>NC_135040.1:11705000-12022500 GCF_051020975.1 Osmia lignaria lignaria
AAATATCGTCGTTGGAGACCGTCGAATTTTTTTCGCTTATTTAATTTCGTTCCATGCCACGATTTCGTTTCCCAACTAACAGCACAGCTTCCGGCACTATATTATCGCAGTGAATGGAACGAGCCGACCCCTTTCCTATTCCATCCCCATACTGCTTCCCTGTTTTCGTGTTCTCTGCTTTTCCTTCCTTTTTTCGACCGCTTGTTTTTCCCTCGTCGGAGATTAGGATAAATCGCGCGCGCGGCCACACATCGTGGAAGAAACCGCGTATGTACACGTGTTCTTTTCAAAGTGGCTTCTGTTTGCTTTTTTTCATGGCCCATGGTGAGGGTAAAAGGGGTGCTTATCACTCGTTTTTAAACATGGCTTGCTTCGTAAGAGAGGGTGTACTCGATTCGACGTGACTGCTAATGTAATAGGGTCTACTTGAAAATTTATTTTTATTTGTATTTTTTATCGTACGATGTGCCACATATGGTGTAAAATTCGTGTAAAGCAAATTTTCGTGTAACTCGAAACATTTTATATTAAAGTACCTATGATTTTTATTCTTGAATTTATTTTTAAGAAATGTGAAATACTGAAGAAACAAGTGCAGAATTTTAATATATATGTATTAGACCAAAATATTTTTAATTATCATTATTTTGGATCATGTAGATCTTAGGGGGGCATCAAAGTTAAATCGAGCATCTCCCTATGGAGGGTATTAAGCGAGGGGTGGGTACCAACAACTTTTTCCTTTACCAAAATGCTTATTAAGGCTTAGTTTTTGAGTTATTAATTAAAAACAGCAATCATACATACTGCGCATGCTCAGTCGAGCGAGTGCCGGCTACGAACCGGCGCGCTATCGAGTACTTAGTTTGTTCGCGGCCACGGTTGAGCGCGGTTCTCGTAACCAACGCTTCACAGCTGATCCTGCGCGTCGTGCGCGCTCTGATTGGTCGATGTGTTTTCATTAATAATTCAAAAACTAAGCCTTACCGAGCATTTTGATAAAGGAAAAAGTTGTTCAGAGTGATCTCAGCTACCATCTTAAAAGGTGTCTACCTGTAACCGAAAATTCTGTATACATTAATTGCCATGGATTTTTATATCTCTTATAAAATTAACTGCAATGATGTCGAAAAGTGGAAACTTCTAGCATCATCTTAATAATTCTGACCGTGAAAGCCTCAAGGATGTTATCGTTATGCAGCTGACAAGAAGGTGGATGGCAGATGAGCTATATCTCTAATGTATTCTAATTTAAGTCTTATGAGTTACGGGGATAATATTCGCTGACGGTCTGGATAGCTTAATTAGCACAGCAAGTCGTCTGACAAGCGGAAAATTTAGCTTCTAATCCCAGTTCAGTAATTCTACAAATGCTTCTAACAATTAGAACGCATTGTGTGTTTAATTAATTGCACGCACTTGACTTGGTACTTAACACTCAAATGTTTCAAACACCTCCCAAAGTTTTGAAAAATTTTCAAAACTTTAAATTATTATCATTGCGAAGTTTCGACAAGTGGAATACGTCATTTCACTACTTGTCGGAAGGAAGTCGCGAAGATTTACGGTTTCTGCCAGATGTTGGCCTTTTGTTCGTTAAGGAAAACCGACGGAAATGTGTACCTTGGGAAAGGGAATTATTCATATAAGCTCTCAAACGAGGTGAATTGAAACAATCCCGGAACCGAAGCTGCGGTGGATAAATCTTGAAACTGAAATCCACAATTTCGTAACTGGTATTGCGAGAAAGTTGTGACCTGAACATGTTTCATATGGAAGCTCGTTAGATTTAATCGATATGGGATTGAGACCTGACGTAGATTCATAGGACTGTGATTATTTTATTTACAACGTCCTGATCACTTTTTTATTCTTCACTCAATTCTTGCAAAATTCCAAATTTTTCAAATTGACACTTTTTAAATAAAAATAAAAGTATATAATAGATAAATTATATGAATTATTTAATTTAGTTTAATTTATGAATTTTTATGTTTAGTAACTAATAATCCTCGTATCATTTATTTCATCTTTAAAAATACCCTTTCAATTATCTACTTCAGAAAGAAAAAATCTAATAATAACCTCCAACGACATGAACTGTTCGCTTAAGAAATTTTCGAAGACGTTTTGTTCTGGAACCTTGCCGGCAAACAGGATGAAGGAAACGCGTAACCCTTCTTGCCATTTACCAACATCTTCGGCGAATTAAATCGGTTTCCAGCATCTGCGTCGAGCTTCTCGTTAGCACAACTTGGTCCACTTATTCTAAGGAGATTCTGGGGATTTACGGGAAATCATGCTGAATTCCACTCATCGTGAATAATTCAATAGACCCATGCACTTTGCATTAAACGGCGCGCTAATACAAGTAAACGGACGCGAACACTTCGCTGCTGCTTTTAAGCAGAGAAACTTTCTGCGAAAAGGATTGCAGTTATCGATTATGTTGTAACTCGAACATCAACGGTAAAGCTTCGATTTTCATACTCTTACCCTATTCAATATTTCATATTCAGTACGTGGAAGAGATTTTATCATCAGAGCTTTAGCTTCATTATAATTATTAAGATCTTAGGAAGGTCAATGTTTGTTTCCATCTTATGTAGAATATATTAAACATGCACACAAGAAGTGCAAATTCTACTGTGTAACTTCTTGATGTACACAGGGCTACAACCCGTAAAGGGAAAATCTCAAACTTCAAATTAATGATAGTTGGATTATGAAAAATAATCTTTTAGCTTCCATGAATTTAGTTAAAGTCGTTATAGAAACAAGAAGGTGATAAATTACATTGTTAAACACCATCTATTAAATTTCAATGTTTCTTTAAAAATTTAATAACGCGATACTTCAATAAATGAATTAGCAGAGTTGAAACAATTCGTGGTCATTTCACCATTTGATATTCAAAGGGTCGTATAATTAATCCATAATTCGTATTCGATTTTACAGTATTTGCATTGTTCGATAGTCATGTTGTTTTAAGATATATGCATAAATTATCTGTCGCTTTTTTGTTCGTTTCCACACATCTATCGATTTCTGTATTATGGATTGGAACCGTAATAAATCCGTGTAATTTATGCGTATTTCTGCTTCGACTGCCAAAAACTGAATAATTTTGTTAATATTCGTACGTAGCGATTAATATTGCAGCAATTAATTTTTTACTGTTTAAAATACGGTATTAATGAATAATGTAGAAGACATTATCGGTAGAAAAGAGGAATTCGTATTAACATTATGCGTTTATTTTACGTAATGTAACTTTGTCGATTAATAATTAAATACTCCTAGCTATTTATATAATATTTAATTACTAGGCTGATTGAATAAGCACTTTAATTACTCTATACATACATTAATTTTTTTAAATTTCTTATTACAAGGCTCTGGAAAAAAAATATTTAACTAAAAATGTAGACATTAAAGTCAGCTGTTCTGCAAAGAGCGATGAAGAATATATACGAGCAAGTCTTTTGAATGATAGCGTACACACAACGGAACAGTCATCCAGAAAATGATCTCTAACAAAAATGATCTTTGTTGCAGGAATACCGATGCACGATGAAGGGTTGTCGGAGCGCAAGAAATGTCCGCTCGGGCGCAAAAACGTCAACGCGTCGAGGCTGAGCTGGCAGAGTTCCTCCTGAATGGAAGCGCGCGCTTCAAAGAGGGTGGTTGCAAGTGCGAGAGAAGCAGACGTTAGACTGGTGAAAAGGGCTACTATCAACCCTTAACAAGCGTTCCCTTGTTAGTTACGGAAAAAAATGAGGAGCTTTCTGTACGCGTTGTTGTCGTTGCTGTCGGTGGTGTGCAGCTTTCAAAGTGGAGGCGTAACCAGGGGTGGCAGCGGCATACAAATCGGCACCAGCGACAGGGGAACGCATTCTAAGGGAACAGGATGGGGGGGTCGCGGTCATGGGGGAGTAAAACTTGGCGAGGGGAGATTTCCAAATTCTACGAGGCAATTCCGAACTACCACAACCACGCTTCCACCACCACCACCTAGATCCACTCATGCGCCGCATTCTTCGGACGCGAACCAATATAACATCACTTATCTGAGGGTACGTACAATTTTTTTCATGTTAATTTACTTAAAATACTATATAATAATTATATCGTTAATCACTTGTGATTGAAAATCAAGATAGCTTATACACTGTTGTAAACAGAACCATTTAATTTTTGCCCTCGGATGATGGACCATGGAGAGAGCTCCAATTTTAATTTAATTTTGTATTTCATATAAATTACATTTTCTTAATTTTACTGTTTTCTTCAAAATTATTCTCCCAATATATGAAACTCTTTCAGTTAAAAATTATACATTGAACTTTAGATTCAGACTTCGCTGTTCAAGGGTTAAGCGGCATCTTCATAAATTATTTTTAATTTAAATAAAAATAATGGTTTATATAACTAAGAGCTGTCATATAAAATTTATCTGCTCAATTTAGATTGATTCTATTTTTAGTTTTCTGTTATTTCACATCTCTTCCATGTGTATTAAGATAACCAAAAATCGAAGAAGCTTTCGACTGATAAAATTAGGTGACCCTATTCCTTGGTGCATCTGCATTCGTAACATAGTATCTCCAATAATTTCATTCTACGAATAGTTTGAGTAGCTGTAATAAGGACAACATTTCTATTTAGAATTTCTAACAGCAAACGAGGATAGATTTTACCTCAACTAAAAGCAATTCCCTTTTTGCTTTTACATCCTTACATTGGCTGACTTTTCGAAGAATCTTGGTCTTTACTCGAAAGAGGAGTGATCAAAGATTCAACGTGTTCCTGGGAACGTTGCAATATGTCTTCTTTCATCCAATAAAGATCAATCTAAGTGAATAAATAATGTGCATAGTTCCTCCAGAATCGTGTCGAACGTGAATTTCTTTGAACTGGATAATCATATTTTTACACACACGTGTTTCCATATTTAATCTGCCCTAAAATTTCTTTAAATCTCTTCAGCAAAAATTTAGAAAAAAAAGGTGAAATAGTTAATTAGAAGTTTTTAATTTGATTTTTTGAGAAGGACGAATATGTAGGTAATTTATTCAAAATTATTCATTTATTGTAGCTCTTTTAATTTAAACAGAATAAGTAGAACAAGGTTTATTGTCAGATGTTAAGTCATTTAAAATATCAACGTTTGTCTTATAATTAGTTTAACAAACTTTTTATGAGACAATGTTACTGTTCATCCTCTTTTACAGTACATAACGAAGATTCCTAAGTTTAATTAGAATTCAAATACACGATAAACCTTGTGCAAGAGATTAATATCCCCTTCCTGGTAGGTATCTTCTCATTACAGTTTCAATTCTACCAACAGCCTGTGACCTGTTACGTAAATTTAATTCCAGGAGAATAATCGCTATTTCCTATTAATTACATGACACTACCAATATTTTTTGCATCCATCATTTTACAACGATTGTCGACTGAAATATTAGCCTCGTTGTAATTACAAACTCCTTCTTCCGCGAGCTATAATTTCCTATGGTAATCGTTTGAAACGCGCCACCGAAAGGTGTGTCCAGTTTCCGGAAGTAATTATACCTTTCCTTCATCCCCAATCTCCATTATTCTCAATTCTCAATTCTCGTCGGTCTGTGAAATATCGCTTTCGATCAGCTCCGCGGGTGACATTTAATCATCTTAATGCACGTTAGAGCGGACTATTTTCGATGGCTTGATAACGATTAACGTCACGATCACTTTAATTTAATCTGCCTTTGAACGCTACGATTATACTGGCCGAGTTAATGTTCAATTTATTCTTAATAAACGAAAGAAAAACTGGTTCGTAAAACTGCCGAAAGAGAAAAAGAAAATAAATTGAAATAGAAAGTAATAAAAAGTTGAAGCAAGGATAAGAATTAAAGTTTTAAAAATTAAGGTACAGGGATAAGTGTGAGGAAGATAAGTAAAAGTCGTTAAAAGTGGGTGAATTAAATGTAGAATCAGAAAAGAAGAAGTAAAGATAGTCAATTTTTCAAGTTACCGCGAAGAACCGTGACAATTACCGTGGCATACTTCTTGGAAAACTGGGTCGTGACCGGCTAATTGCACCAAAGAAATGATTTACATTTCTAATTAACCATATGGGAACGAAGAAGAGGGCGAACGAAAGGACGGGATTTCTTGCTCTAACCGCGAACTTTCAGAAAGTTACCTCTTAATTACTGTGTCAGTGGTAGTTTACTACTTGCTGGATAATTTCTGCTTGGAGGTCAAAGATACAATCTGATTGAGGAAAGTTTCGACGTGATAGGCAGAAATGTAACTTACTGTCCATTCTCTGCCCATGTTCCATTCATCTGACCCGATCGATTCGAGCAACAGGTGCTCGTTAATCCATTCTGGCCATAATAAAGTGAACACTGAATGCATTTTTTCGGTTCGTTCATATACGTGATGCTTGTCTTCACAAATAACAGGTTAAGAAGCCTCATTAAATAATAAACTTAATTAAAATTAATTTTGCATTTCCGAATCTTTCGTATTTTTAATGCTACTTGTTTAGTACTCTCTTATTTCAAATATAGAATTTTATTTGTGCGCGTTTTTGGACAAAATTATTCGGTTTTCCACGTGAGAATGTGTTCTTCTGTTTAACAGGTAGGCATGATGGTACCACACATGTCATTCAAAGTGAGGGAGTACACAAAGGCGGTCACGTCGGCTGTCCATTCGCTTCAAAAAAGCACTAGAAGCCCAAAATTAAAACTTTTTGAACGATACGACATCCATGTGAAGGTGGCGATGAAGGCGATGACACCCAGTCCCACTGGTAAGTGCTTTATTAAATTTTATACAAATTGATTTTATCGACGGAATCATTAATGATAGGCGCCTCTTAATTAAAGAAACAAGAGGAAATATTTTAAACAGTCAGGTACGCAGTAAATAGGAAGCTTAAATTTAAAAATTAACCAAAGGTGTTTTCATCAATAATTGATGATTTAATGTACCGTAATATCCGTTTTTACCGTGGCAATAAACGTATTAATATTTAATTATCATCGCAAGCTGAAAGCAGAGCAGGGTTAATGAAGTACATATCATAACAGATGATCGATAACGTTTTACGATCAGCGAATATTGATACTGTATTTATAAATTTAATCTTCAATAGAAATTCAACTCTCGATAGAAGACTCGGAATTACAGAAACTTGCTCTATAATTTAGTATTTGGTAACGATATGGTTCGCATGTGACTCAGTTTCCTTGCTAGGTATAATAGAATCTACATACGAAGATTTCTATTTTGCTTGCAACGGTCCTTTGTCCTGTTTCTGCCTCATTATTCCCGCGATAATCCACCTAACGAGAGTAAAAACTCACCATGAATTAAGAATTGCCAGACGGCTTCACTTAATCCTTTTCGCTAAATTGAATTACGGTGAATGGGTAAAAAAAATTTCATTCTGAAGATGGATGAAAATTGCTCCTCAAACATTGGTTTACTTCATAATCTAATTATGGTTCATTTCTCATGGAAAGGGTGAAGATAAAGCGTATAAGGACTTCCTGTCTGGTCCACAGCTTTAACTATCTGAATCTATTTTAATTGCCCATTAATTTTTCAAAAGAGACTAATTTAGTCTCTAATTTTAGAAGAAAATTATCAAATAAATCATAGTATTAAATAGTTGACTATTTTGCTATTTTACTACTTTGTTATTTCACTAGTTTACTTATTTCTTTAACTTAATCTATCCTACATAAGTGAACTACTGACGTTAGCTTACAAAGGGATACATCGTCTAAAATAATACTTTGTGAATTTATAATATAACTCGACATAATGATATGCCGCATTCGTGTTTAATTGCCCTTTAAGGATGAGAAAACTAACATAAAATTCAAATAAACATTCCTACTTCAACATTTCTTTCTTGAGAGAAGAAACTTTTCTAAAAATTTTGTTAATGCCAGTTTGAAGCGCTTATTGTACCATTAAACTTTTATTCGCAATGATTTTCACTGTCTCTTATATATACTTCAAAAGTTATAACAGAAACAGTAGGAATTGGCCATTTAACTTTAAAGTTAGTTTTCACATCTTTAAAGGACGATTGGGCACGAATGAGGCATGTCGTTTTTCTTCTCTTGGATCACTTTACAAACTCGCAAAGTTTCATTCAAATTTCTGAGCAAGAGTTCGTGATGCTTCCTTGTTAGCGAGTTAGATGACGCAGTCCGAATTTCTCAAGAATTCCTCCACTCACAAACGAAATGTTCCCTGAAATATTCCAATAATTGAGAAATAAATCAAAAATCTCACATTTGTATAATTATAAAATGATCAATTTCTATAAAAATAATTAGACCAAATCGAACGCTACTCGAGAAAATAGATTCTTAAAAACACCTTTGGCCATCCATTATCACGTCCATCCTATGTAGACGTTTATTCAAAAGTCGTTGAATCTCGTTGATGTGCAAACAGAGCGGAAGTTGAAAATAGCTAGCTGTATCTCGAGTAACCCGTATAGATCGCGAAAAGGAAATATGGTGAAGTACGTTTTTCAAGTGACGTCAGCGTGGAACACGGTGAAGGATGATAACGAATCCATGGGGAAGCGAGTAGAACTTATTTACGAGGCAACCGTAAACGTAACCATAGCCACTTTTTCGCTAAAGCTCCCTGAACTCTTGTGAACCGTTTCCTTTCTAGTGAACGTTCCTTCGGGACCGAATAAAATGAGCTATGTAAGAAAAAACATAAAGCTTTACAGCATCTCGATCGTCGGTCTCTCTCGTTTCGATAAGATTACGAGCTGAAGAGTGCAAGGAAATGAGAAAGTATCAGGGAAATGAGGATTCTTGTTATTTTAGTTCCGTTTCAACTTGCATGACGCCGTGAAACTTTGAAGTCAGACCCTCGTACGTTATTGTATGTAGTCATACAATGAAAATAGTCGTAATAGTATTTAACCCTTTTTATATTCTTTATTTTTATTTTTCATTTTATTTCTTCACTAAAGATTCTTTTGGATTTTAGTATTATTTTGTTAGAAAAAGTTATAATACGATAAACTAGACTAATTTTGATATTACATTAATTATCGTCGTTCTTAACTTTAAAATTTATAATAAAATTAAGTAAAATTATAATTCTTGTAAAACTTGTTTGCCTGGAAAGTAACCAAATATTTTGATTAAACAAGTCCCGAATGGGGAACGTATGAAAAATATTTTCTGAAGCATCTAAAGTTGAGGCACGAAAATATTTTGCCTAGCAACGAGTAGTTTAATCATCTCTTCCATGAACCACGAACCAAAACAGAACGAAAACAACATTCTCTAAACCAATTTCCGAAAAACTGACAGCAGCCTCTCTAAAAACAGAACAGCGAACGCGAAAAAAAGCTAAAAATTCAATTGATAAAATAAAGAACGTCCATATTTTTAATACGTTTTCCTGGTAAATTACTTTCGAAGGAGAAATATCGTTTCAAGTCCTCTCGCTTTTCTCAGTTGCAAGCGATTCCTTGAAAAGGAAAACAGCACTTTGTTGGTCGAGCAATATTAAACGCATCAAACGTGAACGAGATTTTCAAGCATCCGGGGCGTGAACAAATTTCTGAATGAAAAATTCTCTCGCCTTCGTTGCTCTAATTGAGGAGAGAGAGAGAGAGTCACGCTTTTTGCGTGAATGAAACGTTTCCACTGTGGAAACTCGCGATAAATGGAAAGTTAAATGAAATTCGCGAACCGACCGGCTTGAATCTGAACGAATATAAATTCCGAGCCGACTTTCGGCTTGATCCTACTTAAAGGACCAGCCTATGGGACTCCTTGGAAACTTCTGTCTGAACTGATTCGAGAGCAAGAATCTCGTGGCCAAACTCACCACCGAATAAATTCATCGAACCGAGTGTTGTTCGCGTTAGGACGATCTCTAACGGTGAGTCTTGAAAGAAAAATCACGTTTCTATGGGAAGTTTCGAACAAACTACGAGATATCGGTCGAAAGTTGGTAAAATTCTGTGCTTCTGGAAGAGATGAATTGATGGAAAGATGTTTAGATTTTAGGAAGATGTATGGAGGAGTTCTTTTATTGATAGATATCGAAGATATTCTTTTAAGATATTCATAGATTATACAGAATTTCTAGATTCTTCATTTATATTCATTGGAAATTAAAAGAATTAACATATTTACCTTTAGGAAAAATCTGAAAGATTTATTTCTCAACATGGATGTCAGAAAATCTTGGTTTATGTGTACCACGGTTTACACAAAGGTCGTAAATCTTCGTGAGATTTTAGCAGGCGTCGTCAGGATAAAAAGCAACGAAGATCTCGGGGATCGGTTATTTTTCGCGACGTTCGTGTCTTTTATAGAGGTGTCAGTTTTATTGCAAAAATACTGGAAAACCGTATCTGTGGTCATTTCAACGAATGACAACGAGCAGACCTCCTTGGTTGCTTCGTTTATTTTTTTGCTAAGACAAATAATAACAAAGTTTGTCGACTTTAATACAATTCATTTTATTGCACTCGAATTAGAACATATAATACATGTATGATTTAATATTATAAGGGAAAGCATTTAACCGTGTTTCTAATTGTAAGTTGTCTAATTCACCCTAATTAGAATTATGAATTTATAATTCTAATTAGTTATTATTTTTGAATTTTATTAGTTATTTATTTTCTTATCTGCAATTTCTCTTTAATTTTTTAAATAGATTCACGGTCCGTCGGTGTCACTCTGTAAGGAGCTTTCGAACCCAGCTAAGTAATCGATTGATTTATGTAAGCTCGACACGCGCGTGCTTCCCATATTTTCGGTCTAGAGGGGAAAAAACTCAACGTAGATAAGCTTCATCTGCGGTTTGACGTTGGAGTTAGGGGATGGAATAGGATGCTACGAATGGAAGATCAATATACGCTACTGGTGAAAAATTTCAGATCACTGACTTTTATTATTTGAAATTTTCTACCATAATTTCAGTAATTAATCGTAAAGAGATGACAACTTAATTTCATTTCAGATCAGTCACTTTTTGTTTATTTTCAAAATTTCGGTTGAAGTATTGTCTTCTTTTTAGTTTGAAATTGTTTATTTGATTCTGAACATGTTTGTATCTAAAGCCATCGCAAGGAAGCCTTGCTTCTTCTTTTTATTGGCACAAATATTATCGACAAAAAATCAGGATGTCGAAGGAAAGCTCGAGAAGTTGTAGAAGTGCCAGATTAATGGAACTAAAAGCTTTGCACCCTCAGAAAAATACTTTTACTTTTTCTCGTCACACATCTACTTAATATCAGTGGTCATTTCAGGGAGGGTACATAAAAGTTCATTTATCCTTTATGTGAAAAGTTATAGAAAATAATATATATTCATATAGGGTATAAACTTTCCTTAGTAAGAAATTTCTATCATTAATTCTAATTTTCATTTAACGCTCGAACAGCAGAATGTTGGTCAATTGGGACACAATTTCACAAATTGGACCTCTCTCCATGGTCCGCTGTCCGAGGGTTAATCCCATAAATTGATATTAAAATTTCCAAGTAGTTTATTCCACTTTTTCCCTTCACTTCAATATTACTATAATAAATCTCGCGTTAAGAAAATATTTGCAATCAAAATGCACTTTACATAATCGCAATTTAATAAATTTAAGTTCAAAGGACGCGCAAAAATTTTAATTTACAAAATGAAAATAATTACTGCTGATTTCTAACGCGGGTACGAAGCAACAAGCTTCAAACAATTAATCAACAGTAAATCGTTCGTCTGAAACGGATATTCCGTGGCTGTTGATCCTTTGCTAGGGATCTGACTTTCAGCCATAATTTAATTATCGCTAACGAAGCAACCCTTTAGTTGGCCTGCAAACGGTTTGATAATTTTCAGTCCATACAAAAGGTGACATCGTAAATTTGCTGGTTGAAAAGAGTCGATGGTCGGATCCTGATAAAGGCTTATCAGGGGTTTGCAATGGTTCTGCTTCACCCCTTTCATAGGTCACACTTGTTTCGTACCGCTTGTGGCCACAGAGCGGACACATTGCTGACAAAAATTCGTGGTTCGCGTGGTTTGATAACAACATTCTTCGTGACGTCAATGAAAATTGTATTTTTTTTCATGTAATCTATAATAGATTACCTAGGGTCCGATTTTTTAATTGCTTCTCATAATTAATCATTTAAATTGGAATATAAAGCTAAAGGTTTCAGGCATATCACATGAAAACATCAAAGCACTCGATTTATTATTATTATTATTACACATACGAAAAATATCAGATTTTTAAATTTCACAAATATTTCCTGTTAGGTGTAATATATTCTCTTGGACATTTTTTCTGATCTCGATAATGATGTTAATTGCATGTAGCTTGAAAACGAGAACAGCTCCTGTATACTGTGTTATAAGGAAATTTAACTCGATTGAACGCTACGTTTCGCCAAACGAAAAAGGTTTAGTTACCCTGTGCGAATCATATTACGATTAACCTGGACGACAGCTAGGTGTTCCTGGTACAGCAACTCCCATATAATATTTACTTTTTATTTATAGGATGATGAACAACCATAGTTCGTGAATTTTACAGTAAATAGTAACTAAACGCATAACAAAGCACTATAATTTTATTCATGTTTAGAAAATACTCCATAATATATTCCATCCTCAAAGGGGGATCGATAAACATCCCCATAATTTAAATATCCTCTGCAATCTTCTCTTACGCAACAAAAACAAAGCCAAGCACTTTCGTTACTTGGACAGTGAAAACAAAGAGTTTATGATTCTTTTAGTTAGCTTTACTATAAATCAAAGGACTGAGAAATCGATTGTAATTATTCCCTTTTTCCTGCTTTTTTACTGCTGAATGCTGGAGTAGATAATTATCAAGTCTTCTGATTATATTCCTTTGTTTGATTTTCTCGACAGATCTTGTATTTTTATTCCAAGAAAATCAGAATACTCTTCACTCTCGATTGTTACATTTCGTACAAATATATTCATTTATGCGATTTACTTAACACTCCAAACATATCTTTATCGCGTTAATTTTACGACGCATCGTTAGCCGTACTGTTAATGCAGAATTAGCCATTCGATTATCATCCAAACGTGTTACAAGGAATGTTAATGAGATTTTCATACAGAGTCCCATAAGAGGGGATCGTGTACGGTGAAATTCGAATGTATGCAAATGAAATTCAGGCTCGATTCATTCTTTCATACTGTCGTTAATCGCCTGCATTATTCAAGCGAAGGTAGAGCTTTTTGCCGGTTCTTATTAGATCAGCGACGTCTTCGCGAATTCCTTTATCTTCTAATTTGTCGCACTGCATCTGACGGGTTCTTTGCTTTCTCGATTACTCGCGAAAAACGTTCTCCAGCCGGCGGACGGTTTTTCACGTTCGTTCACGTGAAACTAACACTCCGGCATAAATTAGGCGACTAATTTTCAGCGCTAGGTATTAATGAACGATGAAAAGTCGAAGGAAAATATTAACACGAGCAGATCGATAAGGCGATATAAACGGGCGTGGTGAGATTATTAATCACAGGAAACAGGGCCGACACATTGTCCGTAACCGTGGGCCCCATAAACCTGGAAATGGCTTGGCCGCAGAGCAAATTGGACGTCCTGGTGAAACACGGACCCCGCAACAAACCGAATCGATCCGCGAAGGTAATTTTCAAACGCTTGCGATAAATTCTCTTGGTCTCCATATCAGCTTATCGGGAACAATAGACGCTGGAATAATTCACGTGTCCACGATGGACAGGAAATTCTTCCTCTGATGTAAGTGAACGGTGCTCCTCGCGAAGTTATGACAATTTTGACACAACTTGACGGATAGAAACGTCAGGTAGCACAGATAAGTGACCAACGCCTGGTGTGTGCTGTTGTCTAAGAATAACGCGACGTCATACCGACTTTCATTTTGTTCTTCGACCTGGATGAAGCTGTATTACTTCGTAACAAAGGAAGTCGTGTACCGTGGAACATACTTCAAATAAATCATCGGGCAAGTGGAAGGAAGTCTACAGTGATATGGATGATATTGTAAGAGATGAAGCAGCAAAAGAAGATATAGCCTTAGAATTATTATAACATAATGAATCCATATCTCTTCAAGGTGGATTTTCACACTTTTATTATCAAGACAAATTCTACAGTATACCCACAAATCAAAATTTTGAAATTATTAGGTAAAGTAGCTATGTCAGAAAGGGCTTCTGATTGTCGAATTGATTTCACTTTTTCGTGAATTTTCATTAGTTCTTGAAACATTCTTATAGCGATTGTCAGGGTCGATGAGTGATGTTAGAAATCGCTTGATAGGGTTTGAAAGGACTTTACGATTGGCTGAAGCGTGCTGGTAGCTATGTTGTTCCAGTTTTGGGTCGCTGGTTCGATATAAGCGATGGTCGAGATGGAATTGTCAATTTAGAAGATAGCAGTATCCGTTCATGTGATGGATGGTCGTTGAAAAGAACGAATGTACATGGTTCTCATTCATGTGGAAGATCGAGCAGGGTTTTCCTTATGGTTTAGTACATTGTATTTCGGTAACTGTTTTTAAATGTACTGTTTAGAGAAGGAATACATCTAGCAAGTGATTCGTTGAATGAGATTTCAGTTGGATTTTTCTTTATCAGAAATATGAGGATGTACTGTGTGAAAGTGAAAATTTTCATTGAGAAGTATTATATTTAGAATTTAATTAAGTGTTATTAGTAAAACTTATCAGAATTTCAATTGCATTATAAATTCTTTGAAATTATTAAATATTTCTCATTCTTATCTTCAGTTTTATAAAAATCCTTAATAGGAAAATTTCGAACGAAGACTGTAATTCTTATTTAACCTCGTTATCCACTAGATTGGTTAACCTAACATTAAATAATTAGTTCCATTAGCTTCACTGATTCTCAATTAATTCCTGATAATAGTCTTGAAACGATCCAGGCTGCAGTATTGAAGAAAATTATGAAAAGAAGAAGTTATACTCTTCTTCTACGTAAAGTGCTTTTTTCCAAATCAGATTCAAACCTTTTTAATTAAATGATATAAAATAATAAATATTGGAAATGTGATAATAAAGGTGAGACGTCAGTGGTTACGAATTAGACGAAATCTGTAGTTCTATTTTTTAACTGCATGCACCGTTACCACCCTCCGCATCTTCTTACCAGACGAGTTAATAACTTGCACCCTCTTAAGATTAACCCTTTTCGAGTCTACCATCATTTGAATAGCCAACTTGCAGCCTCGACCGTATAATACACTAATATCGTTCTGTGATTCTGTAGTTGCTTCTCATTGATTATTTAAAATCCGGTTATTTGTCTGATGTCGAGGGGATAAGGGTAGTTACCCCAAGCGACGAGACTTCCTTGCAAGCTGCCGCCACCTAGCGAAGGGTCTCTGAACATTTTTAAACACACTTGCTGCACCGCGCCTTTTTAAATATTTCTCTTCGAATGCTTCAACTTTTTACTCTAAAATAACGTTTAATTGACATTTTAATTTGTGTTGTTAATATTTCTTTGCAATATTCTTTTTAATATATTGACTGCTTTAAGTGTTGCGATTATTGACATCACAAAATTATAGAGAAATATTATTTCTAGAGTGATTTTCATTTTACATTCTTTTATAACAAATTTCAGTTCATCGAAAATTAAATTCATTATGCATATGAATATTCATACTTCTAGAAATTCGTTAGTTCAATGAGATATTCTGTTTCTAACGTAAGAAAGTTTAGTCCAAATGTAGAGAATCTAATATTTCAAAATTCATCGCGCGTATTCCACGAACGTAATTGATAAATGTATCTCTACCTCTCCATTAAAAATTAGCTTTATACCTAAGGTACTCCTTACAAGGTCCTCTTCCAAAAAGCATACTACACCTCTTGTTCGTGTAAGGAAAAGGATCCAAAGGGGTGGACGTCTCATTTAACCCCTTTACTTGTGGTTTCCTTTGAGGAAGCACGTAATGAAAGGTACGGTTCGGTCACGTCGTTAGTTCGATTGATAGTCAGTTAACCATCGAAATTGGAAAATGGTTTAAAGATTTCTTCAAAAATATAAAGATTACTTTGATTATTCCCACATTAATAATTCTCAAAACAAAATACAGGAGTAATTACTTCTAGATTTCGAAAGAGTTCCTTTTCTAAGCTTTAAATTAAATATATAAATATTATTTTTCCGTTTAACCCTCGGACGACGGACCATGGAGAGAGTCTCAATTTTAATTTAATTTCATATTTCATATTATTTTCATTTTCTAAATTTTACAATATTCCTTTGAAAATTAACTTTACATTTAATACATTTAACTTTAGGTTAATATTCTCGAATCTATTTTGTAAGTACGGGTCTCGACTGATCCAGACTCCACCGTTCAAGGGTTAAAGTATGAAACGTAAAAGTTGCTTTAAAAAAGCCACAAAACAATGCAATTTCTCTATAAAAAAAACTGTCCTGAGCCTGGCCCATAAATTTCAACACGGAAGTTCAAATTTATGTAGGAAAGGTATGCAATCAACCACGGTATTGACGCTTAAGCCGCGAAACTTATCGCAAACTTCTTATCGATGTCGGCTGTTCCTCTTTGGGCGAGATAGAAAATCAAGATACATTCCGGAAGTTGAAGTAGTAAAAAAAGGAAGAAGTTACTCTTCCGTTTCTTTCGTTACGTTCAACTTTCTTCTTCGTTGTTCCGTTTGAAGACTGTTCGCTGATTTATACGCCTTTCGCGACCCTTTCATCGCGGCAGGGATTGAATTTGATCCGAGGCTTGCTTGCGGTGCGGTGTACAGAACCACTTTGTCGGTTCGTGTCACTGACAAATTACCAATTAAACCGCGAATGAACCGAGCTCTGTATCGCCATTTCTCTTCTATCCTCCCTGTTGCCTCATCTCCTGTGTTCCAATCTTGCAATCTACCGGGATAAATTGATCGTTAACGTCCTTCTTTTTTTGTCTGATGAATTACTCGTGTTACGTTATCCGGCGTTGAAGATCAACGAAACAATTAAATCGTCGATATCTTTATTTGGTATGTCTTTTGACATTAGATATTAATAATTTTCTTCAAAATTCTTTCGTTCATTCGATCGAATACAAATAATTTTAACACGTAGACGTTATCATTTTAACATCCACTATATGTAGGTCAACTTTGTGTACGAGCCAATGGTTTATAGAAGGCGGTCATAAACGAAATTGCGTAGGGTGCGGTCACGTCGCTTGTGGTCACGGTCAAATTCAACGCTCAAGGTAGCCGTGTAATCAATCCAAGTCTGATCTAATTTCGACGATGTCGCACAGTCAAAGACAAAGTGTGTCAACTATTCGTATATCGACGGGCAAACAACGTAGGACGATGAAAATTGACGTTGTCCAGCATGCTTGCTGATAGACAGCCGTGATTGCAAGCTCGAAATTAAAATGAAACTTTTCCAATTAAGGATCTTTGAAATGCTTCGAAAGTATGCGAAGAGTGTGATTTAAGTTTCTCGTTATCTCACAAGTATTATAGGGTAGTGAAGAAGTGGTATTATTGGAAGAGTTTGGAAGCCTTGTGGAATTATTTAGGTTCAAAAATGTTGAGGAACAAAATTATTTAGCCTGATATTTTTAGCTTCTATTAATTCCTATTTTTTTTTTTCTTTTTACGTAAAGAATATATTCGATTTTAACATACTTTCTTTACGAGCATTTTTATCCTCCAGAGGATTAAATGATAAACGCGACAAATTTGATGGGCAAGATTTTCTGGTTTATATACTTTGTCCGTTTTATCGAACAGATCAATTGAGGGCCAGCCAGTCACCGCAGACAAAAAATTTGTAAACCCTTTTCTATGTATGACACCCATCCTCCTTTGCCCTTATCCGAGCTTATCGCCGGCATTATATACGGTCGATCGGGGAACAAGTATCGCAAGGAACAGGGATGTCTCGATCAGAAAAGCTGTTTCAACGAACTAGACCGACCTTACGGATAAATTTCATTCTGCTTCGTGAATGGCTTGCGACCGACAGATTTCGTCTCGGCTTTCGGTGAAGTTTAACCATTGAAGGAAATCTGATGTTACCTAGCCACCGTTCAACGGCGACACTTTCGATGAAATCGAGATTCCTTTCATCCCATTGCTATGCTCGATTTTCGCCTCGTGAAATTTACCTCGAAGAGGGAAACTTGTATTTGGCGAGAGCAAACCAATTCAACGAATAAGAAGAAGATAAGGGGTCGATGGGGGTTTAGATACGAGGAAAGAAATAAATAAAAAATAGAACAGAAAGAAAAAGGGACAATTTGTAATTTCACAGTGAACGATTTTATTAGATTGATATGATAATTTTCGTCAATTATATTTTCAAATACTCAATAGAACTTTTTGTAATTAACTAATTATAATAATGGAATGATGGGGTTAAAAAAATAATTTTGGATTAAAGGTATAATCTGGATGATTTAATTTGTCATGAAAGTAATATAAATATTTTTATTTCATAAATATGGGTAAGAATTGCTAAGTTTTCCTACTGAAACTTTGATAATGTAATAACAGAGAAATAGAAATGACATGATTCCGATTTCTGAATATCTTAAAATACCTAGTTCATTATTCTGTTCATGAAAACCAATCGGATTTTGAGTAATCCATTCAATTGCTACTCTGGTTGTCGTTCCTGAAATGGTGAAATCAATGGAAGCCAATCGAGTTCGAACCTACTCTGATGATTATTCTCCAATAAACCAGATTCATCCTGCGCGAAGCTGCGAGTCCAACCATTATCCTGGCTTAAAAAGAGGTCGGTTTGATTAATTTCTTGCACGTCTCGCTTTAATCCTACAGCAGTATGCTCAGGGAAATCAATCAGGCCTGCGGTATTGCATGTGGAAGCCTCGATCGTGACCATTCTAAAAGGAAGTCTTTAGTTTGATCATAATGGATGAATGTATTGATGTACATAGGGTGTTCGAAAATCTTTGAACAGCTCGAACACTTTGATCTTAATGCTTGATCAGCTTGTAATATTTTAATTTCCTTCATTAATTATATTTTCAAGCAGTAGAATTAATTGTAATTAGATAATTCTAAAAGGGGAAAAATTATAAAATGAGTATCATTTTATATTAAGCCATTAGAAGCTTCCACTATTTTCAAGGTGATTAGTTTCTTTTATAAATTATATTTTTAAATACTTGATTGAAGATTTTTTTAATTACCTAAATAGAATAAAATTATAAAGTAGATACCATGCCACGGTAGATCAGTCAAAAGTGATACATAATATGTTATTATAATTTTCGTTAATTATATTTTCAGTAATTAGCTAAGTAATTAGTAAATCAGCCGAAATAAAAATGAAGTAGGTTCTAACATTTATATTATAAAACATTAATAACCCGACTTCATTATTCAATGATTAAATTTAGTCACTAATAGTTATCTAATTATTAAGTACATTAAATCGATGACCTAGATCGCTAATGAACACGCCCTAATAAGATATTTCTAGACCACCCAGTATATCATTTATCAATGTTTCCATGACCAATCAAATCGTTTAGTCGATCAATCTTCTCTGGTTTTACCTGTGCGAGAAAGTTGCTAGCGATTGTCGATCAACAAAAAGGAAGGAGAAATTAGACGGTGACGTTAATGGTGTTTTCCACCGGGGTGTCTCACCCCTTGTATCGCTCCACCTACGTGCGATTTCTGATAATGGACTCTGCGACGATGGCTAAAGATCATCAGTTTTTTGCCCCAAAGTGGTAGCATAAAGTACATCGATGTCGATATTTTTATCCTTATGGGAAACCGATATATCGTGGTATAGGCATTTATATTTTTGTTGTAGAGTGCTGTCGTAAAAATGTCCCTTGTTCGATGAATGAACTTGAATTTATTCGGGCGAAACGTAAAAAAAGAAAATAGTTTAATTTGCAGTTTTGCATTTTCTATAATTTCATTGATAATGAAATTCATTTATTATTTTCAACATAATGCAATCAATGAAATAATGAAGACATTATTTATCGTTACAGTATAAAGCACCTGTTGGTTTATTGTACTCCAAATAATTCGTGTGTGTTAACAATTGGAACAGGAAATAAACATCAACGTTTCACGGCGTGCAACCAGTAGAAAATACATTGGCAATACACATGGCAAAGTGAAAAAGAGAGACGAGTGTAAGAAAATTGAATCGATTCGTTGTACTCTCTTGGGTGCAACACACCGGGGGTTGTAGAGTTGTCGCGACCGAGATGTTTTGATATTTATTTTTATTTTCTTCCCCGGTAGATTGTACACACGGTGGAAAATGAGTCACTTAAAGTAGAGTAAGGTGTAATTCGATATCTCCTCATGTATAAAATAGCGGAAAGATGTGAAAACCTTGATAACCATCACCCTTTTCATCTTGTCTCATCGAAAAATTGCAGTCAATTTGATGCGACATAAACTTTAAACAACCTTTGGGACAATTTTTACAACGGAATATAAACTGAAAATTTTGTTTGATGCGAAATATGATCTCCTGTTTCAGTAGTATTTACACATTCTCTAGAAATTTGGTATTTTGATAGTTTATATTGCATAGTATTTTATTGAAATTTCATAAGCTTAAAGTTTATGGCGAAATTAGGTTGCGGTCAAATGATGGATATTAACTGCATTTAATGCTTAACTCGAATTTAGTATTAAAGGCTTTGCGAATCTCAAGTGATTATTATTGGTTATGGATTCAGTCTGCGTAATCCTTAACTTGTACTACTTGGTAAGAATAATCGTTTTAACATTCCCTAGCATTGATGCATTTTATTCTTCATAAATTTCTTCATAAAATATTTTTAATTAAAAAATTTCCAGAGCCATTACAATTTTCATAATTCAAATAAGAATTCGATAAAGATCAAAATTTTGAAACGTCCACTGAATATGTCCCGATCAGTCGCATTTCTTTTGAATTATTATTAAATCAGGTTGGTGAAAAGATCGAAATTCTGTTCATAATTTCCATGAAGAATTTATTAAAAGCTAGCTCATGAGGGAACCATCTGCGTCGCTGTCTCTCCGTCCCCTGTTAAAATAATAGGAATATTCTCTCACGAATGCTACCATTTCCACAACCTGCCGGAACTCGAATTTTCTAGCAGATTCACACGAATGCCTGAAATTCCAGCGGGAGCTTCGAGTTCTTGTTAGCAATTGGGATTCGCAGACGCACGCGGAATTTTCGAAATTTCGAAAGCGATCTCCCAGTGGCTGTTTTCCCTCGGGCGAAATTTTCTTCAGAAACGGCGAACGTGGGGCTGGATACAAAAATCGAAAAGCATGTTTTGTGTCTGAATTTACATGTATGCGACTGCGCAGTCGAAAGCGCCGTTTACCACCCGTACTTTTCCCTTGTGAATATCGCCAAGCGACATGAAATTTGCAATTTTATGCAATTTGCTTTGCATCCGTTTAAACTTCATTGAAGAGTCCTCCATTATTTTACTCTTTAATAGCACTATGCTCGTTTCATTGTTTTTTGTGCTTAAGTCTTATGAGAAAAGCTTTCGTGAATGCTTTTGATGGAAATTTAAAATTTCTTCCCTTCAGTCAATTTGGTTTGTTCTTCCTTCTGGATCCTTTGAAACGATTATTTTTACATCTTTAGTTTTGCATTTAATAATATGAAACTTGCAAATATTCACATAATTTTAAACTGTTATATAACCGGATAATTTTATTATAATAAATTAATCTGTTCAAGTAATAACAATTTAGAACAGCACTCTTTTTATTATATTTTAAGTGGTACGATAATTTTCATAAGTTGATGAACGATGTTACTCGAGCAGTTATCTCATCTCTGACTCCTGTCTTTTGCATCGTGTACCTGTTGTTCCTTCTTCATTTTTTCATCATTTGTTCTCTTCTGTGAAAAGCTTCGAGCCTCGTTGTTAATTAACGAAGCCTTTAGGAGGGTGCTTTCATGTCGCGATGTATCATGTATTCAGAAAGTAGAATGAAGATAATTTATTATAGCTAATGATCAGCTAGCTAGGTGATTTAAAGATAGAAATTTTCTAAAGATATTTTTTTTCAAGATTATAATCTGAAAAAATAGAATTTTATTTTTTTCAATGTTTGACATAAGTAATAAAAGATAGTTAAAATAAATTTGATCTAATGATTAGAAACGAAATCAAGGTAGAAGAAGAGGTTTCAGTAACTCTTTGTTCATTCTCTTTACCTTTCTTTTATTCAATCCCAGCAATTACACGTATAGGCACTAAAGTATCGGTGCACACAATAGATCTATCGTAACCAACGGAATCCTCTATGCTACCGATTGTATTAGGCGAAAAGTACTCTTTTTTACGGCCACTGCCTTTAATAGAATTGAACAAAGCTGAATTTCACAACGGAACGCAAGGAAATTGTGTATACAATGGAAGAGGATCGTGCTGTGTTTTGGGAAGTATCTGTGAAAAAATTAGCTCACGTTTATTAGCAGCATGCCTTTGCTGTCTTTGCTCGAAACATTCTTCTCCATGTTTCAGAGTGTATTATTGTCTTCTCTTTAAATGAAAAAATGAACAGACATCGTATTGTATAATTAACGTGAGAAATTCATTTTTATTATAGTTATTTAAACAATTTTTGCTATGAAATATTTGCAATCACATTAATGTTTATAATACTTGATCATATTTTCATTATAAGGCACCTTGTATATTTTTTGTGTCAGTCTGTTTTTTTGTTTATTAAATTGAAGTTTGTTATATGATTGCCATTCGTTTCAAATTAAAAATAGTTCGCCACTCAAGTGGTGCGCGTGAATTTTTTACAGTGTTATATTTTACTCTCGAGCCCTTGCAATTTCTTTTTTTTCACTAGCCGAATGCAATAATCGTTATTTACTTGAAGCCGGAAACTGCAGGCAACCAATTTCCGTGCAGCACCCAGTTGCACCAATTAATTGCATTTACTCTGGCAGGCCGAAAGATTACACTTGAAACTGGAAATCAATAGTTTAATTAGATACAATCGTCATTGATTGTGCGCTGAACAATTATTTTTCAATTCGAAAATTTGAATCGTAAAATTTTCTATAATATTTACGAACTTGAAGTTTCTTTGAAATTTCAATATCACAAATAGAATCATTTAATAAATTAATCAGTCAAGTTAATTGTAATTTTAGTTTCTAATTTATATTGCAATATTCATTTTAATTTTATCCTTTACTCTAAGCAAGTTGCATTAAATTGGCCCAATATTAACTCCTTAAAATATACTTAGAATTTCACGATGAAAGGTAGAAATATGAGAAAGAATATCAATAGCCTCAAATAGAATCTTCTCTGAGAAAAGAATCGTATTCTCGAAGTAGAAGTTGCCGAACGAATCGTGTTTTGGCTGCAAAAGGTTGAGAGAGGCTAGATAAGCCAGCATTCTTTCATTCCTATTCCTTTGTAAAAGCATCGATGTTGGATGAAAGTACACCCCTATTTTCTTACGCCTCTGTGAAAGTCCCTTGCGAGCTGTTCCACGCCCTGCACTTCCAGAGGGCGAGAGATTCGAAACGTGATACTACAATCGACTCTCGGTAGGAATCCTCGATACTTACAAGGTAAATTCTGTCGTGGCTGAGAAATCTTTCATATTTTGCAATCGGATATTATCTTCAAAACATTTTTATATTCCTAAAAGACTGTACAAAAGTTTGATGATTATTTATTCGCGAAATCAAGCTGGATAGATTTGTGAGCCGAAAGCAGTGATTTCCATTGAAATTTTATGTTTGAATTTTAAAGCTGTAAGCTTGATTTAATTTTAAGGTCTGATTAATTATTAATGGTATTCAAAAAAGTGAAAAGAATTTTGTTAATTTTGCAAAAAGTCAATGGTATATAGTGGTATTCTGAAGTAGAATGGAAGGGTTAAACGCGAGGGTTGTTCAACCCTGAAACACACTTGTTCAGAGAGCTCGTGACGCCTTGACGTCGACAGGAGCGCTTATTACATTAACATAAAAATGGTTTCTATACTGTACGCGAGAATGTGATAGCAAGGGTGGGTTTCTTCGTTTCAGGGGTTCGTTTATGTACCGTTACCCCATATCTGTAAGATAGTGTACGTATAATGTAGCTTTAGCGCTATCCGTGGAAAGATGGGGTGAGTTTGCTAACGGGGGATGAAACTATCTTAATTTCGGTTCCTTTTCGTCGACTATACAGTCGTATCAGTTACTTTGAATATACCTATTCCAGATTCTTGGAAATTTGAATATTGACGTGAAATTGATTAAAGTTTTAATTAAAATTTTTTGAAACAGTGCCATTATTTAGCCGTAGGTTAATTATGAATTCTTCAGAAGAAAAGCAATATTTTTTAATGAATTTTTAAAAATAGATTATTTTTAGAGATGTTTGTTATTCATAATTCTGTCTGCTATACGTGTTTAAATTCTATTTAAAATTTCGATTAGAGTTTTCCACTGATATTGCAGAATTTTCATTTCCAAAAATATCAATATCGCCTGAAGCTCGTTGAAAAAATCATGTTATGGAAAAAAAAACTTTGATATTAGGTATATGCAAATTTAGTTTCCCTCTTTTTCAAAGCTTTACAAATAAATTCCAACTGTGAATTGTTTAAAGATTTCTGTTAAAGTGTGAAATATCAAATACTATTAATGACCAATTTCTTAATTCCTTTTATCCAATTTTATCAACGTTTCAACTACTGTTCTGCTTCTTTTCAGACTTTATTACGAAAGATATTAAGGTAGATTACTAAATCTAATGTATTACATTGGGGTATGCTATAACGAACGTAATTGGTTCTGGTACCTCGTTTGTTATAACATGTGTTCGTACTAGTATACATTGAAATATATGTATCTAGGGGTAATCTATTTCAGACCCATAATCTAGATTTTCGATTCTAGACCAGAGTTACCATTCAATAAATACCACCTGTTTAGATAGAAAATATTTTATGTAAGATGGAAAATATAAGGGTAAAAATAACGTAAAATTATAGATTCATAGATGAATAATAGATATTGAAACAAAGTAACAGAAACTCTTGTATAACGTTAATAATATTCGTCATGTAAGAAATACTGATTTCTTACAGTCTTTCAATAATAATTTCTTAGAAATGTACTAATCCTCAGCAAAGTATAACCGTTTAGTAAAAAGGCAAGGTGTTTAAAACGTCAGTAGTTGCTGTCGGCAAGCACGTTTCTTTAAAAGTTCTTGAAAACTTTGTGAAACTGACGTTAAAGTGGTACTACCGCGACGAATATCGCAGGAATTAACAAAGTTCCGGGAAACTTAACTAAAGTTAACCGATATTTTTCACCGAATACACTTGCATCTTGTACTTACATTGAAAGTAATTATGGAATTATTGAACAACATTAAATACAAACCATTTGAATTTTCTCATTTCAAATTCAGTGTTCTTTTTAGATTTAGAAATTTCCGTAAACATTATAAACTTTGAACAATGTTAGCTTTTAGTAATCGCACGCTGAGTTTCAGCACAATAAACTGAAACTTTATCGTATACCGTCGTGTTTCGATGGATTTCTATGTTTTACTTTTTAATATTGTGTTTAAACGAACGGCAATAAATCGCAGGTTGAATTTCATTAAATATTTTTCATCGATTGTGTAAACATCCCTCGTGTACGCAGAGTGATTTCCACCCACAGAGATTTTCCATGGGAGTAGGTAGAAATGAAAATATCGAGCTCAAAGAGAAACATTTGAAAGGTAATCACAATTTTAGTATATGAAATAAATATGCAAGAAAGCTTTAATTGCAGCGAGTATTTCCAGACAAATAATAATTATTTGAATAATCAAATCATAAGATTTTAATAAAATTAAAACGAATACAAATCATTTAGGGTAATCTATTTTTATTTCAAAAATAATAAACATATCAGAATAGAAGTATTTCAAAATATCTTGAAGAATGAAAATGTGGTAGATAGGACATTACAATTAATAAGGGTGGAATAGATTTAGCCACGTGTTCTCGGTTGATTCGCCATCATAAATATAATAAAGACAAACCAGAGCTTTTAATCGTTAGTTACTTCGAAGATCAACCACATACTACATCAGTGGGAAAACGTTTCCGCCCTTACGTGGAAGAAAGTAGGGTGAACCACAGGTCTGAGGGCTGCCGCCACCCATACGGGTCACCCTCGTTACGCCTAGCAATGGAAATGACGTGATGCATAAGTAATTTCTGCATGGTATCTAGACCTCTCTACTATTTGCTCGAGTAAACATAGTTAAAACCAGGGACCTGGATACCTCGCGATCGTTCCTCTTCGTCGTAAGTGTCTTACAAGTTTGAGTAGATGTTTGACTTGAATTCGTAATTGCTCGATGATTCATCGATTCGCGTGTTGCTTCTTGATGGATAAATGAATTTAATTAAACTGGTAAATCGAAGACTTTAATATCAATATTTAAAAAATTATTACTTAAAGTATTATTATGATAACTTTAAGTTATCAAATTATATAAAATTTTCAGGCAGGAAATTTAACATTTCTCTTTTTTTTATCCTGTTTAATGAGACTGTACATTTCCAATAATTTTATCTTCTAATTAACATACGTGTACTTGTAAATCCCCAAAGTCAAATCAAAATTAAAAAATTTATCTCATAATTCTGCTTAAATTCTCTTAATCTCCACATACGACGTAAAAGAAGTTAAACAGCATTACTGTTGCGGTGGTAGAGATACATATCAAAGTAACTACGACATCAGAGGGGTCAAACCAGAATTTATATTTCGACTCGGAAACGCACCCTACATCCCTGCATTTTAATTTTGCATCGCTGACTCATCGGGATGCCGAGGATCTTTCGAACGCGTCCCACTGAAAAAGTAATCGCCAGGGTACCCCACCCCAACAAAAAGGAAAGATGAAAGAGAGAGAGAGAAAGAGAAAGAGAAAGAAAAGAGATCGTCGGATCGCGCGAGGGTGTGCAAAGAACCGCGCACATCGGGGTGCGCGAAACTTTCCCAAGGGTGATAGTGTCAGCAAAGACCACCAGGGCGACAGTTGGCGCGCTTGGGAGCGGTAACCAAGGTTACGGTGCGCATGGGCAATGCCGGGATTCGGGGCATCCGTTGTGGAGCACACTACGGGGGTGGTTTTTCGCTTTGGCACACCCGGGCGGCTAGCTGGGCGGTGTCTGCAGCCTTCACTTTCCTCCTAAAAATCGAAGGCTACAGAGCTGGTGGCCGTCTTTTTTTTCCCTCTCTGTCGCTGTCTTTTCCTTCCCTTCTGTCATCTTTCGTCTACCTCGTCCCGTAAATCTTCACACGTTTCCTTACGTTTTCCCATTCATCGCGGGATCGTTTCTTTCTCCCTGCCCTCTCCCTTTTCTGTTTTTCTTCGTCGAGCCCGGTGACACGTGTCACGCGACCAGCAAGACGGACAGGCCCGCGAGTGCACGTGCATGCTGCTTCGCGCCAAAACCAGAGGAAAAATAAGAGAAGTGAAAGTGCTGGTTAACGGTGTGACTGCGAGGAAGATTACCGATCGCCGAGGAAAGCCGACTTAGCCCCGCGGGACGCTCGAGCGGGCCCCACGTAGCCGGAAGGCGGATCAGGAAGTCCTTCGGTCTCGCTGCGCCAGTGAAACTTCCCGGTCACGTGATCGTAGCGAGGGTTTGACGAAGAGGGAGGGAGCCAAGTGTGCCATAGTCGACGATCCTCGTTCCGCGTGGAACAGCCTATCGTCGATCGGTTCTCGTCGCGGTAGGTCGGTCGATCGATTAACCCTGATCGATTACGTGTGATCGAGATCAATGGTCCCGGTAACCGCGTGTCTAGTCAGTCGACGGTGATGTTTGTTTACCAAGTGCGCGAGGACCTGGCCTCATTGTCCCCGAGCAATCGAAAGGGAGTTCCCTCGGAGGATAGCGGAAAATGATGCTGACAGTTGATCGTAGAACGGGTTCGTCCAGGTCCGAAGAATACTCGAAGAAAGCGGTGACTGTTGTTGATCGATATCAATGTATCGTGCGGTCCGAACAATTATCAGGTCCGTGTGGCAAGCTGATCAGTGTTTACATAGACTCGACCGATGATTCACTGCGTGCACGTTTCGATTGTGAATCGGGATGACCTGATTTCATCCGGGGAAGAAGGAAGATCGATTGCGAAACCGTCGAACCTTGACACGCTTCGGGAACAGACGATAATCGTCTTTTACGATAACACTGCCAAAATTAATCTCACGCATGGGGTACGTTGCACGATACTCGTTGTCTTTCGTGCGGACAGCTGTTTTCCTCGATCAACACAGGCAAGCTTTTAACCGATAATCCTGCGTCGCAGGTGTGGCATAGTTTCTTAGTACGTTCGAACTTACTCGTTGTTGACGTTGGAGCCTCTAAAAGCTGATATTTTCCGACACCTCGTGTGCTGATTTCTTTCCCTCC
This sequence comes from Osmia lignaria lignaria, assembly GCF_051020975.1. Classification (NCBI taxonomy): domain Eukaryota; kingdom Metazoa; phylum Arthropoda; class Insecta; order Hymenoptera; family Megachilidae; genus Osmia; species Osmia lignaria. Next base: position 11,733,520 of record NC_135040.1, read on the forward strand.
CTCGATTAAGCCTAAATAGTTTCATACGGTATTAACTATGCGGAGATTATAGAGCGGTCCCTCGAGTGGCCGTTAAAAGATCGTGCGTTTCAACGGTTCTCTTTAAGTTGGTAATTTAATTACACTTTAGGAAAGTGAGCTCCATCGGAGCCTGTTCTGTCTCTGCTCTTCAGCACCCCTGCGGTTAGGTTTTCGGCATCGACTTTTGTGATCGGACGGGCAAAATGATTGATTGATGTTATGATTAAAATTGATAGAAATATTTTACACGTGGCTCCAGTGGCTGGCTGTAATTAATTCCAAACGAATCACCGTCGAATTTTTATACTTCAGTTCGGACGTTTTTATCACTTACACTTTCAATTGATGATACTAGGAAAATGTTACGATTCTGTAGATTATTGCCTTAAAACTTTGATTATTATTTATTCAGCTATAACTTTGCTGAAATACTGAAGGTTAGATTTGTTGGAATTGAAACAACATGAATTTATTATCAAATTTAACTTTATTCACGAGGTTGGATACGAAAGAAATAAAAATTACGTGGAATGAAGTATCCAACGATGAACATAAATATCGTTTGCTCCCATTTCTAACTTCACAATGTTGGGCTTGATACTTGGTACTCGGTGTTACACATATTTCAGAAGCGCGATGAATAGTAGAGGGCTGTAATTTTCACTGTCGGTTCACCAATTTACATGAAAAAGCGAGCCTGACAAGCGTTCAACGCGATAAACGCCATGGGAAAATGCTACAGTTTAGTCAGCTATCTTTATTTTCGTCCTGAGTTAGTGGATTTAACTCACGACAAAAAATTTAATATTCTTGCATATCAAACGGAGGATTTCGTGACAAAGAAATTCACGTCAAGTCGGGCACAATTTGATGACATAAAAGTAGAATAAATTAACACTTATTATACATCAAATTGAAGCTTAAAGTTGAATACAAATAATGGTACAAATCTTTCCTTAATATTTTCAATATAACTCAGGGAATTATTAAAAAATCATCTCATCAATTAGAGTAGGACGTTTCTCTGGCAACCAGCCATTTTATATTAAGAACATTAATAAAGTGTTTATTTAGTCATTTTTATCATACTTTGAGCTTTAAATTGATATACCATAAGTGATATTAGAAAGTGCTTTTATATCATCAAACCTTATCAGGCTTCCTACGTTTCGAAATTTGCCACCTGATATACAACTTAATAGCGCAATGAAGATGGTAACATGTTTTACCGATTATCCCGTTAGTGAAGGCACCAGAGACCCGTGAAATTGTCAAATTGCACTCCATCACCTATGTACATCGCACTCGAACCAACGGAAGTAAGCTACACGCTCGGTTGAGAGCACTTGACCCTTCGTTGCCGCTATGTATATCTTGAGCATAAATCAGCCCGAAGGGCCTTTTGGACATCTCGGGCATGCTCTGAAAAACGGTACGGATTTACATCGAAAGGGGTGTGGCCTTCAAATATGGAATTGTAATCGAGGTTCTGGTCGAGATATCGCGATGAATGGACGATCCACGACATGTTGGAAAAACGTGTGAATCTTTCGAGTGTCCTTTATTGTGATAACCGATTTAGGTCATCGTTTGAACAATTGGAAAAATAAAGTATTTTCTAAAGGACTGGTCGTTCGAATACGTCCGCTTAGAGGTGGGAGAAAATAATTTTTTTCTTTGAAGTCGTTTGCTTTGAAATTTTATTCGATAAACCTGTTTAATCCTTTCACTACTCTTTCTCTTTCAGGAACGCTCTTGTACGTTTATATATTTAATTGTCCAGCTCAATACGTAAAATGAGTAAAATGATTTTGTTCATTATATTTTATGTACAATATGCTACATTTTATTTTGCATTAAAAAATTTATTTTTGTAATTCATTGGAAAATGAAGAAGTTTACATTGAATATATTATTTGGAAAAATACAAAATTAGGTACAGGAGGGTCAGGTTTTTCATGAATGTCGATTTCATGAAAAGTAGCGTTGCTACTTTATACTCTTTGAATAATGCATTGAATTATTGGCATAGGGGTGCTTCAGAAGACATCAAGTTACACCATAAATTCTGCACTTTTATTTTGTTATTTCTAATAATAGAATGCCAAGTATTAATAATAGTAAATAATTCTTCTATTTTTTTTTTCGTAAATGGGTTACGAATGGTCGAAAAAATGAAATATTCTCTCATACATTCATCGTCCAGTTACACGAAGAATTTTAATCACTCGGATTAAATTTCCAATAAAAATTACCGCAACGAATCTCGCCATTTCGTCCTTCCATTATTGCAATTTCGCGGTGAACGTTGTCAGTCTAAATGCTTTCACGTCATTCTTCCTCATATATTCTATTATCCGTCGCTGTTGTTATATAAAAGTACCCTACGGATGTTCGAAATTATTGTCGCCCATTGTTCTTGTAGGATTCAACGACGTTTAACGTGCCATGTCGTATTCAACCTGTCATACTGTTTGCACAGCAATTTACGACGTGTCCAACCGGCTCGATTTTGCATTAAGGAGTCCCATTCATGCGCTGTCATTGGGAAATCAGGGATTAATCATTATTCGAATTCAATTTTCTTGGACGCCAGGTAACTTTAGTAATTAATTTTCACACGTGGTTTCGTTTTATCTACGTTAATTAAGTTGGCTAATAAACTAGTGGCATCGAAACATTCTTCTCTATTTTCTATTTTGCAAAATTTTAAATAATCTATACATAAATTTTTGCAAACACCTTTTTAAAATATATTTTTTCTTAAATTTGATTTCACTCTTCGATTCTTCTGAACCCACCAGATGATCCCTTTAAACTTTTTTCTGGAATAATTTACATTTGCATTAAAAATGATCGCATAATTCAAAACCAGCAGGCCAGCTAGACAAATCTTTAAAATTTCATCGTTTCAGCGGCATCGAATGCAGAGTCAACGAGGGCCTAATTAAAAGACGCATTGATTAAGCACTGGATCTGGGTTGTAGTAGTCTGTAAACATCCTTAATGGATCGTACCTCGTTCATGATTCATTTTCATCCCTTCCATCATTATTTCTGCCGTGTTGTTCGCCGCTGGTATCAGCATTCTTTGTTCGCCAACTAAAAGTCGGTCATGTCTCTTTCCTTGTAAATTCTTGTTCACCTTTGCGACAGCTGGTTAATTACGCGAATTCCATTTCTGTTTCTGAACGTCGTTGCTATTGGAAAATAATTTCTAGCTTTAGTTTATCGACGGGGTTGAAATACGCGATTTTATGAAGATTTTATTGCCAAAGTACGTGGCAACAGTTTGAATTTCATTTCAAACTCTACTCGTTTCCATTTTCTAATTTAGATATTATCAAGAAACTTCGAAACATCGTTTATACAAACATTTTTATAAACTTTTCAGTTATCCTAAAATCGGAAATTTCACGTGTACAATACTTTCCATTTGTATTTCATTAGAAGAGCTTTTGGGTGCCGGAAACAAGTCGACGTTAGCATACAAATAGGGTATCTGGTAAATTTGTCCTCGGTGCTTCATTATAAGTATCCTGGTTCTATGTCGAATAAAGTAACAAGGGAATCTGCAATTACGCTTTGAGAGTGTTTTTAATTCTCCCTTTTCCTTGCTGTTACTACCTTTGTCTCTTAAAGACACCCTTTCTGCAACGTGGCTGTTCTTAAAAGCGATCCCTCAAACCTTACTTTCGTACCTCGATACTCTAAAAGCACTTCGTTACACAGTGAATTCCTAAGATGTACCGGCTATTTTCGAAATCTTTTGTCTTGAAAATTTTTATTTCAAACGCGTACGCTGAATTCCTAACGCTTCCAATGAATCAGCATAATTCGAAACGTCGATTTCCAGACGTTCTCCACTTTTTGTCAGAAACACCCGTTTCTGATAAGGGGTCAAGGGCGTCTCTGACTGGCGAAAAATTGAACTTTTTTCACATAGACACGCGTCGGGGAGACATTGATTAATCTCTCGATACCAGTCGATAAGCTCTTACACCCACGCAATCTACTCTTTGTTCTTTCATTTGTTTTTCTCATACCCCTCTGTATACACCGTCGCAATTCGTAATGTCAATTGATTTTTGTTTGCAAACCTCTTCAAAATAAAGATTTTCAGGATTTTTCTCTCCCTACCTCGCCAGATCTGATCGCTGGTATTCATCTACGTCAGATCTGAAAGGTTAATTGAAAGGGTACGTATATTTTTGCAATTCACGGCGGGTATCCCTGAAAATTGCAAGTCACGAGGTAAATCCACTGGCTTTCCTTTCGCAAAGAACAATTCCTTTCCCGTGCGTGAGATATTTCGTTGTTCGCTCGATATTACGTTCGCCCTCAATGTTTGTGGAAACGTTGAGGAAACACGTAGCCGATGTTTGATTGCTCCAACTCGCTACTCGCTACTGTTTGCTTTCATTTTCGTTGCCGTAAATTTTGTTTGCTATTCGTGCTCGAGAAGGATTTAATTCATAATTGGGCGTGAACGCTGCTCGAGTAATCCTTTAAAATGTTTTCGCGTTTGTTCGTAATACCTTATTCCAGGTTCTTGTCGCTTTGCGTTAAACGTTTGGTAACAGGATGTAATTAAAGCATGTGGTCCCTTTCATCTCTCACCGTTGTTGGAATCTTTTCCAACTACTTAGATTATAAAAAAAGAAGATTTCTATTGTTTATACAGAGGTTTGTTAAAATAATAGAAACACCTGTTACAAGTATGCTTCCTATTCCTTTTTTTTTTTGTTGAAAGAGCTATTATTTGAAAGAAATAAATTGAAACATTTATATGCTATACTCCCTTCTGGAGCAATATTTTTCCATTAGGAAAGAAAGAAATATAGCAATCATTTGAGGTCTTACGTTTGGGTCACCCATCTACTACGATAAATTATCAGATAAAATCCCTATACAGGGTGGCTTGTGGCGACACGAGGAAACGCTTAAAGAAAAGGACATTTGGAATGAAAGATGTGTTACGGTAATTGCCTACTTCGGATGCAAACAAAATCTATGGCCGTCTCAACTGCTGTACGCTTGAATTCCATTTTCGTATGTCGCCACGGAAACAACCTATAGATTTTCGATCCTCTGAATTGGAGCATGGAAATTTTGTTCTTTGAGTTTGGAAGTTTTTATTATACCACACTTTTTCTTTCATAAGTATCTATTTGTAATTTCAAACAATGAGTCTGAAATTCATGGTTCTTAATTCAGGTTATTGGTTCAAATAATTAAAATAGTGATTTCTTAAGGTATCTCTAAAATTTCGTTTCTTAAGTTTGAAGAAATGCGAATTGTTAAGCTTGATTTGAACTCAGATTTAACTTTCGTATCTCAGAGATTGTAATTGAAATTTTAAATACTGTGTTTGAAGCACTAACTTCTATCTTGTATTCTACATAAATTCTGGTGTCAGATTATCGTTCCAAGTAATTAAAATATCTTTATGTTCCTTTATGTACCTTTATCGAAATTTATTTGTTAAGTTTGAAAGAATACAAATTTTTATTATGCTGCTGCAACACATGTATAATATATTTTTCACTTCAAATCTTAATTTTCAATTTTGAACTTTATAGATTTTATTATGATTCAAATTTCAAATATTAGGGAATTCAGAATACATGCTGGTATTAAAGTAGATTTGCTCTAATTAAAAATAGTATTGTAGAATGCATTAAAATGTGGGAAATTAACGAGATTTGTATGAGAAACCTTAAATACCACGATATCGAATGGAATAATTAAGATTTAGCGAATTTCTTCTGTTTTTCACTGTAATTCGAAGCTGTCAGGTCATTGTTCTGGCTTCAGTCTGCAATTACTGCGGCACTACATTTTCATGGGTGCGATATCTTGATATTAAATGCGTTAACGATGACAGCTTTGCCATTACGAGAATCGTGAAATCCTCATCCAATGAGTATCGCACTGGAGATTCCAATGTGAATCTTCTTCGTGTTACGAGGAAAATTAATTTACGAACGAAACAAAGAAAGGCTTCTGAGGTTAACGATGAACATTACTTTACGGATATTATTTGGAAAAAGGAGATAGTTTTCACAGAAAGAATCTAAGAAAGAAGAAAAATATTAGCATTACTTTAAATGCCTGGAATTTAATGACTGAATTTTCTTTTTACACTTTCAAAATTAATATTTTTTTTAATTTGCTTGTTTATACTAAAATTTAATAAATAAATTGCCAGTGAATTTAAGTTATAACTAAGTAGTGAACATACAAGTTGCAAGTAATTAATTAAATCAAGAAGATACCGCAAATTCTGTGCTAAGCCAGTGTCACAGGAGAAGAATTAATCATTTCTTATCTACTAAGAATTATTTACATGTGTCTTGAAAATTTAATTTTTTACACTCCAATGTTTGAACTGATTAATTAATCAAAAAGACACCATAAATTCAGGAGTGAATCTAATGTCGCGAAGGAAAAACATTAATCATTTCTTATTTACCAAAGAATTATATCCATATATCTATCACCAGAAACATCGCAGCATTTCGACTTATTTTTCAGTTTCCCGGGGAGCCTTAGCTCGCAAACAACTTAAAGCGGAAGTGCTCTTACCAAAACATCGAGCTAGTGCACTCCAGGAAATTGATTTCGCCAGTTAAACGTCGTCACCGACTTGCCCGGGTTAGAATTTCCTGGTTACTCCTTGTTATCGTTGTTTTTTTTATGGTGCATTGCACCGTTAAATCTTTTCTTTCGACAGAATTTTCATCCGTGCATATGAAAAGCTCGTCGATGGAGTACTCGAACGATTTTGAGGTAGAAATCGACTAATGCTGATTTCACGGTAATTAGCGCCCATTCCAAATGAAATTTAATTGCACCTACAGCTGTTATCGAATTGGCTATAAGTAATTTGCATCTGTTACCGCAGCTGTGAAAATCAAAGTTCAATGTAGGTTCTGTTCCTTTTCTCATTCCTATTTTCCAAATTCAAAAATTGTATTTTGTTGGAAAATTAAATGATTTTTTGGTGAATGAAATTTTATGATTGAAATATTAAAACCATTATAAGAGTACAAAATTCATTTTCGTTTCACCATTTACTTCAAATATAACAGCAAATCATGCGATTCGTGACCAATGAAATCCACCCTACGATAACGAACAAAGAAAGCAAGCTACCCTTGCTAACAATCGTTATAAGCTCTCAAGTATCCACCACTGATTTATCCATCAACCTTTTCTACGACTAATCTATAAGAATTGCTAGAGAAAACGGGTGGAAGAAATGTTAGGCTCTATCAGGAAACGACATTTTCCGAGGGGATGGCTTTATCCCTTCATCTGACTCGACGTTTCTATTCTTATTGGAATTTGAAGCTGAATGGTTGGAAAGAAAGTATGTTCCTCAATAATCGAACTCTTTGAATTGACTGGCTATCGTTATCCTTCGTAATAGTGTGTCAGAATAGAAACTACCCCCTTTTCTTTGGATACAATAGGGTAAGAGAAAAGAGGAGAGAAAACAAAACGGATATTTTGGGGCAATTGTAAATAGGTCAATATTTTCAAATCTTTATTATTATCGATATATTTATAAATACTTAATGAATTTCCGGATTTCCGTTTTCTTCCCCTTTCCAAGAAAAATGGCGATGTAGGAAGAAGAGGCCCTATCTATAGGGTGTTTGATTAGGGGTGGGCTTTTCTGCAGGGGGTAGTAGCTGGGACGATTCTGAGCAACTTTTTCCTTTGACAAAATGCACACCAAGGCGTAGTTTTTGAATTATTAATAAAAAAAGAGCGCGCAGGCTCAGTCGCGAGAGTGTCGGGTGCAAACCAAGCGTGACGGAAATTATGTTTATATTATGTTACGGACGCCGTGTCAAGTAGTTTGTTTGCAGTCACGGTCGAGCTTGGTTCTCGTAACTGACACTCTCGCAGCTCAACCTGCATTCTATCCACCCTCTGATTAGTCAGTGTTTTTCATTACTAATTTATTATTAATTTATTAACAGTTCCTAATTATATACTAAATTTTATGAAATTTAAAAATTGATAATGATTTTTTTTATTGAATTACTTTTAATATTAATATCGTCATAATATAAATTATTAATAATTTATTAGTATATTTAACAATAATTTAATTATATCTTAGTAATAATTATTATTCATACTTGTTTTTAATAATTAAAAATTGTATTTCTTTTCTAAATTACTTTTACTATTAATATGGTCTTAAAATTTTCAGAATTCCTGTTTCTCTTGTAACACAATTTTTTCAAGGGAAGTCTGCTTTGCTGAATACTGTATTGTATTCATAAAATATTGTATTATACTTGTTAAAATTTTGAAATTATTTATCCAGAAAATGATATGTCTATCTTGACCTATATTTTCAACCAAAAATCATTATGATTTCGAGTGCATGATGCATTTCGTTGTACCGTGTATTGAAGGGGATTATCCTAAGTCACAGTCGAGTTCACGTGGTTGGATATCCAGTATAACACAATATTGCGAATACTTGACCGAGTAGTTTAGAGATTTGGAGGGTGAATTCAATCGAGATCTATTGTGGCTGATAAAACGCAACAACCGACGGTCCAAGCGTGTTCTTAGCAAAGGAAATTGTTGCTACGACAGGAAATTGAGGGTCACAAAGCTCCTTCTTTGAAAGTTGAACATTGTGGTCGTGCCTTCCTCCTATTCCCTTCAATACAGGGCTCTACTTGACGTTTATTCGTTGGAAGAGTAAGCCACAGGACAATTGTGTGTAATGTAATTTTCTTTTGATGCTATTGAGGGTATTGAATTTATCTGATACAAGGATTTATCTTTATTTTGGGAATTATTACCGAAAATACACTAACTTGAAAATAATGAAACAAAATATGGGTATATTTCAAATTTTATTTATGCATTAATTACTAATTAGAGTATTAATTTTCTTCAAAGTATAGATAATAGAATTTTACAGCTTTAACAGTTTGATTTTAATAATTTTCAAAATATTTCTCAAAAAAAATCATTAAGTAAATATATATAATTACAAACTTTTATTTTTGTTTACAATATGAAATTTCTTCTTTAAATTAACAAAATTTCAACAGAGAACAGATGATAGGTGACGATAATCCAGAAAAATAAAGCAATTGCAATAGTAGAGTAGCGTGAAGAGTAATCTGGTGTTATGTCAGCGAAAATCCATGAAATATTGTTGGATGCTGTCAAAACCGGAAGCCAGAAAAGTTCGTAACGAGAACATTTTTCTTCGAAAATGTTTGCTCCGTGTCACCGAGCAACCACACACTCTAAGGATAGCAATAGCCATTAGCCTGTGAAATATCGATTAACGATGGTTAATTTCTCACGAACCCATGACACGTCGACGATTCTCCCTTCAATTATCGGAGTAAACCTACTGCACTTCGAACTGGCGAGTTTGTTTGGGTTGGAAAATCCTATTGGTCGAGAAATTGATTTCACATATTACTCTTGCTTTTGTCCTATTCCCTTAATTTTTATTAATCAAATATTCATAATGATTTTTGTATATTAATTTTCATAAGTAATATTGAAATTTTAGAATATAGAACTTTTCTATTATTACTTTAGGTATCACTAATTTTAATTAAATTTTAATTGAACAATAGATCTCCTCTACTATTCAAAGCTTAAATAAGTAATCAAATTATTAACACTTGATCTATATTTTATAATAATTCGGATGCAGTCTGTTTATTGGAATGAATTTCTCTATCTGAATGAAAGGGTTGAATAGAGCAACGATGAGAAAAATTAAAATAATGGCTATCCAATGACGGAATCGTTGAATGTTTCGCTTCCAATGCTATCAACGGTTCCATAATTTATCTGGCTGCTTCGGTGTAAATAAAACAAGACTAGAATCTCGAGCTGGGATCCCAGCTCGGACACAGAGGGTGAATTTTATCCCGATAATCCTGACGGAAAGTCGAAACGTCGAGCAGCCGGCTATCGACGAGATTCTGTCGAGTATCAACGACGCGACGGGATATTTCGACGAATCGTGTTATCGGCACTTTATACGAACGTCAGATAAATCCAATCTGATCTATCCTAGGGAAATTGCGTTCCTCGGGATAGCCTAGGGGGATTTCATTTGCGGCCGAGGAACGTGTTCGAGATTCAACGAATAGGAACTCGTTGAAAATTCGACACAGGTACGAAGGGGGCCTCCATCATTTTCTCGTGAAATCGTGCGGTACCATTTTTGACTACATCTAAGATCTTAGAGTATTACAATTACTTGAAGCCATCGTTTCGTTTTCTTCCTTCCTATTCTTCGTGAAATTATTTCATTTTTCTATCCCAATGAATGTCATCTAGATGAAACGAACTCGATAACCAAGAAATAAAGTTCCCTCTTAATTTCTACTGATCATATAAAATACAAGTTTCCACGGTGATCCCTCGTGGAGCCAGATTCTTAACAAACTTCACGTTGCTATCTTTCCCGGTGTATAACTTTAGACCCACTTTCCACTGGCAATTTCGCGACTACGTCGCCTGGAAACTTGTCTGAGTTCCTGGCAAACAGACTTGGATATTCTTGGTAGCCAGTCTCATCGTGTTAACGCTAGTATCCAGCTTGTAAACCCCCTGATGAATTCGATACAAAGAGTACAATTTTCATTTACCCTGTTTGTTTTATTTTGCTTTCTCGAGATTCTCCGTTTCCCTTTCTAGATATCGATTCCTGGTACTCTGTAATCAAATTAACCCTTTGCTTATCTACCTTAGATACCATGGATAAAATTAGATTTCATTGAATGTATACTAACTGTATATTGCTTTCCTTTGTCCAATTATCCTAAGTAACATTTTGAAATATCTAAGAACAAAATAAATGAATTACCATCAAAATTTTTCTAACGAATCAAACGTTTGAAATTAATAATCCTGACGTGGCCTTTCATCAAAGACTTGTTGTTCTTCGTTCGATAAAACTGAACAAACAATTCTTTATTAGGAAGATTCGAGCAAGGTGGACCGTCAATTTTGTGAAGGATGAAAACAGGGGACGATATGACCGGTCTAAAGTAATTCACCGTTTGATAGGTTTCCGTAATTACCAATTAAGATTGAATTACACGGCGCGGCGGCTCCTGTCAGCCTACCTGACGAAAATCTCAATAATTACCCTCGTTGTGATTCTGACGCTCCAGAACCTCGCACGAAATTATCGGGCGTCGGCTTAATTGAGGGCCCCGTAATTACTTCCAGCCAATCTTATCGCCGTTCCACGGAAGGTGTACTCGATTGTACCGTCGAAACTTTCCGGCAACCTCTCATAATGACTTTCTCTCGATTTGAATCCAACTTCTGGATCGTTGTTGAACGGAAACACGAGACGTTCTCTCGTCAGAATTGTTGGAAGGACCAATTGATGAATTGTCTTAGGGTTTCCGGTACTTGAAGATGAAAAATTGTTTGCAAATTTTGGAAAATGCGAAATCCACTGTAGCGTATAATGGTGAAAAATTAATTTTCTAAAGTCTATACATTAAATTTCTATAAATTCCGCTCTATTAAAAATGGTATACGAGGCTCCATCGTCAACGAAGTGTAAGAAATTCAAACGACAGCGATCTAAGGAGATACGTTTATGTTTTGCAGTGTCTTCCGATACATTAGAAACGACTCAACCCCTCCGCACCTTTACCAAATAACAAACCACCGTGAAATCAAATCGTCGTCTTCCTCTACCGAAACATAAAAGTCGTCGTTTAGATAGTAATCTATATAAGTAAAAAAAAAAAAATAAATCAAAAGTGTCTTATCGTTTCGTGCAATACGGAGTGTTTTAAAGTACCGTCGACAATCTTGGAACAGTCAGTGTTCAAAGAATGTCGCACAATGAGCATCAATCAGAATCCATCAAAATCAACTGAACAAAAAGGCTTTAAATAAATCATACCGAGGAATGTAGAAATCACCGATCACTTTAACGATCTCGAACCAATTCCATGCTTTGAAAGATGGCTAGAGTGCGAAAAAAATTTGCAAATCACCTCGCTGTCCCCCTTGTTGCGATCTTAATCCCGCTTCGATCCTTCGGCAAAGTTTAATTCGTACCGAAGGATTCTCAAGACTATTGACGATCTCCTTAATCCTTAATTTAACTTTCGTAAGCCATGGCTTAATCGTCGATCTCGTTTTTCAATCGGCGCGAAATGATTTGTTCGTCGATGTGATACGAGCGTGAAACGGCAAGCAGAGAAAAGTCTGAGAGGAAAGGAAAGATGCGAGTCGAGGTTATTCTGATTGTCGCCGCGTTCGTGATCCCCGCCTATTGTGGCTGGCGATCGAGAATGAGTGAGTCCGAGAGAAATCGAAATGGATCGCTTCCAAATTTGACCATCGGCCTGGTAGTGCCCCACACGAACTTCGGTGTGCGAGAGTACACGAAGGCTGTGAACCGTTCGGTCAGCAGCCTCCACAGGGGTCACGCCAGACCTTTGCACCGGACCAAGGATCGCCCTTCACCCCAGATGAAGGGACAGACCAGGTTCAGCTTTCTGGATAAGTACAACTTCACCCAGGATGCGGTGCGGTTGACAAAGATGAGGCTAACGCCGAGTCCAACAGGTACATGTAAAAATATAGTCGTAGAAACATGGGGTTATTTATAAACCATATAATATTAATTATACCTATTGAATTATAATAGAATTAAAAAATTTCTATTTCTTGTAATATATATGTATATATTGGACGTCGTAGAATAATATAGAAATTTAAATTTACAATTATTTTTAAAATACCATCTACAAAATTAATTTAATGTCATCTAAATATTAGTATCACAGAGCAATTAGATAATCCGAATATCAGCATTATAGTGAAAATTTCGAAGTTATTTTGCTGACGTTTTATAGCGTTAACAATATTATAGACGGCGCTTTCGATTATCACCCTTTGATAATCGAATTACAAGCCCTTTCTCGGCTCGCGATAGGGCGAAACTTATGCACAGAGGATCCCATTGGATAAATCGTGCTATTGACCTGCAAATTTAATGCCATTCCGTCATTAAAGCGGATTCCGCGTCGAACGAAACATCGTGCTCGTGGCAGACGAGTTATTATAGGGCTTCCATTAAGTAGGTCGAGTATAATGAAGGATTTTCTGGACGGTAACGAGATAATACGCGTGATCTGCGATTGTTCGGTTTGATGTTTATGAAATTTCCTAACTAAACGGATAAATAAGATTACGTGATTTAATACACGAAGGAATTTGAATGTCTTTTATTAGAAATTTCAATCGCGAATCGGTACTATTTAATATAGTTGCAATTATAAGATTCTTTCGAATAATATCAGAGGTACAGTGAATTTCCTTTAAAAATCATTTCTGTGTCGAGTTGCTCATTTTGACACATATTATTCGGCTGATGGAAATTACTAATTAACCAGAATCAATACAAATGAAGTTATAATATACATCATTGATATTACTGCTTGTAACCAGTAAATTGCGCAAAATGACTGTTCTTGTTGGCGATTCGGTATGTGCATTCTGGAACACGAAACAGCCGTGTCTGACACACTGAATACCAGTTATTGTTTCAGCATTTCGAACATACGTCAGTTTGGTTGACTTGTGTCAGAAACCAACAACATACATATGTCGACGATCAACGAAACTCAATCTTTCATAGGAAAAACATACCATTCAACCCACATGTTGCACACAATAATAGCAGTAATACATTACTTTTTCGTTCGATACAGATAGGAATATCTTCTTTGGAGAATTTTATGAAAATTAGCCTCGATATTATCAATTAATAAAATAATTATTTTTAATTTTTTTTTATTAGAGTATACGACAGTCAAAGGGTTAAACAATTTATTCAACGTTTAATCAGCCTACGATTGCTCTAATTGTTGAAATAGAATAATAAAAAAATAGAGTATCATAAACATAGTAGACAGAACAGTTGTTTAAAACAATAGAATTGTTATATCAGTATGAAGGAAAATCTCGATATCGTAGAAGAAAGATTTCATAGAAGATCCTTCGATGTAGGTCACGTTTGCTTCTCACTGAAAGTTTCGTGAAATCACTTCGGAAGGAGTGCTTGTTACAATAACGATGGTATAAGATAGACGTTGAAAAATAAAAGGGATTCTATTTCTCTTTCATGGAACTCAAGCACGGACGTGTTCCTGAGGTTCAAGCAGTGGAAAAACTCAGGGAATTTCTCGGCCATAAATGCGCCACAGGAATGCACGACACGTGTGGTCAGACGTACCAATAGAGTCGGCCGATCAGCCGGTATTAGAAAGTAGAAGCTACGTACAGTGAATCACAGAAATATTCATACTCGGTAGTTTTTCAGAACAATATAGCATTTCTATATATTTCACAGAAAAATAATTTTTGAATTTTCGAAAGATGGAATAGTATTTTAAATGGTTATTAATTTCGTTTAAATATATAATTTCTAAACGAAAAGGTTTTATATGTTGTAAGAATAATTTTTAAAGGATCAGTGTAATTTAGAAAATGAAAATAATATGATATACAAAATGGAATTAAAATTGGGGCTCTCTCCATGGTCCGCAGCTCCAGGAGTTAAATAACGCAGTATGAAGTTTTATAACATTTTAAGTGTTTCCTATTTTATGAAGTGACACGGAACGTTTTCTATGATGGTTTTATAGGCGTGTAAAGTATGCTATATACGATGAAAGTGCTTTTATTTATAATGCAAAAGTTAAACCGAAAAATGTTGTATGTTATTTTAGTGTTTTTAAAAGAGATTGAATTTCAAATCCTGTAATATCCAGTGACTTTAACTAAAAACTCTTTTAAAAATTTACAGACAGAAATATTTACAACCGTTTAAAATTTTTTAATATATTTTTTATTCAAGAATTCTTCATTTACAGATTTCAGAAATAAATCAAGATGGGTAATTTGATTTCTAATCAAATGGAATGGACCTTTTCCACCAATATAATAGCTTTTGCCAAGTTTGTCAGTAGCTTAGTTCACAGTTCAAAGTTTCTATGACAGAATCAATGAATATTCCACGAAGTGAATCTGAGGTCTTCTTTTATTTAAATCTAATGTAAAAATTATGCAATCCAAATAAGAAAAGTGTGCCTTTCATTACGCCTGTGACAAATAAATTTCAGAAAGTTTTATTAAAAATAACAAAATAATTTCGATGTAATAATTGAGTGAAAGTATTCTCGACTTTGATCCTGATCCAATGTAATATATTACAGTAACATGAATCTAATTTGCTTAACAGATTGTAACAGACTATGTACATTCATAATTTGCATAATATTGTAATATTCCACGTGAAATCATAATAATGTGGTTAACTAAATTTTGTTACGACCATACAAATTATTCCATTATGTACAATATTACACATATATGAATGCCACTTATGTTTCATATCAAATTTGGTTATTGATACATTTTGGACAAAATCATTCATCAAATAAAGTCATTATACCACGTTTGAATGAAATCTCTCTAAAAACGTACGAGTATGATGAATACGTATTAATACCTTGAATACTATAATGAAAATCGAATCGTGCAGAATCATAAAGATAGATAATTCCAGATGATAGCGATTAATGATATATGTTTCAGCAATTTTGGACTCGCTGTGCGAAGAATTTTTACCAATGAACGTGTCTGCCATTCTGTACCTGATGAACTACGAACAATACGGTCGCAGTACTGCCAGTGCTCAATACTTTTTGCAGTTGGCTGGCTATTTGGGAATTCCAGTAATTGCTTGGAATGCCGATAACTCGGGATTAGAACGGGTGAGTTGAGCGAAACGTTTCCTCAGTACTCTACTCTGCTGTCCACAAAAAAAATTTTCTATCAAATACATTATTAATATTTTCTATTTTCATTTACTATTTAAAAATTGTTGATTTATTAACAAAAATTATCTTTGAAATATCCTTGTATATATTTGACTCTCAAGTTTCGAGTCGAGAGGATGCAGCTGTGTTCTTTATACTCAATTACTGTTTAGACTAAAAGTGAGATAGGATCCAGAAGGTCTATGAATGCGTGTCGAATTTTCGTTCTCGATATTCATTCTTATAGTTCTCTCCGTTGAGTAAAGACGTGCCTTTTCATGTGGCTTAAATAAATTCAATCAATAAAAGACTAATTTATTGTGTAAATTTATTTTATTTCGCCACCTATTTCCTATAAAAATATTTTTATTTTATACGAAATTCAAATAATGGCTAGCGTTGGTTCAAAATACAGAAATACTGAAATACTGAAATCCTTGAAAATCACAGCAGCTCTTTATCATGAAGATTTCTATTCAACGAAACGCCTCGGATTTCTGTTTTCAGAGAGCCTCGCAGAGTAACCTGCAGCTGCAATTGGCACCTTCGTTGGAACATCAAACCGCCGCGATGCTGAGCATCCTCGAGAGGTACAAATGGCACCAATTCAGCGTGGTTACCTCACAGATCGCAGGACACGACGATTTCGTGCAAGCCGTCCGAGAAAGGATCTCCGACATGCAGGACACATTTAAGTTTACGATATTGAGCGCGATCCTGGTCACCGAGCCGCACGATCTTCTCGAGCTGGTTAACAGCGAATCTAGGGTGATGCTGCTTTATTCGACCAGAGAGGAGGCCACCCATATCTTGACCGCCGCCCACGACTACAAAATCACTGGGGAAAATTACGTGTGGGTTGTGACGCAGAGTGTTATCGAGAACTTGCATACACCTAGCAAGTTTCCGGTCGGGATGCTCGGTGAGTTACACGAAATTAGTCTGTGATTTTATATAAAAAAATAATTGTCCATGGTTGGAGGAACAAGAGATGCCTGCACTTTTTATTTTCCCGTTTTCAACGAAAACTTTGTTTTTGCTATGCTTTGAATATTTAAAAGTTTCACTTTGCAGAGCTTTTTAACGAAACCTTTATTCCAATGAATTTGTAATTCGGAACGAAAATTTTATTCTCGTGAATTTTCAGTTTTAGCACGAATTTCGTATTCTGGTAAACTCAGCTTTTCACTGAAGTTTCAAAGGTAATTTACATTTTCAAGGAAATTTTCAAAGTAATAGAAAATTTGTTTGGAATATAAATTATAGTTTTGTTGATCATTATATTTGAAGTGTGTAATTTTTGATGAAATTTTCTGATTGTTTCGTTGGAAAATTGTGTAGGGAACAATTAGTTTTCCTCTCTGGTTCTTGAAAAATGGTGCTTGCGTTCGTGATGTGTAATTTTTTGCCAGCTGAAGGTCTTCCAAGTTTTAATTGCTTATTGATTAAATTTCTGTGGGTAATAAGCAGAGAACTTGAAATTGGATAAAATTTATGACGTTCCTGAGAAGTGCTACTGTTTTTCATTAAAATTTCTGTTGAAATTTGAAATGGAAAAAATAGAATAAAAGAATTACAAGATTCGAACAGGTACAAAATATATGAATACGAAGCATCGTTTATAATCATCGAAGAATCGATCGAACGATTCTTCATTATGCAACAGAAATCGAAGTTGAAGAGGAGTCATATTTCAATGTTCTTCTGTAGCTAGGATAGATTCAAGGTATAACAAACACCATTCGATATATTCCCGTAGGATAGAATTCGATGAATTTATTCCTCGGAGGAGGAATTGGAATCTCGAGGAAGACATCAATTTCCGATTTCCGTGATTCTCGCCTAGTTGCTGAGTGTTCTTTTCATCGGCTGCCCACTCGAAATATCGAGCGAAATTCTAATGATCACGAAACCAGTTTCCTCCGCTCTTCGATCAGAGTTAAATGGACGGGGTAAACGTTGACCTTTACTACTTGAAGCACCAAAACGAGGGATCTAAACTGTAACTATTAGCGGACAGCCCATGGAAATGTTGATGATTTAAAGATCATTTAATTTTTAAATTATTATTTCGAATTTTCAAGAGAAGTGTAAAAAGTATTTGATGAAAAAGAAAATTTCGCATTATTTTCACTAGAGAATGATTTATTAAAATTCAAGAGATAATAATTTTCAATCGAAGTAAGCAACACTTGAGATTCATTTATGGTAATTTATTCGTTACTACGTGGTAGAATTTGAGTGATTTGAAAGTGAAATAACAAGTTGCGAATTTAATTGAAAATCTAATTACCATACACATACGTTTATCACTTGCTTGAGCAAGATTTACGTGCAATACGAAACAATCTGCACCTGAAACAACTGCATACCCCGAAGGATCTTTCCCGTTGGGTAATTTCACAAGCCTCAGGAGAGAGACGCGCACGGTAATAACGTTTATGAAACGAAATTACCGTGGCAAGAGACCGACCTTTCTCTAATTCCACTGAAACTTCTCTTTATCTTTGTATCCCTGTTTCCCTCTCTCTACGCGCGCATCATTCAATCCTCTGATATTTTTCGACCATGAAATCCCTGTGATAGAACGAGTGGTCGATGTTGATGATAGAAGAGTTTCAGAATTCAATATCTCTGGCAGAGAGAAAAAAAAAGCGTCCAGTAACGATGTCACTTTTCCACTGGCTTCGTTTCGCGGGAGAATCGACTGAAATGACAAAAATTGGTTCGAATCCCAGAAGGTCGTTGTACAGTATTGACAAAAATCCCGTTTTACGAGAGCACTTTCGATAGATGCTTTCATTTATTCGAACAGACTTTTTGGTTTTTAAATCTGTTGTCACAATAGGGTGTATTCAATGATTTCAAATTGAGAAATTGGGAGGTACCAAAATTTACATTTGTTAATTACAAATACAAAAATTAATTCTTCATTTCTATGGTGCAATGTAAGGTTTCAAATAATATTAATGCTACTTAAAATTTTTTTTGTAATTATAATTATTCGAAATATAATATTTTAATTTTCCAGTTTAAGCTTTCCACTTGTCACCTTTCAAAATTAACATAATATTAATATTACTCAGAGTTTTTCTTTATAATTGTAATTATAACTAATCAGAATCTAATAATTTCATTTTTTAACTTAAACCTTATATTTACCAGCTTACAAAATTAACATAATGTCACGTAAATTTATTTTAAATCTTGTTTCTTCAACTTATTCAGTTCTGTTAAATTCGTGGTATCCAGCAGTAACCCTTGCAGTATTCTCATTAATTATATCAACGTCATCATTATTCTTGAGTTCCCTGTACCGTCATTTCACTGTTTTGCTCGTATAGTTTCATTGCTAAGTTAAAGTATACTCAGCTTCAGTTGGTTAAAGTGCTTCTCATGACCAACTATCAGTCGTCAACGAACGGTACATTTAATTATGTTTAATTACAATTTTCTGTTTGATGTATGTTTTTAGGTGTACATTTCGACACCAGCACCGAGAGTCTGGTCAGCGAGATCACAACAGCAGTGAAGGTTTATGCATACGGTGTTGAGGACTTCTTAAAAGATGAAAATAATCAACATCTCAGTTTAAATACACAACTTAGCTGCAAAGAAAGCTTTGGCGAATCTCGCTGGAACACTGGAGATTTATTTTTCAAGTAATTATTTTTATTTCAATCGGATATTTCAGCTTCAGGCGATGCAGACATTTTGATTGCGGCATCATTACTTGATTCTAATAAAATAATTAAAACTTTTGAAAGAAAAAAGAATTTTTAATATCTCCTGTTTATTATAACAAGTTTTAATCAGCATCAATGAATAAAAAGAAATACAAAAAGTGAGACTACTGAAATTTAAAAATAAGCCATGATTGTTTAAACTACAGCTTCTTTTTCTTCTTATCTTTCCACAGGTATTTGAAGAACGTCTCAGTAGAAGGTGACCAAGGAAAGCCGAACGTGGAATTTACACAGGACGGTGTTTTAAAGTCGGCTGAACTGAAAATCATGAATCTCCGTCCGGGTGTAAGCAAACAGCTCGTTTGGGAAGAGGTGAGTCGAAAATATTCTGAATCTTTATGCCGCTCCACTGAAAACCATCGAGGTTCACGGTGAGAAAAATTGGCGAATTTGCAACGACAAATTCGCAACCGTTAACGCTAGGAATTCTATGTTCCGAACACGAACGATTCAATCTGGTAAGGGTTGGCTAAGATCAGCATAAAATCTGATGTGCAAGTCCTGGAGCGATTCCCCCAGGAATCGAAGCCGGGAAATATCAGATTTCTTGAATGGGAGAATTCAGGTGGAAAAGACGAACACAGAAAGAGTCGTGGGTTCATGATTCGAGCGAACAATCTTGATTTATTTAAATTTCATTCTGGCATTGATTTAAAAATTTGATTTCATAGATACAGACTTTTAATTTATGTCATCAAATCATGCCAGACTCTTAATATATCCCGAGCTAATACACTAATAATTAAGTAAATTGTGGATAGTATAGTTGATTCAAACGTATCGGTCGGTAATTTCAATAATGAAGTTAATTGAACCCGTTAATCGAAGAACGAAAGGATTAATTTTCAATTAATTTTCAACATGGAGGAGGGAGAATAAGTAAGGGTGAAAATTAATTTCATAGGATCAGTTAAATTTTCGTGAGAAAATAACCTTTCATAAAATTTTATGATGGGAGGTAAAAATGAATTTGTATAAACAAATAACTGGTAGTTTTTTGAAAAACAAAAATATTCTCTTTTATGTACAACGTTACAATTCATTATTATTCGTATTTGATAATTCTATCAAATTATATTTCCACTTCAAATTTGAAATTTCATATTTCAGAGCCAATTATTAAAGCCATTATTTATCTTTCGAAATAGAATCATGATTCACCACAAAGCTTTGAGTCATGAAGAGATATTGTTAACCATATTCAGCTTCAAATCGAGTTTTTGATTGCTCCGAGAAAACAAAGTTTGATCACGTTTTCTAACAGATGCATTTGACGTTTAATTAGCGTGCAGTTGGTATTGATCGAGTATGCGAATCCTGCACCGAGTTTGATGATGTTTGGATGCGTATCTATCACAAATAAATCATCGAACATTAATCCTTTGAGATCCTTTAAGCTCGTATGAACGTACAAAGTACCTTATTTATTATAAAGAAAAAAGTAGACATTAGAAATTATGGATGCAGATATTAGAAATTATTTAAAGAAAAAACGAGTTACTAAAAGCTTCTTAAAATAGAAAAGCGTTTATTAAAAACGATTTATAAATTTTTTTACAGAAAAATTATTTTGATCCAACCGAGTAGTCGCGCGCCGTTAATTAAGAGCTGCAAAACAGGTCGCACGTGGCTGAAAATTATAACGAAGCAGTTGCTTTAACTTCTTCGTGTTCGAACTTTTATTTACAGCGCGTCTAGAAGCTTGATATTTTCCAAAGAGAATTTCGGTGGTGACTCGACAGAGCTTACTGAATTTCATAGCAATTTTGCGACCTAGCTTCGCAAATCCTCGCGTAAACATCGACCGAAACGTTTTGCATCTCGTGTGACTGCCACCACCTTTTTATTTTTCGATTTTCGGCCCTTTCCATGATATAAAATTGCAGTCATCGACTCTCTATCGAACTCGGTATTTTTATTTTTATTTTTCTCTATTTTATCGAAACATTGGTAAAATAGAGGTGCATATTCATTGGTATTATTTTTCTAAATTATTTTTTTTCTAAATCTCTTTCATTATTAATATAATCAAATTTAAGGTTTTAAAGATTTCCGACTCCCTTTTAACTCCATTTTACCTAGAAAAGTCGACTGTGCTCATTACTATACCATTGAATATAATTTTACTGATAATTATCCAATATCATTCAGTGCAAATAAATAGCAAAAATTTCTGAGGCTATGAAAAGACTATGTTTTAAAATCTTAACACGTTTATTCATAATTTCATATTGAAATAATTTTATGAATCGGTTAGCCATCGGTATATGTTCTCCGCTTTTCAATTCTCCATGAATGATACTTTATAAAGCATCCAGTACACCAGATTTCATTTTAAAACGTCGTATTCAGCGATTTCATGTTTTTTCCTTTTCACCGGATATAATTCACGCTCGCAAAAAGGAGATATGCTTTTGGAAAAGCAGCGAAATGATTTTACGATCGCTTGATTTCATTCAGGCGAAAAGATAAAACGCGTCAATGGGACAGATTTGGGTCGTAACAGATTAAAAATGTCCATTTAATTGCGGTGAACTACGTCGACCACCGTGGTAGCATTCCAGGAAATACAATTCGTGGATTATCCTTGGATAAACGTATTCTGACCGTCACACGATGCTTTTGTTGCACCCTTTCCCGTAACCCCAGCTTTTCTTTCTCTCTTAAGCTCCGATTTCCCACCGCTTTTCGCTCATCTTTTTCTGATCTCACCATTTCACGGTTCCTTCTTTTGTCTACCGACTCATTTCTCGCCTCAATGAATCGCCCGTCCACGTCCCTTTTCTTTTGCAGCTGTGTAAATAAGTATTCTTTTCTTCTGCGCTTTTTTTGGGGGGGGGATAGTGATTTAATGAAATCACTTTCATCAAATTCATTTTTAATTATATTAAGTATGTAAAATTAAATTCTGCATAATATAACTTGAAAATAGAAGATTAATGTAGATAAAAAATTTTAGATTCAGTGTCCTTAAATAAGCTGAATGAGTTAATTAATTATTAAACTGGAGTCATAATTATGCACCGAGAGAATTTATCGCAGACGTTAATTAATTAATTAAATAGATTCGAAATCTTGAATCAGTATCAACTCACGCAAATATAATACTAATCAATGTTTAAAGGTTTTATTGATAGATTTTATTTGTTTTACCTTTTTTGAAAGTTGAAATTGCAAAGACAAATGACAGCAATACAAGAGGAATTATTTTCGTGTCGATAAGCGCGTGCTTTCGGTTCGTTGAAAGAAATAATTAAATAGCACGAAGGAAACTCTTGAACTCTCGATAGCTTTCAGTGCGAACGAGAGATGATAAATAGCGTCGGAAAAACGAGGGTCCGAACCACTTATTCTATCTTCACTGAATGGCAAAACTAATTTCTATGGAATTTGTGACTCTGCTTTCGATATCGCATCGGAAAAGTGCTGATCGTTGGTCAATTAATCATTATTATCGGACCGAAGAAAGAAAACTTTGAAATTCCAGGGTGGTCTTAGTCTTTTAAAGAAAATAATTAAATCTACTAATTACAAAGAGAAACGAAACTTAGGTAACAGAGGTTTTAACAAAGGATCAACGTTGATTTATTGTTCTTTCCAAACAATTCTCTTTCTTATTCCCCTAAAATCATCCCTCTGGTAAGACAAATATCCAAACGAAGTTTTACCTCGATCACTTTAACTAATAGCGCCATTTACCTCCCTAAAACGATACTACGACCTTCGTTGATCCTCGTTCGCTTTGAATATTTGTCGTCCACCTTTCGACTTCCAATTGCATTGTCCGTCGATTTCCAATCAGCGTTGATCCGTTTCGAAATCGATATTTTATTCGTCAGTGGTTGATTGGTGAACGAGGCGTATTTAACCAGGGAACGTTGAAAACCGGTGTTTTCAGCAACGTTCCAACAGGACACGACTAATTAAATCCGAAATGGGATTTCCTGCTATGTATTCCATCAGCAAGCTATTTATGGCCTGTCGATAACCACGTGAAATTGTAGCTGTTGTGGTTTGAGACTTTCATGAATGTGAGGCTAGCAAATAACCAGGCTAATACTGTAACTTTTAATGAAGGAACCTACATTGGAAATTGTTTTTATCATGCAATATAAAATAGGGTGAAGGTTACTCTTTTACGGTTGATTATAGCCACGTAACAGCTGTAATTTAATTTCAATTAAGAAACTTATATTTTATCTTCTTTTGTTCTCGATATAGATCGAAGCTTAATTTTTATGGTTGATTAACTTCTTTCTTTTTTAATATATAGTAGGCTGAAGATGAGATTTTATGGGTAATTACAGGCAGGTGATAGCTTAGAATGATCTCGTATATTAAAATTAATGAAAAGATTTCTCAAAATTAATGAGCTCAGTTTTTCTTATAAACCATGGCTTTTGAAGTATCTCAAATTTTTGTACAAAATATCTTTTTTTTAATTCAAATATCTTAGAACTATCAATTTCTTTAATATCATGCTGAAGATTCTAAAGAATTGATCTACATATGTAGATTAATATTTATGCAGTTTTACTTAAGAAAAGGATGCAACTGCATATTGCACGTGCATCGTTGCAATTATAAGAAAATCGAAGTCGTAGGAAGATATACCTATAGAAATCGGTTTCAATCTTCTCTGTGGTCACGACCATGATACAGCAACATTTAAAGGATTCGCGAGGGCGAATCGGAATCGAGATTATAACGAACTCTGACATCCACGAAGATTGGTCCTGCATGACGTCAGCCAGATCAGAAAGGGTTTGTTATAAAGGGGAGAAAATTGATTTCGATCACGTCGATTCTCTCTGGATTCGTTTATCATAGCACTATGAATAGCAGATATTTTAATGGAAAATAGATATCTGTATCAACTTTCTCGTATCGACAGATGGAATTTACTGAAATAGAGCTACGATGATTGAAAAGAAAAATTGAAATTACTATTTTCGTACAAATACTTTCCCCGCTGTTATACCAAACCACTAGTCGATAATGAGTTAAGAGGCGCACAAACGATGGATCATAGCGTCAGCCAAGCGTTATCGCTTCAACCAGCTGACTTCTTTGATCCTCAGATTAGCTCGTTAATAATTCGACGCGAGCAAAGTAGTAATCCACGTCGGATTAGCGGACAATTAATTAACCGGTGGAAATGGATCGACTGGGTGCCTGTAGTTTCGATAATAACGCTTCGATCCGGCATTCTCGTGGGCAGGTAAAGGATCCCGATAACGGACACGTTATGCGCTCCTATTAGCGATGGACACGCGTGCACACATGTGTGGCATCAGCAGAACTCCGGCACGCAATTCACGCGTGCATCCTCGGCTAATTAAGGAAATTGCTCGCATTGCGTTGTCGCCGGACAGATGTTACCATTTCAAGACTCCGGCTTTCAATTTCCGACACGGGGTTAATCGAATTCCAAACGATTTTGAAGAAAACCTCACTGTAATTTGTTAATAGAATCTTTGAATAATAACTTGTTCTAAACTATGGTATACGAAGTTGCGAAACTTAGATGCTCCAGATAATTATAATTATATCCCTATATGGCGATAATCGAGGTCATTTAACGAGTGTATGCAAATGCGAGCCAGACATTACGGCCACAGTTGCGCCGTCAAGTATTTAGGAAAGCACTTCCGGTGGCCACTGATAGAAGTTGCGACATTTGGCGACGTTCCAATCGCGGCAATGCCTCTCATAATCGTTAAGGGACCATCCAACGGAGCACGTCGCCTCTAATCTGTGGAACTTCCTGTGAAACTTGCCGCAGGCTTACGCGACCCCATGGATCCCGCTTTCTGGATCAAGTTTTACGACCACCAATTGACTCTACAACGCGTAGGTTCTGGGCAAGAACGCGATACAGGGAGGAGATGATTCTGATTTCTAATGTTGAATTTATGGCAGACGGAGAAAATCATTATTTCTTAGGGGTAGTTGAACGATGGAGAATCTTACATGATTCGATGATATAAAAGTATCAAGGTCTAATCATTAATATCAATTTAAAGCTTAAGATTTAATTGAATTTTTCAATATTAAAAATTTTATTACCGCTTTAAAAATTAATCTACTCATACAGGTGTAGCAATCGAGAAAACAAACGGTGTTTCGTCTCGGGATCGTCTGTCAGACTCGTCAGTGGGGCTGATAACAGACGACCCCTGTCCCAGACACCTATCATACCGCAATTCGAAACTTATATATATTTGAGCCGCATGCCGGGCGAGCGCCGCCACCTAGCGTACTCCCCGTCTCTAAGGGGGAGACGAAACCCCTTACACTAAACGATTGCGACATAGGTTTTATTAACTCTAGGTGCCTAAACTAATTATAAACTGTAAAACTACATAAACTATGAATAAAACGGATTCGTCGCAGATTCGTCCTAGACTCGTCGCAGGGCACGTCTATTCCCCATACGTCGTCGTCGTCAACTGATCGTCGACCCCCTGCGACTCCCCTGCCGTCGCCAGTGAGATCCAGAATATTCTGAAATACGTCTTTTATTTCCTATACTCATTTGTTTTTAACGAGTAATCAACGTTTAACATACTGCGTGTAATTAAAGCAGTACCTATATACATACATAGGTTGAACAGTACCGGGAGAAGAAGTTTGTTAGCGTTAATATACCGTTACAGACACCATAGCATCTGGTGAAGTAATAAACTACCTAACAAGCCATAACACCGCCTCTAATGTTTGACTGCTAATGGAACGTGATTAACAACGGCTTTCTAACGAGATCGTGCGGTACACAGGAAACTTTCCGGCAAGTTTCGTTCACAATTGATAATGTCCGAGGCTTTTCATCGTGTTCCTGAGAAAGTGTATTCCGTCGTTAGGTTAGCCGAAACTGGTTGTCTTCGTATGAACTTTTTATACACTTTGATATTATTTAGAATAATCAGTGGTGTTACATTGTTGTCCGGGAACAATTTGATGATCGATAATGTTTTGTCGAAATTGATTATCAGGATATTGATTAACTAATTAGATACTTCATTATTGAATTGATCTAATCAAAATTAATTAGCCATAGAACTAGGTTTAATATACAAAATAATTGTAGAATATTATTTCAGCTTACAATTTTTATTTAAAAATTCTACATTTATATATAAAATAAAATTTGTATCATGGATAACATGAATAGATAAAAAAATTAATTTGATTGCAAATAATAGATACCTTGTATATTTAAAAAGCCTTTTAATATTTGTAGAAGCTTAACAGTGTTTGTTATACGTTACTAAAAAAGAAATAATACATTTGTTGATCGAATCAAATCTCCAACAAATGATAATTTCAAAGCGATCATAATGACATTGATCACCTCCTGAACGTGTCGATAGCTTCCTATAATTCACATCTATACATTTTATACGACATTAATGCTTTTTTTCCTCGAGAATCCATAGAGGTTTTACCATTATATCCCCCTCATTCGCATCGAAGGACCATTTATTTTTCCGCTTCTTCATCCACGAGCGTCTGAAGGTTCATTTCGTTTACGAGGATCCGAAAAAGCCACCGTGGTTCCATTAAATTTCTCATTTATCCCAGCTTTATTACGTTGGCTGAAAGACGTATGTAACGTTGTTATACGATCGCGCCCCTTGCATCTTGCTTTCACGGTATCATCCGCACCCCTTAAATGACACGTGAAAATTAATCGGGCTCATTACTCACGCTTGTGAATCCCTCTCGTCGCGGCAACTTTTGACGACCGGATGAAATGGCTCGTATTTATATGCAACGCGATTCGTTAGTAACGTGGCCGCGATAATGAAGATCATGATTAAACGAGGGATCATTAGTTTTACCTTCATTCGAGCTTGTTACGTGAGCCGAACCGGTAATTGAACTAGGGTAATCAATTCCTTTGAATGAAAACTTTTTTGCTGTCTTGTCGTTTAAGATATATTAAAATTTTAATATTCGTGGAAATAAAAGTGTTGTAATAAAAATTGTAACGATTACAAGGTTGAATGTTTAATCTTTTTTTAGTAAGTTAATTCCTTTAAAGAGTGATCGCAAAAAAGGGAGATAATCGTTAAATAAATTCCACAGGAATTTGATTTACCGACGATTGATGACACGAAAGTGGATTATGATTCATTCAGTTTCAATCCCTACTTCGCAAATTCGAATTGATCTTTTGGTTGGAAATTGAATTTTCACTGATTCCTGTGTTTGGTTTGACCGAATCACTTTATTTTTGATAGATTATTATATACACCCCTGACATTTAATTACCATAGATATAGAAAATCATAAAGGTATCGGTATATCCAGCTTCATTAACAGAATTGTAATTAAGGATTGAAATATTATTATAATATCTATGCTACCTGTAATATTTCATTAAGTAACAATTGCAAATAATTTGAAAAAGAAATATTCTTCGCAACCAATCGGAGATTTGCTTTTTAAACAAAATTCTAAGTAATAAATAATTTTTTTTTACGTAAAGGAAGTCTGAAATTGAAGCTACGAACCCATACATCTAAAATTGATGTTGATTTATAAAAGCAGCGCACAGCACTCGACATCCAGCGATTTATCAACCCTTTATCCTCGTTTGTGCGAACAGATCGGTGTGTGGAAATCATGGGAGAAGGAGGGTCTGGACATCAAGGATATCGTCTGGCCTGGAAACACCCACACGCCTCCTCAAGGAGTACCGGAGAAGTTTTATTTGAAAATAACCTTCCTGGAGGAGCCGCCGTACATCAATCTCGCACCCCCGGACCCTGTGAGCGGAAAATGTCTGATGGATCGGGGAGTTCACTGTCGAGTGGCCAAGGAGTCCGACATGGTCGAGTAAGTCGAATATATTCTACAGCCTTTTCTCTCTTGAATCTTTGCCGCTCAATGGAGCCCAAGGGTCTTTCATAAGCTGTGAGCACAGTTTCAAAAAACTGATTTATTTTCTTCGCCTAGATCTTCCCCTTTGACTAACTTCAAAGAGAAACCTCTCTAATGTCAGGCAAATTTCTCAACTTTCATTTATTTAAATTCAAAGATAAAATGTATAAGATTCTGGAATATTTTAGAAAATTTATCAACCTTCGAGAATCTCTTTTTTCGGGGTTGCAATTTCAATTTAATTTAGTTTTAGAACAAGTGTAGATTTTGTACCCCCAAAAAATTTTAATGATTATTTATTCAATCTGGTCAGGCATCAATTTAATGTTCAAGCATTTTGTGGAATGGTTTTCGGATGGTACGTGAGTTCTAGTTCATTGCTATGCAGCACGGAGTAGGAATTAGTTAAATTATAATATAGAGAGGTCCCTTACCAGGGAATAAACAGCAATTTATGGAGCGTTGAAAGCGACTTTCCCAAATAGTAGCTACTTAGTTTGGAAAATGTTTCCCGATGGACTCGTTTCCAACGCATTTCATGTCATTATTCGTTGCATGCTCCTTTTCTCCCTTGCAATCTGCCCTCTATGGACTGTTTCCGTCCCTTAATTTTGCATCAGGTCCTGACAGATTTGAATTATGATTTTATTTAGAATCTCGTGAGTATTTTTATGCAGTCACGAGACTCGTTAAAATGCCTTCAGAAATTTTTATTTAAATCAAATGTTGAATGAAAATTCTATGATCAAGAAATCATTGATTTTACGAAAGGGTGGTTTCAAAATGAGACCTAGCAATTATGCATTCCTTTTAATTGCATTTACTAATTATATAACGCTTACACTAATTGCACTTCAAGAATTTTCTTTATTTGATTCCATTTCGTAAATGTGATCATTTTTTAACATTTCAATTATTGGTTTAGCCTGAGAGGTTCTGAAAGCTTTCATGAGATTACTTGTCTTTTCTGCTGTGCAAAGTGCAGTTGACATTAATTTGAACAGAATATATAACACATCACAAAAGAAGAGAAAAAGTAATGACAGATTGATGTTGAAAAGAATTATTTCAAGGAAATTGTTCCTTTCAAGTTTGGTAGTTTTGAACTCTGCAACTTCGAACTTCTCATCCTTGAACGCTGCAACTTTTCAACTTCAGAACCAATTGAATTCTACTTCTGAATTTAACGAATTCGATGGCTTATGTAATTAACAAATAAACATTATCGAAATAATTAAAATGAATTCTTAATGAATAAAAAATAAGAAAATTGAAATAGCTTGAAATTATAAAAGTTTGTTAATATTTTCGAATGTTTTTAAACAAGATGATAGAGGAACGTGAATTTATCTTACTGAAAAAACAGACGGTTCAATTACAAACCGGAAGAGGAAATTCGTGGAGATTACCTACAGCCGGGGTGTAATTAAAAATTCCGGTTGTCAGGCGAGCTTGTCCTATGCTCTTGGAGAAGAAAATGCTTTCGTTGTGTCGAGCATAAAAATGAGAAAAATCTTTATTCCACAGATTCGTTCAAACGTTTGCTGCAAGCTTAGCGATTAAATCGCGTAATTGAAAAGGCCAGAATAGAAGCAATCAGAAAGCTTGAAAATTGCTGAGCCCTGGTTATGACTGCCCTTGTTACCTTGTATTTGCTCAGAACCAACAAATCGTTGACCAAAAACTAATGTCAATTTAAAGTTCCTCTAATCAGATGAATATTTTCAATAGATCAATTAATCCATTTAAGTTTGGACTAAACTTTGGAACTCGATTTCAAAAATCTACATTTCTCTCAGATAAATTACTCCATTATTAATGCGAAAACTCTATTATTAGTTTGAATTAAAACTTCATTTCAATGAACCAAATGCATTTACTGAGTTTATGAAATTTTTAAATTTTCAAAAAAGAAACTTTTATACTTTTTCTGTGACATTTGTTACACTTCTGCGTTTTTCTATCAAAGGGCTCCCTTCTCCCCTATAATTTAAATAAATAGATATTGCCTAGTTCAAAGGGTAGATTTCGAGAAACAGGATAAGTTGAGAGCAGGGAATAGTATTTCAAAGAAAACAGCCGTATCGTAAACTTCAAGTTTTATTCGATCATTGCAATACGTAACCATTGTCGTAAAACAAAAATCGATTCTATTTCACTTTTCCTCATTTTCTTCAAGGGAAAAGCGTTTCAGCTTCGTACAGGGTGTGCATAGAGGGAGAAAAATAGCGATACGAAGAAGCAGATGTGAGACACAGATAAAGTTAATGGACGAACAGTGAGTCTTCTAGTTGTCAGAGACGTGGAGAACTTTAATTCGATACCACTCGTCTTGAAAATGGGTTTCTTGATCGATCGCTGTGGAAAGTACTCTGGGAAAGATAAATCGAGAAAAGCATATATATTTACAAAGATGCTGTAGAACAAGTTGATTTTTTAAATATAATAAACGTTCGATATCCGGAAATTTTCTAAATACAACACTTTTTATTGAAATCGAATTTCGAAGGTTTCACGGCCGGAAACATTTTTCACCTGACATTTTTCCGTGCGATAGCTGCAAAGAGCGACCACTTCAAAAGAACCACGTTGCTCAAGCGGACATTAAATTTCCGGTAAACGTGATCGCTTGAACGCCTCGTTTCACCGTGGCATATTAACGTCCTGGGCTAACGCACCCTCGAGGACTCCGATTTCCTTGAATATTACACGATTTCACTCGATGGTTAACCCCTTTGGTTACGATCTTGGATCATGATAGTGGATGACATTAGTCGCATTGTTGGCATTATGATATTAACCCAATAACCATTTAAAGGAGAATCAAAAACATGTCTATAATTTAAATTATTCTTATTTTTATAATCTTGATATTTTTGTTCTCTGTTATGTACATTGGATGATGGATCGTTTTAATGTTATAATACTTTGAACACCGAACGTTCTACTTTGTAACTTTCAAATCTACGCGTGCATGCATGATTAATGGCAGGTTAAATTAATTGTACAAGGTTTAGCGTTTTAGATAACGCGGTCATATATTATGTAAAATAGGAAAGCTTGCTACCAAAGGAATGAGATAAGGCATGCTTTAGAGGAAGTTCCACTTGAAATTCTGAATACGTAATTGAATAAAACTTAAGCAAGTAATCGGGGAAGCGATATCCTTCAAGTTAATAACCTGAAAATTTTTAAGTATCTTTCATAATGAGGGGTCATGTTCATCCTATTAAGGGAACATGGATTGAATATTTATAAAACACTTGTTACTCTCTTTTTCATTAAATACTCAATTTATAAATATTAGAATTTTTAACTAGTACTTAATAAAAATGGAAATATGGAAAATAAGGGTTTAAAAAATCAGATTTTCAACCCTATTCAATTTAAAAATAAATACTGTGAGTATTTACTTAAACTTAATAATATTTATTTAAGGTAAAATTTTGCTAATATGTAACTTTAATTATTAATGACTTAATTATTCATTTATATGCAAACAGTGCAGATCACTGTTTACACAAACTCATCCTGGAGTAATGCCAAGGGGGTTGAAGGGGTTAAGCTTTACTTTTGTCAGTTAAAAGGTTAGCCTGCTTCAAAGTACCTCGTAAGGGTCAGAATGGACAGCAGTTATGTAGAGCAAGTGACCAAAGTATTTTACGATGACGGCCATAAAAAGTCTCGGTCTCAGCTGCCAGGTATTGAAGTTTCGTCTACGAAATTCTTTTCCCTATTTTGTCGTTGTTGCTTTATGCAATTTACGTTGATGCTATCTTGCAGCTTCAACAAAAAATGTTGAAAAAAAGGGCAAGTAAGTCAACATCTTCGTGAAATTTAGGGCAAGACATCGCTTTGAGTTAAGAACTTTCCTATCTTCATCAAACAGCTCTTTCAATGCGATTTTCTTGAAATTTTACCATCGTAAAGAACGTTTAAAGTGCTTAAGGAAAACAGTGAAGTTTTCCTAGTAGAAAATTGCATTTGAATTAATTCCTCTCCTCTTCAGGCAAATTATAAAATAAATTATAAAGTTTATATTCTTTATGAAGTTTCAGCTTGTGGTTGAAGCTCCTCTTAAATACATATAATATTTAGTATTTACAATCTTAATTAGTTAAGAAAATTATTAATCTTGCAAGATTTTTTCTTGCATTTTACACCTTAAGTTAAAATGGTAAATTTTTCAGTTAAGAATTTATGGAGTTCAAAATTTATTTTGCAAATGAAAAATATCAATTTTTAAATTTACAACCCCTTTACTAGATATAGACAATGTCTAACTTCATAATTTTTATCTTGTAAATCTGTTGCATGAAAAATTTATCATTGCCATTAAATATGAAATTCAAAATGAAGCAACTTCTCTCAGGAACGTTTTTTTACGATTATGCAGCTGAACGATATTGGACTGCATTTTATGATAAAGTAAAAATTGGACACCCCATACGGTAAATGTATTTTCGATACTCCCTCAACCGAGAAACCTGTTTCTCAATATTCCATTTCCATTTTACACGCGCAGGGTGTCCTTTACGGTATCCTCGGGGCTTTTCCTGCCTCCACATTCCGCGTCATCGACCACGGCTCAGCTTCGTGGATATACGACCGCCAGGTTACTTCCTTTTCCGGTTTCTGCGTCCGTTCTCCCGTTCTTTCATGCAACGCTACTCGTCTACAGATCGCTTTTCATTTTATGCCGAGTCATATCGAACGACTGGGGAATTGTACGACCCCTTCGATTGATCTGATTCCCCGTACAATAGTGAAACTATTGAAATTGTCGCGTTTGGGGTCGCGTTCCGTGGAAAATTCTTAAAAGAATACGGATTTAAATGATATTTGAAACAAGAGGATTTTTCTTAGATTTTTCTAAATTATTTTCACTTGGAATCTATACAGGTGTAGGTTGAAACGTCATTTTTTCTAAACAATTGATACAGAAAAAATTATTGTATTTCAAAGATTTGAAGTGTATTATAATATTCGAGTTAATTAATTAATTATTTTACAATCAGTGAATGGCAGCTCTAATAGGGTTTAATCAATCTAAATGATTTTGAATAAAATTTTGCATAAAT
This sequence comes from Osmia lignaria lignaria, assembly GCF_051020975.1. Lineage (NCBI taxonomy): Eukaryota > Metazoa > Arthropoda > Insecta > Hymenoptera > Megachilidae > Osmia > Osmia lignaria. The sequence continues at coordinate 11,767,128 of NC_135040.1, forward strand.
AGTAGATTTATTTCTATGGAAACTTAAGTTGCAATTTTATTTTTCATACAAATAATGATTTATAGTAGTTCATTTTATTCATATTTCTTAGTCACTTCTATTAATAAATATAGGTCCCATTAAGGTATCAATTTAATGAGAAAGTAAATATTCCATAACAAAGAGGTTTTATGTACCGTAATGTCTGTCCAGGATTTTAATTAAAAGTTAATAAGCAGTTGTTTCCTTTTGTTAATACTCTCTTTGTTCTGTTACCTTGTTCTTGTTACATACTCTCTTTTACAAGCTGGTTATTTACTGGTTAGGGATTTTAAAATGATAAAATGTCTGATCTTTCGCTTCTGTAAAATATACGACAGTTACGAATTATTCTTCTTTATCCCAGCTCAACCCTTCTACTATTTACCTCATTTTAATCCTCTGCATAAATTTTTTACACTTCATGAAAGCCTTTTGATCTGCACAGATAGCGAAGGGAAAACTTAGTTTGCAAACAGTATACAACGGGCGTGTAAACGTGTAAGCTTTTTTTTAAAATATAGAATAAAACAGAACAGATAAAAATAAAAAAATAAAAAAAAAGTACAGGATGAAACCGTGTTGTTGCAGAAAGTACATGAATGCAGCAGAAATATAAAAAAATAGGTCAGAGTTAACGAAAAACTAATAAACAAATCTTTTGATTTTAAATCTTTGAACAGAATTAATTGTAACACATCAAGTGATTGAAATTAGGCAATCAAATTTTTTAGTGAAAAATTTTCGTATATCAAATCTATTTAATATTCTAACATAATAAGAATATCACTTTAAGATTATCAAGGCTGTTCACGTTTCGAGTATAAATCCGAATCTCTCCTTATTCTTCAACTACGTGAGACTCGCGACGGATGCGTTGAAAAGTGGTTACTCTTCAGGATGCATATAAAATGAAGATCCTCCAGTCTCATCTGTTTTTCTTTTTTACTTTTGTGCTATACACGCTTCGTTTCTCGAGAAAAACTCCCTGCGATGAATCTTACTCTCTTGCATTCATATTTCATTAACTGACCTACTTGATTAACAATTAGATTCTTACGTCAGACTTGTTACGTCTGAGAATGCTTTTTCAATCCAACCTACGGTCTTAAAATTTCAATAAAAACGAAGGAAATAAAGCAATCAGCATAAAAGCATGGATGCAGAAATATTGAAACACCAGGAGAAGAAGATACAATGGGTCGAAGTCCTTTCGGTGATCGATTTCACGAGCTTCCGCATACGAATTTCCGCCTGCTACCATTTTACATGCAAACTCGTAGACTGTTCCTATCCGCAGAATTGTCAAACCAGCGAGTTGGCTTACCACTTAAATACCGTGACCTGTTTCCTTCGGCTCTAAATCCCAATTCCCATCGCGGTTCACGGACCACGATACTTCCAATCGCTTTTCAGTTAACGAATACAGCCGGTGTAAAACGCGAAAGAGTTTCGCAGATGAGTCTTTATAACGTTCCACGTGCCGGGAAATTGTTGTTAGTCAATTTTACGGTCGTTGTTTATGGTTACCTCCGAAAGAATATAAACGCGACTGTTTAAACTCTTGATGGTTAACGCGCGTGCTTTACGGCGCGGCACGTTTACGAGCTTATTTGTGTTCCAACGTTTCCCTTCCTACTTCAGATCCCTTTCCAGCACTGTTTTATTCAACTTTCCCTGAAGGGTTGCGCGTAAACGTTAACCCGGAACGTAGCGTTCGTCGAAAGGGAAGAATAAGGGTGCTTTTACGTGGATTGGGTATACCAGCTGTTGAATTTCATTTCTCGGAGAATTTAATTGCGCACCGATTAAACTTACGGCACAGACATCAATTCTGAGGTAAATGTTTCGGACTGGTCAGTGAGAAACATATTTGACCGTCGCGCAAACACGGACTTAGAAGGCCCGATCGAACGCAGACACGTTTTAGAGGGTTTTCGTAGTTTCCGCGACATCTGTCAAAGTTCCTCGAATTTCTAGCGAGTTTCGTCGAACTTTGACGATGTCAATCCGGAATGTCAAGCCACGTTCTAACATGGCTAACCGGATTTTGCGTGAATCGAGTTTGGTCCTGTACTCCGAGGTCCCTAACCGAGTTCTAGCAAGTTTCAAGCGATAGCGGCCTTCGAACGTTTTATCTAGGTTGATCAGGAAATTTTACCAATTTCCTGGTCACCTCGTGCTTTCCTTTAAACAATTAAGCGATCAAAATTTCCTATATTATTTCTAAACTTTCCTTGGGCCAAGCTTTTTTTACAGAATTGAAACGTAAATATTTGAAGAGAAAAATGGTAATGAATTACATTCTATGAGTAGAATTCCTGGAAAACAGGTGTTATTACAGAATCCTCTCTGTAGTTTCAATTTTTCAGTATAATTCGTTTGATTCACAGCTCTCGGACAGAGCGATGCGGAGGGACAGCAGTAAAAAAGGCTTAGAGAGCCAAACAGTTCTCTGGGAATAAAGCGTAGAATAGTGATGGAATCTCTTTGTTCTTCGAGTGAGGACGATATGGCAGAGTGCCAATAGAGAAGAAAGATAATAATTGCTCTTAGCGTTTCGCGATAAAAATCGAAAGGTATCTCGTTCGCGTAGAATAAGTGATCGAAGATGCACATCTGGAAGAAAAAGTTCTCTGATCAACAAGAAATAATTTTTTTTTTTTTAAATCCCTTCAATTAAATATCGACCTCGCCGAGATGTAAAAATATAACGTCTAGAAATGAAATATTGAAAAGCATTCAAATTAATCGGTAACCGAAGCTTAACTACCCGAATGTTACCACTGAAATAACACAGAACCATTACTTGAATTCTGAATTCAGGAGGTTTACATACACTTCTAACTGTATATTCAGAGGGTAGTTATTGGGATGTCAGAGGTCCTTGTCAGTGGCTAAATTCGAGCATAATAGTCCCGGAGGCGGGCGTTGCTTCTTCGTTTGTCTAACGCTCGCGTCATTAAACCCCATTTCCCCGCAAATTTATTCGACAATTACGCTCGGTGTGTTGGATTAATTAGGATACATTCCCGCTGGACGGACATCTTGCAATCAACGGGCATCGTTTCGCGATCAATGATACCTGTCACCTGTAAATTCCTGTCAGGATTAATATTGTTGTTATTAGTATGCGTCAGTGATGTTGATTCTCGCAGGATACGAATTACTTCCGCCAGTTCGCCTGCCGCTGTCTCCTTGTCAAACGCACGAGGAATAACGTGACGCTAATAATACATAGAATTTCCCATAACGCGATCAAAATTTGCTGTAAGCTAAAGTCATTAATTTCGTGAAACGAAAAATATGGAAAATAAATGATTTTTAGAATTTATGAATAGACAAAGATGATCGAAGATCTCGATAGGGAGTTGAAATGTTGCAAAATTGAAAAGAAGGATACTATTTAATTAATTTATCAAAATTAACCACCCTATGGATAATATAAAAATATTTGAATTAGTGTCGATCCCTTGGGAGCAATTTGTAAGATAAGCTATCCGAATCTCTAATCACGAGAACAAGATAGTTCCCAGCTATCGTACACGTAATTTCTCGAGAAGAATTTCGCTCGGGGGATGATCGAGAAACGACCCTTTCCTCCCCTCAAGTGTCGAAGCGATGTAATAAAACGTTCTCTGGAGAAAACGAACCACGATGTTACCCAGTGGTTGTCGTTTTTCAGGGTGGACATCCAATCGGCGCAGAAGAACGAGAGCTTTTATCAATGCTGCAGTGGTTTCTGCATCGACCTTCTTCAAAAGTTCTCCGAAGAGATAGGCTTCACTTACGAGCTCGTCAGGGTGGAAGATGGCAAATGGGGCACGCTTGAAGTAAGCTCGAACAAATTTCCTTTTATTCGAATCTAGATAGATTTCTTCCTGTCCATAGTTTTCTTATTTTAAGTACTTCTGTAAATGGTGCTTTCGAAGGTTCTACAATCTACGATCACCCCTTACGACACCTTATGGTGTAGTTACACGATACAGATTGAAGCGATCAAACGAAACATAAAATTTAATGGCACGTTCGTTTGCCCTTAGAACGGTAAGTGGAACGGGCTGATTGCGGACCTCGTGAACCGGAAGACGGACATGGTGATGACGTCCCTGATGATTAATTCGGAACGGGAAGCCGTCGTTGACTTTACAGTGCCGTACATGGAAACTGGAATTGCTATAGTGGTGGCAAAGAGGACTGGTATAATATCTCCTACTGCCTTTCTTGGTAAGCACTTAAATATTAATTTTGCTTCGTATCGAAACTTTCAGCTTTGATTAATTTTAATCGCAATTATTACCGTAATTATAAGAATTATTATAATTTTGATTTTAAGATGAAATGGAAACCATGTATTTTTAACAGTGCTTTCGACAATTTAATTCTTCCTTATTCAGAAGCAGGTTGAAAGTATTATTATTCTACTTGAAAATGGGAGTAGAACAATTCAGTGATTATTTTCAGAACCATTTGACACCGCATCTTGGATGTTGGTTGGCATTGTGGCTATCCACGCAGCCACAATCATGATATTGCTGTTCGAGTGGTTGTCGCCTTCCGGTTTCAACATGAAGGTAAACCCTTCAGGCGCTGCTCAGATACTGGTACTATTAATTTCGCTTCTTATTAGAGCTGTGTATACTTTCTCACCCTCACAGCACAAATTTCCCCATAAAATATTATTACTCACCGAACGATGTCGTTATTTTCAGTGACACTGCACCCTGTGATACTGAAATTGAAAAGAAAAGAGATTAATTATGAGATAATTAATTTTGCACCCTGATTATTTTTTAATTTTAAATAGAAATTGTGTGCATGATTTATTTATACAATATTTTGTTGCACAGATATGCATGCTTCCAGGAACAATTTTCTTTTTTCTTCAACGTAGAATCAAAGTCCCTTAAATTCTATTAAAGTTGCTGTTAATTACTGTCATTTGAAAATACTGTTAAGATTCACACAGTTTGCTCTGTGAATGAACCGTGTAATTAGGAATCTCACCGGAGTAATATACACTTTATTAAATTTATATTTCATCTAAACTTCAGTACCCCTCCTTGTCGGTGAAATTTTAATAAAACAAGAAGTATCCTTCAAGTTCCACCATTTTTCTTCTAGATTTTCTTTTCTCATCCCTTTGAGCTCGTTCAACACCGTATAGATGTATCTTCGCATGTATCCTATCCCTGTTAGAGAAGGAAACGTTTTATTATTATTGCATTATTATCGCAACGCTGTCCACGAGCACGATCATAAATGGATGAAAACGAGGCTGGTTTTTTCGTTGGTTACAGAAAAATCCATCGCCCAACCATCGATTCTCTTTCTGTCGTACTTATTGGTTGGTCTGGGCAGTATTATTTCAGGCAGCCGTCCATATCGATTCTCCCAGGGGATTCACAGCCAGGTTGGTAAAACAATTTCTATTCGAATTAAAATCTTTGCCGTGAATTATATTTGCAGTGACGCGTTTACAGAACAGGGAGAAAGAGTCTGATTAACGTGTTTTTTCTTCGTTCAAGTGCGATGAAAGGAGGATCAAAGGGTTATTGAATACTCACCAGGCGCGTTTATCTCTGGGAAATCCGTTTGCCTACATTTTCATTCTTTATCAAGCGTTTCTGTCTTCTTTGCCATTTTATACTCGTCGCGAAACGTTCTTCGATGATAATTTCCTTGTATGACTTCCAAAGTGTTACATTTAGAGCCTGAAAAGGATCTCCTTCTATTAAACCTTTAATGATAGAATCAGGTAATTTGTGATATACATGAGGAACTATCAAAATTTGATATATAATCAAATAATAGACGTTTCTAAAATAAGTCTAACATTTAGAAAATGAAAATTAAGTAAAGTTTCAAACGAAATTTGAATTGTTAGCTATTAAAATTTGAGAAGATGGTACTTAACTTTTCTAACACGTTAACTGCCAAGCAAACACCATTGAAAATTCCATTAGATAATATTTTTATTTTTTAAAAGTCTTATTAAATATTTTTAGAATATTTCAGTATTTCTATGATCCATAGTTTCAAGTATCAAATAAAAATATTTCTAATGGTTTTCTTTGATTATTCAAATGTGTTAAAAGTTGCAGATTGGGAACTTCCCAGTAAAGATTGATATTTCGCAGAAATTCAAGATTCAAATGTCTGAGTTTAGAGCTTAATTTCCAGAAGCATCCCTTGACATAAATTCACCCATGTTTAATTCAGATTCATGACGAACGTGTGGGCGTTGTTCGCCGTGGTGTTCCTCGCCATTTACACTGCCAACCTGGCCGCCTTCATGATCACGAGGGAGGAGTTCCACGAGTTCACAGGGGTGGACGATCACCGTTTGGCGAAGCCATGGTCCCATAAACCCATGTTCAAATTTGGTACCATACCCTGGAGTCACACGGACAGCACACTCGCCAAGTACTTTAAAGAGATGCACGCGTACATGAAGAAGTTCAACAAGAGCAGCGTCGCCGAAGGGATCGAGGCGGTTATCAGTGGGTAAGCAGAGAAACACCGACGATGTCAGTTACAGAAATTTCTCAGCTATTCTGCAGTAATTTGAATATCTCGATGCTTAATGCATTAACAGGCGACGATACGTACACGGTTCGTTATCGAAGTTTCTGAACAGAACTGTTGGACCTCTCGTTAATCTACCACCTAGTTTCCTCTGTTTTCGTTACGATTATTGCTAGATAGCAATAAGATAATTGCATTCTCTGCTTAATTAGTGTTTGCTATTTAGTTTGAGATAATGGTAATTTCTTGTGAACGATGAAGACAATGGCAGTCTTCCAAGATCAATATCATCAGTAGGGTACATTCTACTTGCAAGGAAAATTCGACAGCTTGAAAATATTATTATTATTATTATTATTATTATTAGATGCATACATATACAGGACCGGGTTAAGATTTCTGGTGCCCTGAGGTTTTCAAATTTTGGAAGACCCTTATCAAAAATTGAAATTAAAGGACACGGCAACAATGAAAAAATGTTTTATTCAATATTTTTTTACATAATACATGAAAAGCCTAGAAAGAGGCCCCTTCCCTTGATTCATGTAGTATCTTTTTATTTTCATACATAAAAATAGTATAATCACGTATGTTCCAATGAAATAAGTGATATTGATTCATCGATTGAAAAGGTTATTGAAATAACCATTCATGAAACAACGTTTGAAATATTAGAAAATATGATTGAAACGGAGTGTAACTTTTATCAGAAAAGCTTTTTGAAAATTCTTTTATCTCTACATTCGTTCAATTAAAAATACAAATTTATAACAAATATAATAGGAAAATATATATTATTCATTTTTTCATATTCGAATCTAAGAAACATCTTTGCAAAACTTCTCAAAGGAACGTCAAACAAACCAATACAAGACCAGAAACTTGTATTCTCTCAGAAGAAACTAGAACAGAAGAGAGTTCGAAAAGTTGGAATGAACGATTCGTTCGATTGAACGATTCCTCTTGAACTTTCTTCGTCTTCATCTCAATTTTCTCAGCAGCGTCGTTTCCTCTGTAACAGAGAAATGGACGCCTTTATCTACGATGGAACGGTTTTGGATTATTTGGTTGCGCAGGACGAGGACTGTCGATTACTGACCGTAGGATCCTGGTACGCTATGACTGGATATGGTTTGGCATTCTCCAGGAATTCCAAATATTTGCAGATGTTCAACAAACGTCTGTTGGACTACAGAGATAACGGTACATTTATATCTATCATTTTACTAAAATTAAATAAAGAATTTTAAATGAAGAAAATTCTCGTAGAATAAGTGATCAAAAATGCACAGCTAGAAGAAAAGGATTTTCTACGAATAAGAAATAATATTTCTTTAAATATTAACTTCCCGTACTCTTTATATTCAAGAAATTGATTTATCAGGAAAATATTTGTCAAAATAAAAAATTAAATTTTCTCAGTGTTAAGTGTCGTTGCAATTTTATTCACAGTGGTATAATATTTTTTTTTTCTTTTTATTAAAAGGAGAATATTAAAATTCCAGGGGATCTTGAACGTCTCAGGAGGTACTGGATGACGGGTACCTGCAAGCCGGGCAAAGAGGTGCAAAAGAGCAGCGACCCCTTGGCACTGGAACAGTTTTTATCCGCGTTTCTCTTATTGATGATGGGTATCCTTCTGGCCGCGGCTTTTCTACTTCTCGAGCATCTGTATTTCAAATATGTCAGGCAGCATTTGGCGCGAAGCGATGGTGGCGGATGTTGCGCACTTTTCAGCTTGGTAAGTTTGCTTCCAGCCTGCATAATCCATCTTATCCGAAGAATATTGATCATCGGAAAAGCCAAACGCTCGTATGTTGAAATTTTTATGGCTGACGTTTACATATCGCCTGATATGAACGGTATTTTTCAACAGAAAATACCTGCACTTGTAACACCGCTATATCGTTTACTATTTTTTCAAATTTAATAGTGCCTAATTAAAAAAGAATTTAATTACAAGATCCATGATTATGAACTTTTTTCAAGTTGAAATTAAATAATTTTCAATGGATTGAATACTCTTTTTAAAGAGTATGGGAAAATCGCTGACATTCCGTGGGGCAGTTTACGAGGCACAAGATATTCTAAGGTACCACAGATGCAGGGACCCCATCTGTGACACCCATTTATGGAAGGTGAAGCACGAGTTAGACATGGCGAGGATCAGGATAAGGCAACTGGAAAAGGATCTCGAGGCTCATGGGATAAAACCTAGCCACGCCAAGTAAGTAAAAACTTAATTCAACTCATTGATTCTCCATAACCGAGAGTATTATATTCGACACATTTGAGACTCCCGAACTTATATTCGAGAGGATCTCAAAGAAAAATTTTCAAATTTATTCAGAACATGGCTAATAAAATTCGTATTATAATATTGAATCTTCGAGATCCTTTCGATCATCGAAAACAACGAAAGAAAACTTGAACAGTTAAATATTCGAATGATTTTTTAAAAAGAACTACTACATATAACATTTACAAACGAAGGACGTGCCATCCTTGTTTCCAGCCAATATATTCCTTTATACTTCTTTCGCTTTTCTTCGAGTATCGTTCGCTTCCGAAAGAAAATATCTCGCAGCTTGTATCCTCGTCAAATTCCTTGTTCCTTTCCGAACGATAAAATTTTCTCCAATCACGGAGACACTTAACGAAAGCGGAAATGGACCCGTAAAGAGAGACTTACGCATGTCACTGCATAGTTATTTCACCTTGTCCTTCGTTCGATTTTTCAAGGATTTAAACTCGATTTCGCGGAGAATTTTCTTCGTTGGACAATTAACTGGTCGATTAATTAAAGCCACGGTTCCCCGTAATTTCACGATAGAACGTGCGAATCGAGCTTAAATCCTGACCTACTTTTCTGACGTCACTTGGAGCCTGGCTCGCACAGCATGCACACCTATCTACAGATACACACTGCCGCTGGAAAGTCTTGGGACACGGTACATTTCACGCGAAGTACTGGAAAATTGGGGAATATCCTTCAGGGTTATAAAGAAAAGTATTTTGTTGTTTGCCATTTTTTTAACAGGTATCATATTTCTTTTATTTTTCTAGAAGACATTTTTGATTTATTGTATGATATATTACTTCAAACTTTTTTGTAGGTGATTATCCCTTTACCAAAATTGCAACTCAATGCAATTTTACATAATTACAATTTTCGTTAGAAAACTAGAGAAAACAATGGAAAACTTTGAATGATTATTCTGATATATTTTATTTTGGCACCTCTGTTAATCATGCTTTACTAATTAAGAATCTTTTTAATTATTAAGAATCTTTTCAAAAGTGCCATTTTTTTCTTTTTAAAAAACTGATGGAAAGGCTATTTAAAATTAGTATTTTTTATAATGAAACTGTGTTCATGGATGTGTTTCACGTTTTTAACAATTATTTCTCTAATTCATTATTCACAATTTTTCCACAAAATTATAATTGCATTGTAGTTGCTCTAAACAAGTTTAACACACTTTCCCCACGTATATGAAGAGTTATTATTCTGCACAAAAGATCCTCTCATTGTCGTGCTTTTAATGACTATCATGAATGCTGTTTGCAGTAAAATTTCAGAATTTTGTTAAACACAACAGTGTCCCAAGAATTTTGAAGCGGTAGTGTACATACCTGTGTATACATATACGTTTGTATACACAGTTGCGAAATGTATACATTAATATCGTGATAACGGCACGAACGTATCGTTCATTTCTGGTTATATTCTTATCTATTTCCGTCGTTCTTTATGCACACTGGCGATCGTGAGTTCGAGACTATCCTGTGTGATGAGTTGAAGTTGTTAAACAAGCATCATAGATTTTATAGAATTTTCTTTATTTTGTAGCTTTTTATTATGTTAGTTCATTAGATGAATTTTAATTAATTATTGTTTAATATATTGGCTTTTATTATTAATTTGAAAAATTTGAAACTGTAGTAATATTTATTCTTATTTCTTCGTTACGTTTGATGAATGTAGATGTAGGTCAATAGTAATTAGTAATTAGAATTATTTTAGATTTCTTTAATAGAAATCATTACCAGCGCTGAAATTCTACCTTGAAATTAATTAAAATTAAATTGCATAGCATAGAAAAATTTTCAGTTCGTTCTACTTGAAGGAGACTAATTAAGATTCACAAAAATTCAATATTGAAATCCTTCAATTCGTAAAAGCATCGTTCGAAATCTGCGAAGTAATTAGATTTTTCGTTCTCCGATTTTATCCGAGAATCTTTACTCGAATACCTTGAAATTCAAGAATATTTACCAGGTAGAAAAATTGACACGACCAAGGTAGATGGTCTCAAAGCCACGATCGATAGTGTATTATCGCTGCATCACGTACGAGACTGTTTCACAGTGAATTGGCTTCGAATTTTCGTTTATATTAAGAAGTTACGCCGTGGAATTGAAAGAGGGAAAGAAACGTAACGTGCAGAAAAGGAAAAATATACGCTGCTGGTAGAAAAGTAGAACTTCTCAACGACACGAAATCTCGGCGAACTTACGCTGTTCACGGCTGAGAAAGTTTCTTTTAAAAACTTTTAGCCTGGAATAAACCCGAGGCCGTTTGTGGAGAATACATTGTTTGGACCAATCACGAGCGAAGTTTAATCGAACTTCCCGGAAATAGGGGTTCAAATTTCGTGATATTTGAGAAAAAATAAAGTTTTGATGATTTTTAATGAACTCTGATTTTTATTGTTTAACATTTCAACTGCATTGAATTTACATTAATACTTATGAAAAGTAACAAAATTTAATTTTTCGTTGTAATTAAACAATTTCATTTTTGAAATAATTAAAAAGTTAATGACATTAATTCAAAATATTAATTAAATTTCGATGGTACTTGGAATTTTTATTTAGAAAATACCACTTTTAATTTCTTATTTTAAATTACCAAAATTATTAAAATCATATTTTCTAATTTTTTTCTCGTCCTTAAATTTCTATGAACAAAAACTCGTTTCGTAAAAGGTCTCATATTTTCATTCAGTGTAACTCGTGTCCTTAATTCACAACTTTTCAAATATCTTTTCGCCGTTGAGAAAGGTTCTCGGGAGTATTTTATATCCTCCTGGAATATGAAACAAGTAAAATCAAAGTTAAGGTAGAAGGTGTGTAATAAGAAAAACGAGGTCTCGTGTCGAGAGGTATTGTCGGAAAAAAAGATGAGATTGTTTGATGACGGAACGATGGTGGAAGATAAGCCAGGCACATATCCACGTCGGCTTTTTTAAAGGAGGAAAACCGGAAGTCTCGGCTGGTGGCGAGGATGCTTTCAAAGCTCGGACCGCCATTCACAACCGGAGTCATTGGCGGTGGAAGCTCCGCATCCGCTACCGCCATACTTCGATTCGTAAGTCCGCAACACCCACCACACGTAAGAATCCTCAGCGACGTATGAACCATAATAAAATACCTCGTTCAATCAATTTTTTAACATTTTTAACCGAACAATTATTAACATTAACTGATAACAAGATATTGCATATCAAATGATAAATTTTGAAACATAGTTAATCTGACATAATTTGATGACATAAAAGTTTCATAAAATACCACTTATGATATATCAATTTAAAGCTTAGAATTTAATGAAAATATTTATATAAATTCTTCGTTAATATTCTTGATAATAAATGAATGATATTCACATTTATCGACGACCGATTTTGAGATACATAAAGTCTGATACAATTTTATGACAGAAAATGAAACTGGTATATTTTCAAATTACTGAAATAAATTTTGGAAAAGTCATTTTCCCTAGGGAAGCCCATTTTGATCGATCCTGTACAACGCCCACGAAAATGTGAAAAATATGTCCCTTGCTCAGGAAGACCGTGCCATAAATTAAGTTCCATGGTCCAGAGGGTGCGATTCGAGAACTTTGCTCGAGAAAATCTGCTGACAAATCCTGGTCACATTAAGTCTTATAAGAAGAGAATATATAAACCAAAATGAATCCCAACGCCTCAGAAATAGTAGCGTCTTGTTGAGATCCTTATTTCCTGTTAGAGTAAATTATATTTTTGAAATTCATGTTTGAGGACTTGAATTTCATGTATTTTCACGTTTCGCCGATTTTACAATCGTACTGTACCGTATCCACGAAGCAGATGTTACGCTTGTACCATATGTTACGCAACCCTTTCGTCTCGGTTCATTTTAAATGGCAAACTCTGCCCAGAAGTGACACCAGCTGGTGAATAAACAAGCGTGAATTTTTCGGGATATTTGGCAGCTGAAATCAGTTCCGTTGCCAAGTCTTCGTGACCCAGTAAGTACATTCCGCGAATGAAATCGTATTAGACTGGTTCGAAGGAAAAACTCGCTTAGTCAACTATCGCAATTTCTTCAGGTGTGCCTAAGAAATTTTTATCACACCGATAGTCATATTTTTAAAATTTATTTCGGTAATTTAAAGATATATTGAATTAGGATAATTTATATTCGACGTGGTCATTTTCTCCTGTAGGTATTGGAAGAAAGGTTCCTACGTCGCTTTGATGACTGTCTTGGGGTGCACGCAAAAATCGACGAGTCAGTGCTTTGTTATCGGTCGTTTCACGAAAGTGTTATTGTTATGAACGTAGAAATGTCGATAAATACGTGCACTGCTGACAGAGAGGGTATGGTCGTCCTCGTGAGGCTGATTAGGGTCAGTTTTGTTCGATTCTGAGCAGAGAGAATTATTATCCAAGTATCCAAAAATTATTTCCTTAAATCATAAAATACTTATTCATTTTAAATCTATTTCTGACAGATTACTATAAACTTATAATTTCAATTTTTCTGTTCATTAGACCTGTTCATTTAATTTATCAGATATTTAAAATTTATTAAATCAAAATGAAATTATTTTTCAAATGGTAAAAATTATAAAATAATATTCACTTAAAATACAGAATCAACAACAATGATCGTGATCTGCAGGGGGATCGACGATGACAGTATAGAAAGGATAAAAGTAATAATAGACTAGCTGCTTTTGCTTGGTAGTTTAGTACGTCTGCATATATGCAACTACACCTTTTTTTTTTTTAATTTAACTCTCTAACATTCTCTCTCCGTTTTGAGATCGTGTTTTCGTAATCGTATACATCGATCTGCCCACATTTTTCATGTGCTCGGAAGCATGGCATGCCAGTTGAACGACGAATTCTCGATCGACTCGTGGCGACTGTATCGAAAAACGCGTAGCGAACGATAAATCGTCCACGATGCCGACAGCTCGACAGTGCAGCAGGGCGATTTGTTCTGGTCGAGGAAATTGCTGGGAATTAGGAAAAGCCAGGGAAAGAATGTAGCGCGGACCGAGTCATTTGTACAGGGTGTGTCGCCTAAGAATAGAGTTTGATGTATTTACCTGGCAACTGAAAATCGCTGGAAAATTCGTTTCGAAAATGGTCCATTAACAAACATCTTTCGCGATCCATTCATCTACGATTACATACAATATTTTAATTTAAATTGTGATATTATCCTTGATTTTTTAATTTCACTATTCAAATCAAAAACGAAACGTTGAATTCTAATTTTAAGCAACTCACTCTGTATACGTGTGTCTATTTATCTATCTACTTATAGGCAAGGTAAAATTATTACATGGACATTCTGTTGGATTTAGATTCATCGACGCCATCGACGTGGCGAGGCCAAGGGACATGACTAGGAACCACGTGGTCAGCACAGAGTATTCCCAAAAATTTTTGCCGACTGAGATCTACAGGTAAACCTACCACGATTTTGATTCTCGACTTGTAAAATGAATTTTAATAAAAAGTAATGTAATCCTATCTTCCCTGGATACCAAATAAACGCAATCTTTCGAATTCAATTCTCGGTGGCTTGAAATTTCAAGGTAGCTCTATCTTTCGAACACAGGATCCCGGACGACGGTGCAGCCAGAACGGAAATCGCCGAGATGGAAACAGTTCTGTGATCTTAGAGAGCCGGCTACGATTGCCCAACCCCTCAGGAAGCGTGTAAGAGTCCCGGAAAAGCGAATCCAGTCGCTTCCCTAATTTCGGACAACGAGTCAATGCCTCGTGGCCTCGTCGAGGCTTCCCTCGTTACGAAACAATCGGATCGATGGTGCACGACCATCGTGTGAAGTTTCTGAACCATCTATGGACAGTCTTCGAGAATCCCGGTTTCATACCGGAAGAAGATACGGGTGAACGTTCAGTGCCTACGAAGAAGATGAAAAGAAAAATGAAAATCGATCGTTCCCCCTTTCGAATTATTTCTGATTGTCGAACTGTGGATATTGACGGTGCCAGAAATCTGTACGGTGTTCATGTTGTGATTGCGTCCAAGTTCTGGGATGCTGTTGGACGATTTTTTCGAATTTTATGGTGTTTATCAGACTTTAGAAGAGCACCGTGTCGACGAACTAAGGAACGAATTCCCCGGTGGGATCGGACTGAAGATTTCTTGAAGGAATCTGAAATTCTGCCCACGTTTTGTTGAATAAGAAAGCAGCCGGGAGATAAGGTTGGCATTTTATGGGATTTGAAATGGGTTGCTTGAATTATTAGGCTGTTGTATATTAAATGGCTGATTTTCTATGGTGGACAGTCTAAAGGGAAAAGTATCGTTAAATAATAATTATGCCATATCAATTCAAAGCTTAATGTTTAATATAAATTACTATATAAATGTTTTATTAATGGTTGGTTGTCAATTGCAACATGCAATGAATTTAAGTGAAATTTTATATATGTACTTTTCTTCTTTCTTTTCATTTTAATTAGGAGATTTTGTAACGAATCGAAAGTATAATTATTGAAAAACTTTGTAAATAAATCGGCCATTTCGTTTACAATAACCTAATATCAGTTGGATTTCGAAGTAAGAAAAATTGAAAGATATTAATCGTGAATCGAGTAATTTTGTGAACATAAGAACGCTTTACTATTATATTTTATTATTTCCTCTCTTCGATGTAGGTGTCGTTCGAACGACAGTCATTGAAATGAAAATTAATGTATACATTTTTTAATAAACTTAAGGGAAAGGATTTTTCTTATCGTTGAAACGATACTCGGTTTCGAGGAATCCAATTGTCATATATTCAAATGAAATTTTGAGATTGTAATCGTGGATTTTCATATACTCGACGAATACATCGTTCCATTTCAACATTTCGAAAACTGCATATTGACTTTGCAGCTTGATAACGCCAATAAAATGAAATTCCAATCCTTTATTATTATTATTTGATAGCAGGTGATAAGTAATTTCATGAGAATCGATGAAAGAAAATTATTCAGGCAGCAACAATGCAATAGATAGTTATTGAAATTCCGAAATCTTTTGAGAATCTCGTTGAAATTTTGTACGAAACTTTGGTCCCTCTTTGTTCTTTTTTGCAAAAAGAAAAATAAATAGGGCGCACATTCGAGCCAACGACAGTTCGTCAAAACGAACTTTAAGGTGAGCAAATCGTTGCTAAACCAATCGACATCTTGATGGAAAATGTCAATGTGTACCATAAATGATGTAACTATGGCATTCGAGTATGTCATATATACATATATACATATATACATATACATTATATTTAATACGTAATGTACACACGAGATACTATTACACGTTAAGTATGTATATTGTGGTAAACAATGAAATATTCTAAAAGAAACCCACTTCGAGGACGTAATATGCTCAACAAAATGTACACGTAATAAAATTCACCGGGTGTTTACGATTTAATGAAAAATCATTGAGGGAGTGTCAGGTGTCGTGCGACAAATTTTTAGCGAAATAAATGAAGATCGATCCAGTGATGATTAACAATTTAATTAACTTGGTTAAATTAAATTAACAAATTGGTCAATTTTTCACTTTGTGCCAACAAATAATTTTTATACATCAATTTTGCAATTTCGCTATTGGTTATTTATAATTAATACACACATTTATTTATGAATATTATTAAAATTATATTTTCTCCCTCTACGTAATTGTCGTCAAAGAATTATCTTCTTGAAAAATATTTCAAAATAATCATCATTGGATTGTCTAAGAATTAAAATTCGATCAGAAGGGAATCAGGACGATTAGAAAAGTGCAAATTCGAAACTAAAAATTAGAACGTTACAATATGCAACGGTGCCTGAGACTGAATCTTATCGCGTGACATTTTTAATACGAAATATTTTCTAGCATAAACGAAACATCGAGTTTCATTAAATGGGAAAAAGAAACTTTGCGATTCGAC
Organism: Osmia lignaria lignaria; assembly: GCF_051020975.1. Classification (NCBI taxonomy): domain Eukaryota; kingdom Metazoa; phylum Arthropoda; class Insecta; order Hymenoptera; family Megachilidae; genus Osmia; species Osmia lignaria. Next base: position 11,783,920 of record NC_135040.1, read on the forward strand.
GTCCTGACACTTCGCAAATCTCGCTGATGAAAATCTATCCTCGTAAGGAGTAGTTGAGGGAGGCCAAGTTCTTCTGATACAACAGAAAACAAACTGGGCAACCAAGAATATTGTGAGCGTGTGCATTTGCGTGTGTGGTTGTGTGTGCGCGTAGGAAAAATCGACAGTGATAGGTTTAATGTTCTAAAAACTACGTTTGCTGTACATAGAACGCATTGTACCGTGTAAGTCAGAAATCAAGCCCTGGGAAAGTATTTATTTGTTGAACAACTTTTGCTGTACAAATGCTGCAGTCGTTCGAATTATCTTTTATTTTTCAAATTTAAAATTTTCAGATAAAGTTATTCAGAATAATAGTACGTGAGATTTTAGATTTAAATTGTAAGAATTTTCAGAATTTTTGTAACCTTTTTTAGAATTATCATAAGTAAGCGATGTTAACATTGGATTTGAAATTCTAATTACTAAGGATAAATATTAATAGTTCATTTTCAAAATTAAATTTCGAACTTTCCATCTATGCAATCCTTTTCTTTTCTTTTTCTAATTATTGGATTACATTACATTTGACACACACTCATGTGTTAAGTAATTATGATTGAAATTAAATCTTAAATCTAATTTCTAATTTGATCCCAAATTATCTGAAATAGAGAATTACTAATGAAGTGTTGCAAAAATTCTCAAAATCTATATTAAACCTGAATGCTTCCAACAGCATAAACTGTATCGAAGAAAAGCTACGAATTTTGAAAAAACAAATATATATCAGGCTTATTTCCTGTGGCTCAGCTATTGTGGCTTACGCTGGACATCAAAAAATTCCACTCGAAAGCACTTGTTTCAACTCCTCGCAGATTAAAAAAAAATTCAAAGCAACCACATAAAATTAACACCTTTAAGAAGATTCGATAAAAATTTCTTCAGAAATATTTGAACAAAGAATATGATAATATAAAATCGAAGTTTTTCATTAATCTTTATCGAATTCCATTGGCATTCTGAATTTTATATAAATGATTTAATTCTTGTTTCGAGGATGAGACACGAGTGCTCCGTTCACAATTCCAACGATAGTATCTTGCTATCGAAGAACATGTTGTTACTGTTGTTGTTAAAGATAATGGAAGTGTTACATTGTTAAGTCAAGAGAGAAAGTGAGCGAGAGAATGTGATTATTAATTATTCCTCTGAAAGCTATGATAAAGAAAGAAAATCGGATTGAATGTGTCGATCATGCTATGATTAACATCTCTATCCGCTATTGTTAACACTTTAACGGCCATACATTTTATGAGATCTATGATCTTTGTAATTTTATATTAATTCTCGTTGTATTGAAATGTTGGTTACCATAGTAGTAATAGGAAACTTTACAGTACACGATAATACGGGTTTAAGAACACTAAGGATTCTTTTTATTTCAATTCTGATAGTACTTTCTTTTGTTATTTAATAATTTAAATGTCATAGGGTTATTGGCGATCGACAATATTAATTGATTATAATGGAAAAGCTGCAAAAGAATTTTGTTAATTCTAAGAAATTCTAATTTGTTAATTTTCTAATTTTCTAATTTATTATTTGAAAACTTTCCCTCTTTTAAATTTTACAATATTCATTTGGATACTATTTTCATTAAAAAATTTCGATACCTAATTTTAATCAAAGCACTTGCCTACATTCGCTTGGTCTGACATATGATTGACTTAACTCCTTAATTTGCAGATTAAATTTGTAGCGTTGATCACTGGCGACCCCAATTTTATTTAACGTTCATTTACTTATATATTACTTTTCAATTCTTCAATTTTAATTAATTTTTAAAGAATATTAATTAATTTTTATAGAATTCTATTTACACAATTTTATTTTCCAAGACTTCTTTTAAAGTTTAATTAACGAAATACTAATAAATATAGATAAATGGTAATGTGAAAAGCCACGCGTCGAAATCAGCTGCCGTCAAAGTGTTAAATATTTAAACACGTAAAGCTTAGCCCATTTTTCGATCGACAGAGATCTACGCTGTTTCCATCCGACAAAAAACGAGAGAGATTCCTTTTCACCGTGTGCCCACTCGCCACTGAATGATCGTTTAAGAATAACCTCATGTAATTCCTCGCAATTATTAGACGAAGAGATACTCGATGGTGCGTACAGGTCAATGGAATGATTTTTCTATAACGGAGCATGATTTTCATCCGAGAATTCGCGTCGATACAACGAACAGGCATTTGGAGTTAACTCGGAAATTTATCCTCGACTGCTCAATCGTCAGCGAATAACATTTTTCATTGATTTGACGTTGTTATAGAAATTTCAACTGAAGAAAAAATTTTCCATTTTTTAAAATGTAATATTTAAAGCAGTCCATGATAGTTTTGATCGTCGAGAAACGAGTGAAAGTTTAAAGAAATTCAATTTTCATCGGCGATCACGAGTTCTTCCTTTTAAAAAGAAAACACTTCGACGAATAACGAAAGACCGTGTAAAAATATATTTTCGTAATTAGAGAACGAAACGAACAGTCGGGACAACCCTGCGAACCGAGAAATCGTGCGCACACACGAAATAGCGGCCTTAAATAATAATTTTTCAGCGTCGTACTCGTGATCTCCCAAGATTCTCGTACCCGTAATCGTAGATTAGTCATTCTGGGATGAACGATTGGCTTCCTTCCGCCGTTTTCATCCTAGATTCGTGTTCCTCGCACGCTCATTTCTTACCGGGACTCTTTCGATCAATCATTCGTCGTCATTTCATTAAATTAGTATATTTAGTAAGATTACAGAATTTATTAATCTTTTCAACTTCACTATGGATAATTTAAAATAAAATAACGATTATCAAAGATATTAAAGATTATTTTGAAATTTTCTTGAATTCTCTTTTTTTAAGAATTAAGAAGACCTGAAAAGGACTTTAAAATGAGGTAGATTCATTAAAAAAGTAAAAATTGTGACAATTCTTCTCTTTGCAAATCAAAATTTTATTATAACTTTACATATTCATAGTATCTTTATATAATTTAGAATCGATTGCCACTTATATTAATTACAAATTAATTAAATTAAATTTCAAACACATAGAAGTATAAAAGTCATTTTATATCCTACTTGTAGAATTTTCCAATAGGACCAAAATATAGTCCTGTAATAATAGTTAACAGGTGTCAAAAATATTTGATTAACATTTGAAAATCATAGGATGTTCCAAAGGTACTATTATAAAATTCTACATTATTCGTGTACCTCAAATAGCGATAATAGTAGCAATAACCAACCACTTTACAATATTCATTTTCACGATCGACGAACTTTCGAAAGAAGATCGAAAGGGTCCAAGCCACGTCCGTGATAAATCTAAAACCGCATTTCTCAGTGGATTTAAAAGAATTAGATTAGTAAAAATCGCGAGGCATCAAAATTCATCGTCATCGTGGACGATGATCGATTTCGTGCCGAGATACGAAGAAGAAAAAGGATAGCTAATTAAAAAGAAAATTCCGATTGCCGCGACATTGCGATCGTACGTATGATAACGAATGCGTGTACAAACGGTATAAAAAGAAAAGTACTTTGTTTGTATTGTATAAACTCGTGCGTGTACTCATCTACGATATGTGCATAAGTGCGACAAATTTTTTGGATAATCGTCGAAGAAACTCGAGTTCGCGCTTCTACGTCTTCACCATCGAGGATATTAGCGGGCAACAGAGAACCCTAAGATTAGTGTTAGACCAGCAAAATAAATTTAGCGACGAAAAATAAACCTCGCCAACCGGAAACCTTTTCGAAATGCCTCGAAAGGGTCTGTGTATTTGTGTCAGCGTACGTTTTCTATTTTTTTTTTTTTTTTCCATGGGAGAAATAAGATTATTGTATCAAAGAAACGGAGGTTGAGACGGAGAAATAATAGATAAAGGAAGTTCGCGAATTCCGCGAGGATATCACTGGTGTTGATGGAGAACAAAGGATGATCGTTGACCAATCATTTCGCGGAATGTGCGAACCGATGGCTTTTAAGGAACATATGTGGCACGTGATTGTATGTTGTTTCAAATAAAACATTGTTGTTTTGTATACTACACAGCTGGTGTTTTATTTTTAATATTAAGATCAACGTAGTCCCGTTTGGAACTTTTTTACTATTTAAGTTTTACTGTCTTATATTTCCCTATTTCTGGTCAAATCCATCGCTATCCTGCACTCACTAATTCGCGATTTGTTTGTTTATCCAGGTCTTATATTTCGCTAGATCCGGTTGTATCTATCACTATCCTAAATTCCCTGTTTCCCTATATTACCTACCGTTGATATAATTGTCGCGTAATTTATCGGCGTCAACAATTACTGATGCAATTTTACCGCAATAGCCACATTTTCATTAATTAATACATAAAGAACACTAATTTATATAGCCCTACACCGCAACCGATGCCGGTATGTAAAGAGTGTCACCGTGCTTCGGGGTCCCTAATACCCCAAGATGATATCAGGCCGGTATGCAGAGAGCGTCAACGATATATCGGGGTCCTTGACACCCCGGGTGCCATAATGTCGGTATGTAAAGAGTGTTATCGGTGCTTCGGGGTCCCTAACACCCCAAGACGATATCAGGCCGGTATGTAGAGAGCACCAACGATGTATCGGGGTCCCTGACACCCCGGATACCGTAATGTCGGTATGTAAAGAGTGTCACCGGTGCTGCGGGGTCTCTGACACCCCGAATGCCATAATGTCGGTAAGTGTTATCGGTGCTTCGGGGTCCCTATCACCCCAAGATGATATCAGGCCGGTATGTAGAGAGCGCCAACGATATATCGGGGTCCCTGACACCCCGGATGCCGTAATTGTCGGTATGTAAAGAGTGTCACCGGTGCTACGGGGTCTCTGACACCCCGGATGCCATAATGTCGGTAAGTAAAGACTGTTATAGGTGCTTCGGGGTCCCTAACACTCCAAGATGATATGTCGATGTGCAGAAAGAATCACTGGCGCTGCGGGGTCCCTAACACCCCAATGTGATATCAGGTCCGTATGAAGAGGGCACAACCAGTGCAATAATTGTCCTCTAATTTCCTTCCGGAGTTTATTTAATTTACTTTATTTACTTTCTTTGCGTATTAAATAAGCTCATCGAAGGGAAATAACATTAATGACTGTATCCCTCTTTTGGGCCTCGGCTGATCACCCCATTTTCTTTATTATTCTATCCTTCCTTATGAGCCCCACTTTACCAGTTATTTATTATTTGATGCTTCCATATGGGCTAAAGCTAACCCTTATCAGTTATTAATTATTTTATCTTTCTTTCTGGGCGAAACCTATGCTTCCTAATTATTTATTATTTTATTTCTCTTTATGGGCCCCGCGGAGACCACCCTTCCCAGGTATTGTTTATCTTATTCCTACTCTTTGTGGACCAAGGCTTCTCTTTGCAGTTGTTTATTTTTTTCATTCTTTCCATGGAGGATGGTGGGGGGTCTTATGCCATATTTCTCCACGTAAAAAAAAATACAAAAAAAAGAAACAAACCGTAACAGCGCCCTCTAGCGGCAAAAATGTGAACTAAAATCTTCACATCGAAACAGCGCCATCTGGTAGTAAAAAAAGGAACTATATCTATACCAAATCGCTGGCCCTCTAGCGGCAAAAATGTGAACTAAAATCTTCACGTCGAAACAGCGCCATCTGGTGGTAAAAAGAGGAACTAAATCTATACAAAATCGCTGGCCCTCTAGCGGCAAAAATTTGAACTAATATCTTCACGTCGAAACAGCGCCCCCTGGCTGCAAAAATGGAAGCTAAAGTCATCACAATATTTTGATTTCTGTGTAAGTCCTAAGAGATGCCCGGAATATAAGGAATGCAGAGATGTAAGGGATGCACGGTTGTAAAGGATACACGGTTGTAAGGAATGCAAAGGTGTAAGGGATGCAGAGATATATGGGAGACAGTGGTATGAGGGATGCAGAGATGTAAGGGATGCACGGTTGTAAGGAATGCAAAGGTGTAAGGGATGCAGAGATATAAGGGAGACAGTGGTATGAGGGATGCAGAGATGTAAGGGATGCACGGTTGTAAGGAATGCAAAGGTGTAAGGGATGCAGAGATATAAGGGAGACAGTGGTATGAGGGATGCAGAGATGTATGAGGTGCAGTGGTATGAGGAATGCAGAGATGTATGAGGTGCAGTGGTATGAGGGATGCAGAGATGTATGAGATGCATTGATGTAAGGGTTGCGGGGGTATAAGTAATACATGGCTATAAGGGATGCAGGAATATAAGAAATGCAGGGATGTGTGGAATACTGGGATGTAAGTGATGCGGAGATGTGAAGAATGCAGAGATGTAAGCAATGCATAGAATTGAGGGATGCAAATTCGTGACAGATGATAGGATGCTTCTACAATTCCTTTCAACTATTTCATTACTAAGGAAAACTACAATCACCTACCCTAATTGGTTACTGTATAATTAGGATGAATATAGTTATTTAGCACCCGATTATTGCATATGACTAAACAATGTTATACAGTAGACTGTCATTATAACATATCCCCACTAATGAGGAAGCTTTCCCAAACTTCTAAGCTCTCATTTTACAGAAAGAGAAGAAGAGATAGTGGTATATGATCTTCGTAAACTATAATGATGGAAGAACGACACTAATTTCCTTAAAAATCCATGCGAATGTCAAATCGCTCACATGGTAATATAACGAGAATCTGTTGTATATTTACACGTATCTGTTTCAGTATCATCATGCAAAGGAGTTAACTAAGGAAAGCTTACGTTACAACATATAAACTGTACCGTAAATCAGATCTGACATAATCTTTGTAGCCCATCGATTTCATTTTCATTAGCCTCGCCTGCTCCATACTTTTACAAGTCCCTTCAGCACCGTTCGTTTTATTCTTGTTTATTCCCGCTTTTGCTAGCTCGCTACCTCTCCCCAAGGTATTGTTGTTTCCCCAGAAACGGCGAAAAATCGACGGAACCACTAATTGGTTCTGTCAATCCTGTTGAGGGCAGTCAGTGGACGGTGGAGGGTGGTCGGTGGGCAGGGAGGAACGTTGAAACGACGAAGCATGGGTCACGTCGACCGGAAAGATTCGTTACGGGAATACAACGTTCCGGGAGAACAACTTTCATTACAGTTGCGTGCTTTTTCTGGCCGGTTCCTGTGTTTTTCTTTTCTACCTTTTGTTATTGGCTCGCCTGCCTTTTTCAATAAGCGCGGCCAAGCTTTCGCGGCACGCGATTTCGACGCTTCGAAACGGCACCAATCGCGAAAAATGAAGCAACCGATGCGTTGTTCCGAATTGCCGGAACGTGCAATCCGCAAGCGAAAAGTTGTACACTGAATTGTATCCTGTTTTTGTTCCATTCGTTTTTACTTGTCGATAACGAGACTCTACTTAATTTTGGTATTTGATCATTTCATAAGTCTGCTTATTTTGTTCCGTCTGTACAATGGTTAACGATACAAGCATAATAAAAGTATAATGAAAATTTTATTTTTAATTTTCTTCTTTATACTTAAATTATATATTATATTAATTTTGCTAATATGAAACATTTCAATATTACCGAAATTAATTTCTATTACAAAATTAGTTTCATTGCAATCCTTCGATGAGACTTGATACGTGAACATCTTCAGAAGCCAATCAACTTGAAGCGTACAGAAATCAGCTTCAGTTAATTAAATTTGCTTTAGTTAATTTAAAAATTGATTGGCTAAAATAAATATTCATAAGTAATAACTTCGTCGAATAGTTTAAGGAATTCAATTTCAACACCCCATTTTTTGAATGTGAAACACGACGAAAAGTTAGAGAGTAATTGAAATTTCACTGTATAATGTTGAACGATACCATGTATCATGGCGTGTGTTCTCGAAGTCGAGGTTTAATGCTTCAACGCTCAACAAGCTCGTAAAAGCACAAAGTTCGTTCAGAATTTCTATCAAACGAATTCCTTTCTTTACTGTACGCTTCACACTGTACGACGTGAATTCTTACTTTCAATTAAAAACCAAGTGGTTTATTGCAATATTTGTTAATTAGATAGTCGTTAATTTGTATAGAACTATGCATTGATTGGCATCTTAAACTAAATCTCTTATTTTTTTACAAAAAATATGAAAATTAATTTATAGAAGTGCATACTTTGTTAATAATTGGCGAATGGTAATTTTATATTAATTTGGTAAATAAAGTATAAAATCCGCCAATACAAAAATTAGTATAACGAGTTTCTAATAATGAAGAGAAAAGTAATAAAAAATTAACAATTTTGCAAACCAACGAACTACTTGCCTTTGTTCTGAAAAATGAATATTCATTTATAAAATTGTTAATTAAGTTTATTCGTATTAAAAAATATTACTCCTTTTATTTCCTATCTTTAACATTACGTTATGCTATACCTTGTATTGTACATTACAATTTCGTATTAATAACACATTATATAAACAAAAAGAAAAATCATACATGTAAAGAATGAATATCTAGAACGAGAATAATTCATACCAGAGTATACCTACGCAGTCTGAGATGGTTGTTATACACATACACATACATCGTTACTTATAAACAACTAACGCGAACTAAAATTGTACGAGTCCTTAATTAATATTTCTATGAAAATAAACAATTATCTACAGACAGCGTGAGAAGAAACAAAATGGGCCACTTAAGTGTCCTTAATCCACCTGAAGACAGAATGTTAAAGAAAACATTCTACGCACAAGTAGAACACACACATAGAATATCAAACCTTTTCAGTTTTGACCAGCACATTTCAATAAGTCCAAAAAAAAGTGATCCATCGTTGTACCGTCCCTTCAAGGGCAGTAATGGTCCTTCTGATACAGCCCGTGATTAGCACTCGAAACACATGGCTAACACACAAGGTTATTTTTCACGTTCAGTCTGTTCGGCAGGTTGCAACAGAAACGAAAGGAAATCGATAATTAACTCGTCACTCAATTTCTTAGCAACAACTGACGATGACTCGTAAAAGTATATCGAATGGAATCGATGACTTTCGAATACGTTCCTCGTCACTGCACCTCGCAGACGAAGAAAGTTTCAAAACTACATGGGCTGTCGTTCCACTTTAACCCTTTACCATCCCTGTTCCATAATTCGAGACAATGCTCCTCTTCACCGTTCTCGTATCTGGAAGGAACAAAAGATTGCATTGTGTTTCTGTTATTGTTGTTTTGTTACAAGAGGTGTTATGAGAAATTATTGGAGTTTGAATTTTAATGGTCCACTTCGAATTGAGGATAATATAAAGCAGTGCTTCCCAAAGTTGGAGATATTATCTTCTTATGGGCTTTGGAACAATTCATGGGGGCGGTAGTGGCTTTAAATGTAATCGAGGGGTATAAATTGGTCACTGCATCTTCCTGTTTGTTCGTTTAAAGAAGGTAGATTTTCGGAGGGTTCTGAGTAAAGCATAGAAACAGTAGATTAATAAGTTTGGAAACTTCTGATATAAAGGTACCATAAAATGGCATGTATGGAATATGAATTTGAAGCTTAAAGTTTGGTATAAATGACTGATAATTAATTTGGGTGCTGAGTATTGCATGATGGACGGTAGGTCAAATAAGTTTGAGAACCTCTGATATAAAGATACCATAAAATGCCACTTATGGCATATCAATTTCAAACGTAAAGTTTGGTGTAAATAACTGATAATTAATTTGGGCGATAAGTAAATCATCGTGGGCGATAGGCCAAATAAGTTTGAGAACCTCTGATGTAAAGGTACCAGAAAATTACAGTTATAATAATTATAATTACTAATAATACCATCGCTTCATTTTCTAAAATATCTAAATTAGAGTACAAAGATTAGAAGAATTTCACCTGAAATTATTTGGTTCGCCGACATTCCAGTTTTCAAATGTAATAGGCCTGCCATTGGCCATCCAAAAGAAGGTACCTTCTTCAGCCTGATCAGTACCGGAAGTCCAAAAATGTTCGTGCCCTAAGCCAAAATCTTTGATATGTTTCTCGAGCCTGTCGTTCTCCTCTTGCGAAGCTATACTCGCTAAATGCATTCCATGGTACCGGCAATATTGGGACGCCCTGTACCAATTAGCCTGAAACACATCAAATATAATATTATTATAGAAAAAGTTCATTATTGAAAATAAATTAAACCCTGGTTTATAAAGAATGTACTTGTGGTTCATTGAATTTTGCCCCCGAGTGTACTGAACATTTATTAATAAAACATGAACCGAAGAGAATTTCCTAATTTATTGTAATCACTTGAAGGAATAACAGCTTCAGAGCCTCATTAGTGACGGTGCGTGATCCTTTAGCTTCGACGAAGACTATGGAAAAACGGTCTTATCTGATTATTTATGGCAAACTAAATAAGGTGGATAAGAAATGAGGATCGCGAAGGGCGAATAATGTATACCAATCTGAATAATAATTAATGATGTTATTGTAATATTACTTTTAAAACTGATATACTTGGAAAGGTATCGGAATTTAAACGTTGATAATAATCGTTTGATAAATTATATGTAATATGGTATTCAAACGTAAGCTAATTGGGTAATTAATTACCGTTATGTATTCAACTAATAACTCCGAAGATATTAATTAATTCAAACATATAATTGGATAGGTAAATAATTATTTAGTTGGTGCTTTACCTATAATTGGGAGACTATAATTGTAATATAATTAAACCCATGCATTATTGTATAATAATACATGGTTTTTCAAATAATCATTTTCATAAATAAAAATTAATTTCTAATTCTTACATGAAAGGTGATGAATTATTGATTAGAAATAGAAAAGGTTAAATTGAATCAGAAAATCAAAATCATTTACTAACTAATTAATGTTCAACTAGCTGTTCAAATTAAATCCCTCATTAGCACAACATTTTTTAATTAATATCAATCTGTAATCACTCTGAGAAAACTATTCGCTTCTCCAACCCCTTCAATCCAACCCTAAACATCGAATGGTATCGTAAATGTTCGAAACGAAGACATCTGTATGAAAGGATTGTTTTCGGACACAAGTATCGGCCGAGCTTTGAACGTGTCACGGGTATTGTCAATATTTTTTTGGCGCAAGATATCGTGGACAGTGGGCACGGTTCAAAGGGCTGGCCGTGTCATAAATTCGCCAGGAACGAATGCGATTTTCGTGTCGACGTAGAGGAATGTTTTCCCCGAGGTTGCTCGACACACGTTTCACCTTCGTATACGAAGGGAAGGAGAAAAAGGGGTGAACTGAGGACACGAAAAATCGCGTGTAACCCGACGGGAATGCAAATAAAGCGCAGTAAATAGAACGTCCCTGCAGCGATTGCGCTGGTGTCGTTCAAAATCCTTTTCTTTTTCCTTCCTCGTTCTTCCATCGCGATGCTTCTATGCTTCTGTCGCGTCAGCTGCCTCATTGGATCCTTTCGAAACCCTATTCCCCATTTCTATATTTTTCCTTTACAAAGAAGCACGTCAAAATATGACCCATCATAATCTTGAGTTATATTCGGCAATGATATACATTACAACTTTCATGAGGAATAATTTGAATTTATGTAATACATTTTACATAAAGATAAAATGAATAATCCATATTACTATCTGGTATTATCCATTTAATTTTTCTTCGAATTTTATGGCTTCTTTATGGGAGAACGTTCTTGCATCATAAAGGAAAAGAAAAAGGAAATTTTATTTAATATAAATATCACTTAAAATTCCTTTATCATGATCGTATCGTATAAATTGTAGTTTAAATTCTTTCTTGAATCAAAGAAATACCTCTACCTGTGTATTCTTCGTTTTTCGAAGAAATTTCTGCCGACATTTCGGCATTTCAACGTGGCGCTCTGATAAAAGATTGAAAAGAAAAAAAAGAAGAGAGAAGCTATATAAACTTTCCTCGTCGTCTCGCAACTGGAATTTTTATCGTCGCCAGAGTTGCCATAAAGGTCCCGAATGATCGAGCATTCGCTTAATTCGCGTTTTAATGCCGTAATCGAATTGATTCGCGAATTGCTATCGACGATTCGAACCCGATGAAAATACCGGTTCTTTATGGGAGAAGAGGCGAACCAAGCCACTCGTTTTGTCCAGCAAATTACCCATGGCAATCGATGAACGTGAAAAGAATTATTCCCGATCGCGTATACGAGTTCGCCAGTTTTTTCTCTTCCTTGTAATTACCCTTTTACTTTATTCCCGATGAAAGAAGGAGCGCACGTTCCAGTTTATTCGAACGTTTCGAATCCGCCTCCCTGTATCTCTTTCGTTCATTTTTCATTTCTTTTGTGAATTATGTTATCGTTTTCTACGTTCATTCATTAATGTGGAAATATGAAACATTGCGTATCGATTTATCGATGAAAGATAACTCGTCCATTTGAAATCGTCTGTTTATGCACATAACGCTTTTTACTTATCAATAAATACTGTGTTTATAGAGAAAAGGGGAGATTAAACTGTTTGGTAAAATAAATAGTACTTAATGATTTAATTAGTCTAAGACAATTTCATGACACAAAATTTTTGTAAAATAGCACATGTGGCATATGGATTTAAAGCTTAAACTTTCAGAAAAATGATTGTACAAACGTTTCATTGATATTTTCGATACAAAATGGCTGCTGTTTCGTTGAAACGAATAATGGATCAATCAATCTGTTGTCCATTAGCGAATATTCAATTCTTAATTATTCATTTTGTATTAAGAATATTAATGAAACTTTCATACAGTAATTTTCATCAAACATTAAGCTTTAAATTGATATGCCATAAGTGCCATTTTGAAATAATTTTCTGTCATGAAGTTGTCTCACTCAGATTTCATACATTGATTCCAAAATCCTTCGTTTGATATGCAACATCTCGATATAATCAAATCATCAAAGGTAGAATCAAATCATCTACGTCTATTATATGAAATAGAGTTAATTAAATTTAATTTCAAACGAATGTTGCCTCTTCATTTCAATCTACATTGATACCCGTCGTCTTTCTCGTTCAGTTCGTTTATCATCGGATGAAAAGAGTAGCGGACACATCACTCCGAAAATACGAGCTTAAAAATGCGAGCACAGGTCCGCATAAATTTCCCTTGGTGCTCCATTACAGCTAGCAAATGACCGAGCAACAAGCATTCTCATATTTTTCCCGCGATAGGGTGAACGCAAAGAAAAGTGTACCCTGCATACGACATTTGTGTATTTCCCAGCGACAATGCCGTTGAAATATTCCAAATATCTACAATCTACGGTACAATGTAATTACTTTGCCTCGTATGGTGCATTTCAAAAAACAAATTTCATTAGAAATTTCTTGATACAGTATAAGTCTGTATCAGACAATTTCCAATATTAAACGAAAGGAAAACGTCCATGAAGAATTCTAAGATATAAATCTAAAGAAATCATCATATTATGTTAAATAGAAAATAAATAATAATTTAAAGAAAGTGTTGAAATTCAAGAAAATTATGAAAGATGATAAGCTGAGCTTTTTCACATATATTTATGTATATTTAAAGTAAAAATTCAAATTTTATAAGATACTTTATTAAAAATTGAAGGAGTTATAAACAGCTGAAAAATGAATGAATTTAATATAAAAGCGTCTGAGTTATTTTTCCAGCGAAAGGGTTAAGAATATAGAATAAAGGTTTTACTCAAAGGACACCGTTATAAAGTGATTGTTTGCAGACGAAACAAAAGGGATGTTCAAAAGGACGTTCCGTTTCCGTTGATCCGATTACACGGAGGATCAAGATCAGAAACGTTGGCCTGTTTGCGAAACACCCGTTTATCGGCCGAGGAAGGCTTTACGTCATTTCCACCCACCCTTTCAGAGAGATCGTTGCAAGGCCGCAGACCGGACACGCTGTCTGATTGCAAAATCTCTCTTAATAATACTGTTCCGTTGCGTGCGAGTCAAGGAAAGTAGGTGACCCGAGGTGGAGCAACGGAGAGAGAGTTGTTCCATCGCTTCATCCGTAAGTATATCCATTTTCGGACAGCGATTCGGAAACGAGAGAGTCAACTCATGCTTGCTCTTCAGATAATCAAGTTATTTAACAAATAATTTTAAACACATTTTTCAAATTCCTCACTTTACAATTTCAATAATATTTAATCACCCCATTTTGAAGAAACTTTTCTCAAATTGTATACTGTTATAAAAAAATGATGGTTTTACAACTCTAAAATAATATTTTTTCTCAAAAAAGTGATGAAGATTAAATATTCATAAAAGTGAATTAAATGAATAATAAGTAGGTAAGGAATTGAATAAAGCAGACTCTACCATTAAAGGAATGAAATAGAAATAATTTAAAATCTCAGAAACTCTGCAGAAAAGCTGTCAGTTCTTAACAGACATTGTTTGAAGATTTTGCTCTGGCATGAATTCGTGGTCGCGATAAGTAGGTCTTCGGGGGGTCTAGGTTAGATGGAAGACGGCAAAGAAGTAGGTGATGGGTTTAAACTAGACACGAATACGTAATAAATGGGTTAATGGTACTTCTGGGCATCGATCGTCCTCGAAGTGCTAAAGGTGTCACGGTATTCCTAATTCCGAACTAACGGGATCGTTGTGAAATTTCTATATTAGAATTGTACATTAGAATGGTGAATGTGAAATTCGAAGTCGTTAAACCAGCATGTGTTGACGAGGTACTGATATATGTTCATTTGGAAATAGTAATTTGAATACTAAAAGAAAGTAGAAATTCGATAAATTTGGTATACTATTTTTATAACATTTGGCTCTTTTTATTGGATAAATCTTCAAGAAATGGAAAAGATTATTTGTAATTGATTAATTAAAATTGCTCTCATTAAAACGAAGTTATACTTCATTCAGCTATAGGTAATATGGCATTCAAAATATTAATGCATTATTTCGTATTTAATTATTTTTCCTATTATATGCAACAGATTTTAACGCTTTGTTCATATTGTATTATTACATCCCTCAAACTCATCCATTTATATCAGATTCATTCCATAGCCAGTTTTATTATCTTTTAATTAAAACACAGTAATTCATCTGAATTGAATAAATTTTATAAACTTATCTCTCTGTAAATTAATTAAAATATTCAGCCAAAGAGCATTAGACGATAAAAGGTAAAATACTTTCAAGAAAACAAAATTCTTAAGCATACTGATGCTTTCTTTGAACGTTTACTTCACAAGAACTTATTTTCATTCTCAGTCATGGAAGAAGAATTTTGACACGATGCAAAATTGATCCTGTGTCAACCGCCTGCGACGCTATTCGATGCTCGACTACTTCAACGTTAAAAAGAGCAAAGGACTTCTTATCGAAGGTACCCGTGAAACACAGAGTGAACGTCAACTTCATGAATACTATTTTACAAGAAATTGCCTATCAAAGGTGGAACGAAGTTTTCCCCGTCTCGGCAATAAGTTGACAAGGTAATCTCTTATTTTACGTCATTCAAGGGGAAGACATCGCAATTTCTCGAGGGTTCTGATCGGTCAGACTCACTTTTCCGCGTTGCACAAAGCGTGCATGAGGTTCACGCTCAGCTGAAGAGATCGATAACAGGTTGGTCCAGGATTCGATGCACCGTAAAGCGTGCAGAGACGGCGAGCGGGAAACTTACGAGCTTGGAAATAATTTGATCAAGTCCGGAAGGCCGCGTTCACCGGACGGTTAGATAAATCAAAGTAATTGGCAGCTGTGATACCTTGAAGAAGATCCCCAGGTAGTATCTCTTCTCGCCTAGCTTCAACAATGGCATCGTCCATCTCGACGCCGCCAGGCTGCTACTGTGCTCGTCCACGCAGTTCGGGCAGTCATCTGTAAAAGAAAACGTGAAGAAAATCTTAGTATTAAGCTTTTGTTGCCGCAGCTATTGTATTGTATTTTTAAAAATTTCATTCATTCATTTATTACACTTAAGTGCAAAAATTAATTTTTTAGCCATATTTGCTTATATTCAATTTCGAAAATTTTTCTAAATAATCTTTAATGTATTCTCTTTTTAATAAAAAAGAAATTAAATCGATTTGTACAATAGTTTTTCTCTAATAATTTTTTTAAGAAGTCCTTTTCCTTCATAGTACCAATCCCCTTTCCCCTGTACTCAAAATTATTTTTGCCTCTAAGTAAGAAATTCAGTTATCTTGTTAGAAGGGAAATCAAATTTTTTTTTAAGTAAATTGAATTGTTAAGCTGGTTGCAAAAGTGTTAACAAGGTTCCATGCTCGACACATTCATTAACCTTTCGATTATCTCTTCGAGAATTGCTCAGAAATCCTAATTTTCCACGGGCATCGTGCCGTTATCGCGTCCACTGCAAGGTATTCGCGTAATCGAGCGGGATAATACGAGAAAATTGCATCGCGAGAAAGTTGCTCAGGATACCATCTTCATCATCATCTTCTTCTTCTTCGTTCAGCAGGAATAAAAGGAGCTGCTTGCGGACGAACAAAACGCCTTCTCGGTTTCGTTAACGGGCTAATTAGAATGGCGTTTTGCATATTTTAATAATCGCTCCGTTAATCGCCGCGACGTGGTCCTGGAATACGTTTCCTGGCATTAATATTCAACGGAACTCTTAATAGACACCGCTACCTCTTACTTCCTGTCCCACTTTTTTCTCCGCCCCACCAAAACAACCCTTTCCAGAGCCATTGTTTCGTGAAATTTCAATAAAAATATCTGACAGAAAGGCGTGCATCAATTCTATCAAATACAATTTAACACCTTTAATGAGGTAAATATATATTCAGTAATTATTTTGATGCATTGGGTCAATTAAAAATAAATAACAATAATTACAATTTTAATAATACTACGTAATAACTCGAATAATTCAACTAAATAATGAATGATAATATTTATCACTATATGTTATACTATGATAGGGTAGTTTCGAGTGTGACAGTAATCGTGTTAAGGAGATTTCCCAGATATCCAAGAATGGTCATGGGTCGAATCGTAGAGTTCCTCGTTCGTTGGTCAGTGCTATTAAATTTCATTGAGCACCTCCGACCATTGTTTCACAATGCAGTGGCCAGTTTGACACGCAACACCGTGGTTAGAGTCTGGGTTAGCTACGTGATTCAGTTCACGACTGTTTTTCGATGAACTGAAGCTTCCGATGCGAGGATTCGAAAAGTTTAATGGACTTTAGGAGGAGTTATTTCTCGGAATTATTCTCAGTCATTTAAACATAATTAAACTTATGATATCAGTTAGCAATCTTTCTATGATAGGCAGGGTGTCAATTATTGATTTGTGCTACTTATTCGATGTGACCAAATAATTAAGAAAATTTGAACCATCGTTAAAATTACACGAATGGTATGAAATGTTAAATTAAATTAAAATATGGAATATTTTTCAGAAACGAAAATGTTCTCACATTTGCTCCAAAATTGTCACCCTTAAACTATTTCCTAATTTTTAAAAGATTTTTATTCTTTCAACTTTAAATGACAAAACCTTTGAATTTGATCGAATTAACTTGTTTTTCTTTGTTCGATAACGTTATCCGATATATCAAAAGTTAAATTCTACAGTGAACCAGGAATTTATTCCCAGTGTGATAGCACGATAAAAATGACGCGGTGTAATTAACGGAGTACGATCGACAAGCCTTGGGATTTCGTAACCGGCCAATAAACGGCCATGTTCGGCACAATACCGAATTCACAATACACCAGATCGAAATCCATCGCGTGAATTTACAAATCCGCGAACGGCCATTACCGGCCTTAAAAGCTGCGCCGACACGTCCACCGTCACTGGACGCTTTTGTCGACTTCGAAATACGAACGAGATTTGCGAATCGACGATCCTTAATCAAAAATATCGAATTTTCATTTTGCTCACCTTTGGTAAATCTATGGAGGCATAAAATTAGGTGAAAATTTAATGAAATGTGGGAAGTTTGAATTAGAAGCAAATTTGTAGGTTTGCGAATTTGTAAGCTCACGAATTTGACTATTGCTAATTTGTAGGTTCGCAAATTTGAAGTTCGCTAATTTATAAGCTTGCTAATTCGTAAGTTTATGAAATTGTAAATTTCTAACTTTGTAAATTTGCAAATTTCCAAGCTTGCCAATTTATAAGCTTGTTAATTCGTAAGTTTATGAACTTGTAAGTTTGCAAATTTCCAAGTTTCAATTTTGTAATTTTCTTTACCGTAAAAGGTACATAATTTTCATTATGTACATCACTTTTAGGTCATTCTATCCACACAATTGTTTGTTGCCAAATATTGCGTTTATTTACTTCATTTGCAAAGTCCGATTGACCGGAACAATTACTAAACGCGTGTTCGTTATCACGAGGATGCCTTCCAAAGTTGTAACGATCGAAAACGCGTTAATTCACCAATGATTTCGGTAATTAATGAATACGTTATAAAAGCTGGCGCACGTCAGGGATCGCTTGGTAAATTCAACTTGCCTGGCAGCTGTTTGGAACACGTCCAACCGGCCAGCCTATAATTTTATGAGCAACGATTGACCTAATTTGCTGCTGATTACAATGACGGCCCCCCTGGCGAAACGCAAAACGTACATACATACAAGAGATAATTAGCTCCATGAAAAATTCTGATCGTCGATTAAGATTCTCACTAATGATTGCATAATCATTAATTAATACTTATTAGAGACCTAAGAATTTACATTTTTTGATGCTTGCATTGAAGATTTTGACAAGTGTACGAGATTGATGGTAAATTGATTTCAAAATTAAAATTCTAATTATTTTCTTGCTGTGACATTTTGTAACTTAGATATTTGGAGGGTAAACTCAGCTTTGAATTTTAATTGATTCACTTGAGAATTGATATAAACAAAAATTTTTAATTAAAAATGAACTAACTTTTTAATATCAATAAATATAATACATTTAAAATATCTGAGTAATGCTGAATAATTTTGCCAATATTTAATAAATGTGAAAATATAATCTGATTAAAAACTTTAACCACACTAGAACACACCATGAATGTGAAAGTTAATTAAATAGATCTCCACCACTTACAGAGGCAAACGTTGAACGTTCGTCGTAAGAACACGAAGATTCGAGGCACCCTTTAACTCAGGTTAATTAGTAAAAGTGAACTTCACCATGCTTCTTCGTATTTATCCACCTCCGGCATGGACGTATTTATCCTCCTATTTATCTCAATTCTTCGTGAAACCAGAGCGCAAGAGTGCACCACGGAAGATACATGGGCTGGAAAATTTAATCCGACAACTTTGCCGGAAACGTTCTCCCGTGGAAGTTCGACCGGTGAAAGGGGTGCGAGCTTTTTAGGACGGCTCGAAAAATTCTTTCGACAGACAAAAGATTATTCGGGAAACTTGAAAATTACCGATAAGAGGGTCGTCCGGAAGTTCAAAGGAACATCTATATCGACCAACTAATTTGCACAATCGAAGATGTTACACAGCATTATAAATAACAATAATTCATTTTTTATTAAGAATATTAAAGAAGCATTTACATTGTAATTTTCAGCAAGCTTTAAACTTTAAATTGATATATTATAAGTGTTATTTCGTGATGCTTTTATGTCATGAATTTATGTTAGACTTTATATCTTCCCAAATCAGCCATTTGATAGGCGATAACGCAATACAATTTCTTGGAAGGATCAATTCCTTCACGACCATAATTATATTATAATTCCATTCGTCAATATCCATTATATCTTCCTCTTTTCCCTCGATAGAGCAGAGGATTCTGATATTAAAAAAGAAGCTCGAACGTAATACGATTACGGGGAAGCATATCGATTATTCCGAGGACTTGAAATTACCGAGGTACATTCAGCTCGAACGGTTCATTTTTATTCTTTCACGTAACAGAAGCTTGCCGAAGAGAGTAGAATCAACCGGTTCTGAAACTTTCTCTGTCGATGTTGTACAGACGCCTGTTTGCGTCAATTCGTGATGACCTTTCGCGTGAGACAGGATAATTAAGCTTCCTCTGGGGAATTACTCATGGCGGGGAGGAATGCAGAAGAAAAACAACTCCATCTTAGTTTTCGTAAAAAATTCCAGCCAGAAATAAGGAGTTTATTTTTGCCGAGGGAATTATAAGAGAAGAAAAATGTATTGGGTTCAGTCTGTAATTTAACCCATACTTGAGTTCTTATTTTATTTATTTTATTATAAAACTGGATGTATAATGGAGACATTTTTTAATTACTCTTATCAGATGGTATATAATTGCCGATGGAAGTTCTCAAACTATAATACAATTGAAATATTTAAAAACATTTTGACTGTATCGAATTCATTAGTATTAATGAATAATTTTAATTATAGCGAATTGCATTATTAATTGAAGTATTCGTTTTACCTTGCAAAAGCATATTAATATATTAATATCTGGCTTTGGTATGAGATTTTATAAATATCAAAAATGTGATCAAAAATCTTGAACGTTTAAATAGTAATTAAATTGTTCTGTCAGTGCATCATTGGATTATTTGTTTCAATAATGTAATTACTTTATAAAATTCCATTGGCCAAAATTGTTAATAAATACGATTTTAAATTTTGTATGTCATATAACATTCTCTAATCAAGATCAACTTGTAACGCAACAATGTTAAACAGGAAAATTCCATTAACGCCTACGGTCATCGTTAGCTATTTGAAATCATGCGTTCAAATCGTTTCAAAAACCACAAAACTCCTCCTTCGTGATATTTACTTCGCCTATTTTGCATTCTCGGACCCGGCTTGTTGAAAAATTATTCTTCTAGAGCGTAACGAGCTGAGAATGTTTCGCAAGAAACTACTCCGGGATACCAGACCTGGTTAATCCACGATCATTAGCAACTAAGTAAAACAAGAGGAACGATCGGATAAACGGAAGACCACGATCAGACTTGCATAAAAAATGTAATCAAACCAATGTTTCTCTTACGAAAGCGCATTACGTTAACAGTTAGTGAGCAAATATTCAACATGCCATAAGGAAAACGACTGTATATTGCAATACACATTCAAATATTAATTATTGAAAATATCAGGGATTAATTTTTTAATTTAAGCATTTATTTTGCTATGTAGTACCTCTTTTCTTAAAATTTTAATTTCGACGATATTAATATTAAAAATGATTTGGAAACAAAATAAGATGAATTCAATTATTAAATAAGGGGCTTATACAGAAGTGATGAAGAACCACAAACCTATATACATATATTGGGTCTCTTCACTCCATTGTCATTTTCCCTGGGAATACCTAGAGGGAAATGTGGTAACACGTGGCACCGCCATTTTCCTCATAAGTGCACTTATTATTTATTTTCACATTATAATTTTTAGTTCAAACGCTATAAATTAAAATTCTACTACCAATGCTACTTAGCAATTTTAATTCTTAATTTATAAATTTCTTACAAGTGGTGAATTTAAAAATACCTATTTATAATTGTTATTAAACATGCAGTGTTCCATATACCTGATTCTCCTTACATAAATAAATTCTGTACTGTCATATAAATACCCAATGTGGAAGTATACCTCCTTTCCAGAATAATCTGGTTTCACCAGCACGGTGAAAATCAAAACAGCTAATGTCAACGTGTCGTTTAGTAACATTTTATTTGCAAATGAATTTCTTGAAGCGTGACGAGCATTCACCGAATTCGAGCGATCGAGGCAAGAGGAAATTGTTGATAAACAGGAGAAAGAGTATCGAAGACACAATTACAGAGGGCAAAGGATTTGGAAACAGTAGGTGTAAGAAAGAGACAGGGAAATACAGGATATGACACATTAAGGAGATAGAAGAAGAGGGAAAGGAAAGCTTGCATAGCTTCATACTTCCGCTCTACCGGGCAGATCGAGTGCATTGCGGTGCAATGACTGCGCGCAGCTGAGTGCAACGTCGTGTAATCCGCTCGAGTTACAAAATTCAACGGTGTGATATTATTTTAATGCGGAATTTGAGAACGAAGAAACAGTTACGCGAAATGTTATTTGCTGGGTTCAATTGTAATTGAAAATTCAATTTTCGTTCTACATTCTGCAGCATACTGGTTTTGATAATAGAACCAGAGAGATAAAAGTACTATTAATAAAAATGATCGTTTTATATCATTAGAACGTACAGTGAATTAGAATCATTAGTATTGACCTTGCAATCACTTCATTTAGAAAAAGTAGATATCGTATTACGTTACATTGTATTACACTGCTTCGTTGCATCTAATGCTAAGGAGACCTATGCATTAGATGCACTTTGAAAAATTCAGAGATTTTCTAAAATATAATACTTTAATCTCATTTTCTCCTTTGTAATTTATTCATTAATCTATTTTAAAAGGTCACATCCCTTTCTCATTATAATTCTATAATTATTGCAATTGAAGTTAATTTAATCTGAAAATCGACATCCAGGTATCGGCATAATTTCATTACGGGTCAAATCGAACCCGCAGAGTTTCCTGACGATAATTCTTCCCTCTTAGGAGTTTCGTAACACCACCGAACCAATGTTCTTTACTCACAATAGCTTCGTTAATCTTTTTCACTGTCCCGCTATCGTGTACAGTGATTAATGATCTCCTGCATCGTTCCACGTGCTTACCACGTGCAACACCGGAAAGGACCTCGCGTAATCGTTCGAGGACCAACGGAAGTGAACGGAAACCGACTCGAACTAGTTAGATTGTTCGACGAATCGGAATCGAGAAGTTGATTTCAAATGCATGTCCGGTGATTTCGTGTTGTAAATTGTCGGGTAACAGTACACAGTTGTCTGCGAATGAACTTTAACATCAAGTGAAATCTAGTAGGTAAAAGTGCATGAATGTTGTGCGAATGGTCAGCTTTCTTTAAGTGAAAGTTTTTTCTAATGTTAAGAATGATTATACGTTGCATTATTCGTTTAACTGATACTTCATCTAAGGAGACTTTAGTACAATAACTGAATAGTTTTCTACCTTTTCCTGCATTTTATTTTGATTAATCTATAACCTTTAAGTTCTGATTATGAAGCAACAAGAAAACAAGTCTCAGTCTCTTGTGTTGAAAATTATCAAGGGAAACCTTTTTGTCGAAGTTGCAGTATTTCTGATAATATACAAGGTTTAGTGCTAAATATCAACAAGGTGAACGGTGAGTTGAGATTATACTTTCTAAATTATGAAGTTTCGTTTACATTGCTTTTGATGTAGCTATTAGTTGCATCAGCAACGGTTTTATTCCAAATCTTGAAAATTTATGAGCACATACTGACATTTGGTTATTTTAGCAGACACTGCTGAGCAAAGATATGCAACTATGATTTCATTTTTGAGATAAATAAAATGAAATGAAATAAAATAAAAATTGTAGGAAAATAAGCAAATGTATTTTCCTATTCCAGACCATAGGAATATGAAAATTAAAAATGGGCTGTGGAAGGGTAATTAATAAAACAGGTGATCCACTGAAATAACCTTCATCTGTCTGATCCATTGTACAGATCAATAATTGAGATATCTATCGATGACATCCAATCGATTTAACAAGGTAGAAGGTGAGGGAAACTAGATCGAAGGAGTGGAATTCACCTGAGGCTACGACCACGATCTATATCCTTGCTCAATGAACATAGCTTCCAAGGTCGACAAAGTATTCGCGATCATGGTCAGCGAAAGTTGTCGAAACCGATGGAATCAGAATCTATCAGAAACTACAGGATCGTTAAAAAAAAAAAAATAGAGATGCACATTAATTAAAAAGTAAATTCAGAATAATAAAGATACATAATAAATCTGAAGGGGATCCTAAATGGAACGTAGGAAAAATGAAGATTATCCACTACCCATTTATATTAATTAATCAAATAAGGAATTTCAAATTTTATAGAATTATTTTTCAAACACACTTCCTACAAAGATTCATTTCAACTTCCCTTTCAAAAATACCTCTCAACCATTACATTTACATTAATTAATCAAACAAGTAATTTGAAATTCTGCAGAACTATTTTACCCAATATTTCCAAGACACTTCCCATAAAGATTCATTCAGTTTCACTCTCAACCATAAATTGTTCAGATAAACTCACACAAACACTTCCATAGAAATCACCACAGCAGCACGACACTTGAACAATCAATTGAAAATCCATCATACCCCCCCAGAACACTGTGCACATACCGTTGAGTCTACCAGGAACAGCCTCCAATGATCCGAGGAGTAAAACGAACATAATCAGCCCCGACATGTTGTCCTTCATCCCTCCTAGTCGTTCTTGCAGCTGTACCAGTCCACCGTAGGACCATAAGTCCTAATCTAACAGTCGAATCGTCCTTTGTAATCACACAATCGCGTACAATCGGTCGATCTTTCGATCAAGGATCAACGAGATGCTGAGTGTCGCACGGTCCGAAAGTGAATGGAGTTTGCTCGCACGTGCGGCCGAGAGGGTTTCTCAAACGTGCGAGTTATCGCGAACGGATTGTAACCTGGAATGTCGTGGAGATCGGCGATCTAGCTGCTTTTTATGCTCGAAAATGCACCAGCTATTCGACGAACGCGTGCTTAACAGTCGTTAAACGGTAGGAATGGCCGATTCTGTTGGGAGAAATTGGTGGATCGAAAAGGATCGAGTGAGTCATGAGGATTGGAATGATGCTGACCTCCAATGGAGTCTGTTCTTTGTGCGCGAAACGAATTCCTCGGGGAATTTGTTATAGCGGATCAAGTTCGAGATATTTTATAATTAATACAATTATTATATCGTGATACATCGATCGTTCTATTATAGTCACACGGGAAATCCTTTCAAAGCTGAAGAACTTATGGTTCATCCGAAATCAATCGCTCGTTTAAAGCCATCGAAGTGTAAATCTCCCGGAAACCTTCTCTTACCTATTCCCTACGTACTTACTCCGCCCCATTGTTTGCTTCACAATTACGAACCTCGAGATCTATCCAAGACAATAGAATCACGTAACGAAATCTTATTACCAACAACTGATAGTTAAGCTATCCTTAATCAATCGACTGACTTCAGACAGACTCCAATTAGAGCAGCATCAACGATCACTTAAGTAACGAGCAACAAATGATTTTCGGGTAGAACAGCATTATGCAAATTTCATACAATTACGAGGTTTTTGTTTTGCAACTATACCCATTGGCTATCGAAGTAGAATCACTTGGTATTATATCTTCAACGCTTTTTTAATTTTGTAAGTAAAATCAAAGGGTGCTCCCAAGGGTACTTTCAAAACAAGTTGTTCCACTTGGTAATTAAGTATGCGATTATCAAAGCGAATATTAATATCAATAACTTCTGAAATATTTTCATTTATTTCAAGATCCGAAGCTCAAGCGTTAAATCAAGCGATGGGGGATCTTTTTTCTAAAGAAAACTAACACGTTCAGCACTCATGGAACACCTCATACTATTCTAAAAAAAATTTTACGATACCATCAAAAAACCAACAGTGAAACTCTAGAAGTTATGATTTTGCAGAAAGCTGTTCCCAGAAGAGGATCAAGAACGAGGAGGAACCGTAAAAAGAATTTTCGGGTACCTGAGTCAGCGCGAGAAACAGCCGGTAAACCCAGTTGGGCAAACAACGACGAACTGAACGGCAACAGGCTTCTACGTTCGCTTTTCAATCGGATTCCACGCTGGTCGACCTTCGCCGGTTCCCTCATCCTGAAGACCACCACTTTGGATTACCATAGACTGGTCCGCATGCCGGTGGATGATACGTGTCGTAAAGTAAGCTCGCTTTTCGGCCAAGGGTTCTCCAGCTGGCGGAATTTTAAATCTCCTATAGTGAATTTGCTATCGCTAAACCATCTGCCAGCGATGCTGCGGCAAGATGATTCGACCGTTCGTTCGTACCAACAGTCCACCGGATGTCGGCGTAAAAACGGACCCGAGTGAAAGGAATATTTGCGTCAGCGAATATCCACAAGATAATAATTCGTCGTGAGATAAAATGATCGGAGGAATGTAGCTGGTAGCTTCGTAGATTTCGGGAATTTCTGGGTTCGTATGTCGAAGCGTGTTTGGAACGCTTGAAATTTCGATTTTACGAAGCGAAAATAGATTCATCTCGCCACAGGATTTTTTAGAAAGTTAAAAAATTATTGAATCTTGATATCTTTACAAAATTATAAAAAATAAATTGCAATATATATGATATGAATCTGGCTAGTTCATTTTGAAAAAGAATCTCTTCTGAATGACTGAAAAGTAGTATAAGGAGCAAAGGTTTCCGGAAACGAGATTTCTTTTTAAACTTCGAAAATTCTCCGTGTCGTTGAATCGAAAGCAAATGTTTTTCCATCGAGAGAAAAGGAATATATGGGACGTGTTTCGAGGGCAAAGTTTGCGCTCCTGGTGATGAACTTTCCGCGGAAAATAGAGACGACGTCAGGGCGGATGTCGAGGATACTTACAAAGACGATCGGTTCGAATCAGGTGTCAGTACAGAATGCGAAGTGCAAACATGCAAGTATCGACAGTTTGTTCGAATTATTCATGAGGGAGATTTCTAACCAAGATTATTCGACGACATCCACGTGACACGACCCGATTGAGAATCGTATACCTTGTATTTTCCATCGCGACACGATGAGTCGTCGCCGTGGAAATATATCACGCCTCCAATCACGGCGAAACGTCGAAATAAAACACAAGACGACGGGCAAAGTGATGTACGTTGTTCGACGAACAGAACAGATCGACAGTGTCGTTCCTCGACTATTGAAATACCTACAAAAGGATTTTTTCTATTTTTATCCATCACGTTCGAAGATAAAGTAGTTTTAATATGATGATTGTTGTGAAATTGAACGCAGTTGAATAATTAATAAAAAATAAAGAGATAAGAATTTTTGAATAGCATTAGAGGTAAAGTAACAAATGAAAAATAAATTTTTTGATTTTATATAAAAAAAAATTAATGGAATGTTTGCATAGTCATTTTCATGAGACTTCAAGCTTTAAATTGATATATCATGAATGCCATTTTGTGGTACTTTTATGTCATCAATTCGTGTCAGACTTTCTATGCTTTGGAATCTGTCATTGCTTATTATAACTGACATCCAGCCATTTTGTATTAAGAAGATTAATGCAAGTTTTACATAATCATTTTCACTAAACTTTAAGCTTCAAATCGATGTGTCATAAGTGTTACTTTCTGGTACTTTTATGTCATCAATTCATGTCAGACTTTCTACGTTTCGAAATTCGTCATTTGATGTACAGTGACATAATAGTTATTGTTAATATTTCGAGCATAAAAGAGATGCCATGAATTGAAGATTTACAAACTAGAAAGTATGATATTATTCAATTTATTATTTGCGAAAATGAAGGAAAATATAAATTTCCTTATCTTAAACTTATTATTCATCGATTAAATGAATTCTGAATGTGAAAATTGGAAATTTTTATTAGAATTTATAGAGTTGGAATTCAATTTCTCTTCCTTAATTGAAATTAATATATGATAATTTTATATTTGTATTCAGAACATTGAATATATACAATTACAAAGGTGTAATAAATTAGAAACTTTTACACCGTTCAAATTGTAAAATTCATGATACTTTCCAAAATGTTTATTTAGCTTATTCGATGTTTACTTCAATATCATTTATCATCCATTCATTTATTTCAGGTCTAATTCTAAGAGTCGATCCACTGTTAAAAAAGATTTCATTCAACCTTTTGAAATATAATAATATTCAGCTTCTGTCGTGAATGAAGCCAGGCAAACAATAAATACGTAATTCTTTTTCAACACTTCTTTTTACCATCGTTTCTTCTACGTCAATGAAAAAAGCTACCGTTCTCGTGCCATTTCTTACCACACTTTTGTCGCGTTAATCATCTAAGCCATTAAGAAGCTTACAAAACGCGTCGAGGTATCTTTGCTTCTCTACTCTTCTCTTAAGTGATACTCGTATTCCACGCGATGGATAGCCATCATACACTAATATCACCACATGATTTATAGAAGATGTTTCAAAATAGGTGATGAGAAAGGAAAGAAAAGAATCGAAAGAGTCCTATAATATTTAGATATTTTGAAAAGAAGAGTTGATTGAGTGACAGACAGTTATTTCTTTTCTAATTAGGAATTCTAAAGCTTCTATTGAAAAACAAAACATTTCATGATTTATTGAGAGGGATGTACATTTCTTTTAGTGCACCCTGTATAAGTACATTAATAGCAGAACGAAACGGCAGGATCGTTTTCGCAATGCCTTTTGCCAGTGAACACACGTAACAGGAATGTAGGCCTCGGTCAGGATCAGGTCAGTTGAAAACGAATTCCAAAGAAAGAGAAAGGATTAAAGAAAGCAGCCACGAGAAAGAGGCATCAGCGTGAAATATACGCGTTCAATTCTGTACACTTTTAATTAATATCCTAGCAATTACATTTTTTTACGACACCATGAAATATTCATATTTTTCAAAAATATGGTGCGTTCAAAATGAGGGGAAAATGTGAAATATGATTAATTATATTCAATCTAATTTTCAAACAATCAAAATTGGAATTGAAATATAGCTGCAAGAATGCGAAAAGAAAAAATTATAAAGGTTTAGTAATAAGAAATGAAGCAACGATTATTATCCTCACACCATCTTGATGGAGGAGATAAAAATCATGTGTGCTATTAAATAAAAAAGACATAAGAGCTGTCTAATCAAGGACCAATTTCAGATAAAGCAATAGGTGTTTAATTTAAGATTAACTTAATTGGAAGGTATTTACTTCTATTTGTGTCAATGCTACATCCAAAGAAAAATGAATGAAATAAAAATTGTGTAACTTTGAAGTGGCTGTTTCATAACTTACATCAAACAAAACGTTTCTATAGGTGAAAGAATTATAAGAACTTTAATATAACCTTCGCCTTTTTAAATTGAATCATAACTTCTTTTCATAAGCACTAAAATAAGAGACTTGAAAGATACCTCATACTCTTCAGCATCAACCAATTAAAGGTCAACCTTGCATCTTCTCATCAATGTACCTGACAAAAAATTGAAAAAGAGAAATAGAAGAAGGATAGAACATTTCTTAACATTCATTGAAGTTTCCGATCCTGAAGATGGCACTCTTCAACATTCAACCAATGAAAGGTCAATCTTACATCTTCTCATCAATGTACCTGGTAAAAGAATTGAGAAGAAAACCAGAAGAGGGATACAGAATTTCCTAACACTCATTAAAATTTTCTATCCTGAAAATACCTGATGGTACTTTTCAACAACCAACCCATTAAAGGTCAACCTTGCATCCTCTTATCAATGTATCTTCCAAAAGAAAAATAGAAGCAAAATAAAAGATTTTCTAGCACTTATTCAAATTTTCTTTGCAAGAGATACCTGAAGGCACTCTTCAGTATTGAATCGACTAAAGGTCGGTCCCTCTTATCCTCCTATCCTCTTATCAATGTACTTGACAGAGAAATAGTAAAAGGATTATCCAGAGCCTAGTGTCGTTTAAGCACCTGTCAAACAAAAAACTGTAAACAATTCAGTGGTTGTCCTAGATTGAAAGTTCGTCTCTGGAACAGGCTACTATTTATAGTCATCTTAACACGTTTACGGGCATTTGCACTTGTCGCAAGTGGACACACGCTGGTACACGTGTACCAGCAACGGTTGTCACGTGCAATAACATGCGCCAAGCGGGTCGCAAGAAGGTAGCAAGATAGAAAATGAAAGTCGAGATTCCACGGTGGCTTGTTTCGTAACCAGGGTCACGCTTAGAAAGGCACCCAAGCCATTTAATTCGTCTAACGCTCTTTACGCCACCGAAATACGGCAGAGATTACGCGGGATAGAAGAAGATGCACGTCTTTTAATGCAATTATAGCTTCATGGTATGATGGAGTATTTGATGTCTTATGGCATTGGAGTATGATAAATGAGACGAGGTACTGGCGAGTGTGTTTTATGGAAATTTGAAAAATTTCAAGAATTTTCCTTAGTAATAATTTGCAAATTGGTGATGAAATTATAGTTGAGATATTGATGATCAGAAATGAGATCAAGTTCAATGTAAATAGGAGTTAATTAAAATGCAATAGAGAGAGCCTAAGGAGAACCTAACTTCTATATTTATAAATTGCAAAATTATGTTATGAAATATTAAATTTTTTCTCCTTGTAAATATTCCACCCATCACAGTTATTATAATAAGACAAGTGATCATTTATTCAGCACATTTACCAAAGAAATGATTTGAATGTCTATTACATGATTTTCAGCAGTGAACAACCGACCCCTTCCAAAGTTTGATTTCGTTCCTAAAATATTCAACAGTCGTGGACAACGTTTTCAGTATTTGAATCGTGCAACAGGTAATTTCCATTTTATTTCGTCACAATGTTGGATCAAAGACGGTATCTAATTGATATTCGAAATACAATATCCTCCTGGATATTATTGTTTCGTGATTGTGTTAATTACCTAATTGAAATATGACAGGAGAATCGAAATGAAAATCATGGCAAAATTTGATAAATAAAAAATTCATAGTGGTATTCTAATGAATTTTTAAGTAGATGAAACGAGTCTCGATTTCTCGAGGTTTTATTTTCTTGCGAAGATATCCTCTGCATTTTTGATTAGAAATATTTTTATTTCTGTCTTTCTATTTCTATCCCGATGACTTGGCCAGAATTGTGAACAGAAGTAAAGACAACATAACATTTTGACCTATTAACATTAATAACATTACATAACTGACTTCAACTTCACGTCAGGCATGAGGATATTTTCCATGATTGATGTGGCATGTGAAGATTTGCAAAATATACAAAACTGACAGTTTGAAATTTTTAAGTTTCCTGAAATAATTCTATGAATTTGATAAGTATAACAAAAAAGAATATCAAAATTACAATAATAAAATTCCTTATCGAAAAAATAGAAATGTTATTAAAAAGTTTCGTTTCCTTCTTATCTATGATATTATAATATTTACCATTTTCATGTTATTTCAAACAAAAGCGTAATTGCAGAAACATTTTTTTCAACATTCTGAAAAACATGGAAATGCTCGTTGAGCTGTAGATCCAGCTGAAAATATGAAAACTTCCAAGCTCGAGGTAGACGTATAATTTCAAACTCTTTTGACAATATTTTTGTTTCAAAACAAAATTCTAAAAACATAGAGCAAATTTAATGGTGCATAGGAATATTCCATCGAACCAATACCCGATGAAAAGTCAAACAAAAGTTCTTCCACCATTTCGATCGGTCCAGATTTTCATCTTTAAAGGCAGCGTTCGAATAGAAACGTCGAAATGCCATCGAAATTCCTGAAAGCTTTCGGAACGTGTTCGAGATTTCTCAACCGTTAGATCTCCGTCGCGTCGAATCGGCTTCCGGGGATACGATGCTTCGTTCGGAACACGTCCAACAAGCTAGACCGGGGTGAGAGTTTGAAAAAATCCTGGAAGAGGATTCGCGAGATCTTAGCCACGATCTTGACAAGGACGAAGCTGAGCAATCTAAACGGCCAGTGGGTCTTACACGTTCACCGATTCAAGGTTGGCTAACTCGATCGGCCGTGGCGAGTGACACCGTGGAAATTTCAATCGTTACCGTTTAAATCTCGAATGAAAGTCGTCCGAGGGCCGACCAGTTTCTTTCTGGCGATCCAGCAACGCCGCGGACCAGACTTGGCACGCGAAACTGTTCGAAATAATCAAATCAACCGGAATAACCGAGCTGCGACAAACTCGATCAAGATATTTCTGCGAAATATTCAACTTCGACACGTTATTCATAAATTTTCATCAGACCTCATTAGGCTTTATTTGTTAGATTATTTCATTAGATTTTGCTAGGCTTTGGAAATTAATTTATGTAAAATTTTCATATTTTTTTTTTTCTGATAAATTTAACTTCCATTCTTTTGTTAATATAAATATGTACATGTAATTTGGAAAAACATTAGTTTTATTTTAAATGTAATATCCTCACTGAAGATCAAAATAAATGAAAAAAACAGCATTTGAGTTTGATTCTTTTCCCCTAAAATTCAATAAAATGTGTTCTGTTGAATGAATTAGAAAATTGAATTTCATCTAATATTAAATATCATCATTTTTAACATTTACTAAAAAATAAAATCCTTAAGAACATAAATGACAGAGTATTCATAATTAAACTAAAATGAAGTTCACGAATATTATGTTAGAAGTCTATGCTCTGTCTTAACAATCCTTTCAACGAACAGTGATCTAAACTTGAAATTAGTTGAACCAACCTCGGTGAATTTGCATTCGTTGCAACAAGTGTTCGTTCGTCGTAGCTTAAGGAAAACTTAAGACATGCCTCGGCTTAATGAAGAAGCGTTAATTGTTAGAAATGACGTAAGCAGAGATTTGTATTTAGTTACTGTTCCATTCGTTACGCTTATCTTAAATGCACCATTTCTACATTTCCACCTACTGAGCGCTGTTAAAACGTTGAATTATTGTTACCAGATTGTAAATAGAAACAATATATCAGTTCCTGAGAAAATCAGTTTCTTGCGAAGTTGATCGTTAATTGGAATTAAATTTTATTAGAAGAAAAGACAGGTTGTTGCAACCAAGTTTTGCGATCTATGATAATACATAAACCGCTAGTTGATCTAGAAACACAAATTGAAACGGAACCTCGATAATTAGCCGATTTTCACCTGCAGTAAAATCAGTGGGGAAAGTAATCGTACCCACCTCTTCGAAGATAGATGTTAATTGCGTTAAACAATTATCTAAATGAACTAACTTCATTTTAACTGTTTCAAATGAGAGTCTAAAAGTTTCCATTCTGTTCATTTTTAAATGTACCTATTTTTATTTTTATTCGACAGACCCTTTGATTAATTAACCCTTGAACAGCGGAGCCTGGATCGATTGTGACCCATATTTACAAAACATATATTGGAAAAATAATTTTTAAAGGTTTGTGGCTCTCTTCATGGTCCGTCGTTCGAGGGTTAAACAGGTAAACATTAACCCTTTGATATAAAGTCTTTCTTCTACTTTTATTTAGTGCAAGGTATTTTCTTTCCCATTATTTAAAGCGTAATAAAATTCGATGGTATTTATGATTATTAAATTGAACGTTTGGGAATATATTTACGAAGACCAGTTACAAGTATTCTGCATGGAATGCAAACTGCAACGGTATGAAATGTCAATGCTGCTGTTTCTGCTGCTCACATTTGATTGAAGTTAATTACAGAGTGCATTATCGATTTCGAAGTAGCAATGATTATCTCGAAAGTGCGATCAACAGTTTTCAAACTGGTGTTATTCGAATAAACCTTTCGAATATAAATATCAGTGTCTTGAATGTAGCAAAATTCAAACATATTTATTAAATTTTATCGTCTCAAATGATAAACTTAGAAACATAACAAATTTAATACGACCTGATAACATAAAAATGACACTTATGGTGGCATATCAATTAGAGGCTGATGGTTTTATGGAAATTAATATTGACAATAAATAAATTCAACTTGGCTGAGGGCAAGAATAATGGAACGAAATGTTATATAAAAGTGAATAGTGATGAATTCTTTTTCCCAAGGTATACGAGCAAATATTCATTCGCAAATTCGAAACTCACGAATCGAAAAATGTTCAAACAAGATCGACATCGGCTGGACACCATGGTCTACCAACTATCCAGTCACGAAACCGCTTTCTCCATAGTGGACCGGCCTTGGCAGAGCAAACTCGATACACTTTACGATACATTTCTCCAGATTGAACGTAAATCTTGTGACCATTCGGTTACCGTGAAGCCTGCCGTCTTATGTAAATGTTTCTTGTAACTTATAACGCCGCTTTCACGATCGATTGGAAATTTCGATAATGAAAAACAACCACGAGTTCCGGAGAATCGACATCTCGGCTTCTGCTCTCGATGCTAACTTGCTATCCATCGAATAGAATATTAAAGAGAATGCGAGTTACCCTGTGACATGGATACATTTTACTTTGTGATAGACGATTATGTTCGCTTGTAATAGAGAAAGGATTGATCCTAGCAAAACTAACGATGTCAAATCGATTGCAAAATATTGAAGATATACTGCTCTTGCATCCATCAATGGATTGAATACAGAGGATAAGACTTCTGCAACAGCTTAGGATTCGAACAGCTACTCGAAGGATACGATTCAACGAAGCAAATTCAAAGCTTCATTCAGGTGACTCGCGCAAGGAAACACAGCCTCTTCGAGGCGGAAGAGGCTTGATCCTGCTCAGCTAGGCTTGCGGAGTCGGAAACGATCGCATCATAATGCTCGTTTTGTCTGCAGCTGCTTATCAGCGTCTCCCAGATCCAGACAGCTCGAAGCCTTGCTGAGAGCATCCATAGCGCATCGCTACGATGAGTATATAATAACCCGATCGAAGTAAACGCGACTGAGATTATCCTTCTCTATTTTCTTTTTTTGTATCGAGTCATCTTTTGCTATATTTGTATAGTGGCCATTGGATATTTTCAATTTCTTAGTTTTGAAATGTTTCATTTAATTTTGAATTTTGAAATTTCTTAGCTATGGTAATGATATGGTAATTAGTATCATTTTACTATTAATCAAAACAGTTAATGTAATGTTAGGCAATGATTAACACATTGAATGCTGCAGAGGTTACTAATGATCATTACTTAAATAATTGTAAAAAAATTCTGAATACTATTAAAATTACGTTAGGAACTTGTTATACGATAAATGAAAATGATAGATTAAATTTCTTTCTAATATCCTGAATAATTTTTCCATCATTTTTCTGTGATAATATTAAAAGAAAAGAAATTATTTTTTCAAATAATTGGCCTAAATAGAAAATCAAATTATGGCATGTCTGACTACACGTGACAATTTTCACTGTGGCAATTAATCTATTAAAACTCTCCCCACTGTGACTGTTAGCGCGCGAAAAAATAAAATTGCAAGGGGTCAACGTTTTTTTTTTTTATTTCTCTATCTTTTCGTTGAACGATTGGAAGTTGGTCAGCTCGATATTTCGAACGTGCCTTGTCGTGGTTTTAATTGAGCGCCAGGGATTTCGATATTCGTCCGTTGCAATATGCATTCGAGCGAGCCATCCAATCAAACCCTCGTGGCCCATCGATTGCATCCAGATGAAACAACAGCCGTCCGACTTGTTGATAAGTTTTATTTGTTGTCCGTACTCCCCTTTCCTTTGTTCCCTGTCTTCCAATCGTTCCCGTTCGCGACATTCATCCGATTAAACGTTTGCGGATTGTTCCCTCGTAAACTATTTCCCGGCGATTCTTCTTTCGATTTTGATTTTGTCGAAAATCCCTTTTTTTTAGGGGGTAAACAAGAGCACTACTGGCAACGAACCTGATCCAATTTTATTTGAAAGTAAAAGAAGAAATAAGTGTTTCAAGTGATTTTCGTTTCGGTTCGTTATTTTCAATACTGTTATTCTAAAACATCGATCTATTATTTCTTTCTATTGAATAAAGAACTTAGAAAATAGAAAGTTCTTTTTTTTTCATTTTTCTATACACTTCGCAGTAGATTGCAAATATTTCGTCCCCTTTGCTTGTCCAGGGGAATAGTGTTGAAAGTGTTTGCAGTGTTTCGTTCTCCATCGTTTGAAAGTTTTCTTTGGCTCGGGGCGAGACGGAAATTAGCAGATATGCAGGTGTGTTTGCACAGATTGGAGCTAGGAAAAGTCGCGAAGAAACTCTCAAAGGTCGTTTAACCTGCACTTTTATTTTTGAAGATGATACTGGTTCGTTGAACTTTGCTTGGAGCTCATTCATTTCGTATCGTTTGCAAACAGAATGATAAAAAAGGAAAAAGAAAATGCTACTTGCTAAGAAAACTAGGAAATACTAGGAAAAAAAACATAAAATTCTTTTACGTATTAATAATCTCTTTGGATCCTCCAAAATTTTGCTAAGAAAATTTTATTTTGATTGTAAAATTAACCCTTTGACTACCTATTGACTGACTTAATACAGAGTTGACAGAACTTATGGATAATTATTCACGATGACTTGGTAAGTTGACGAACAAAACGGGTGGAAAATAAACACACTTATTGCATCGTCGCTCTCATTAATTACTTGTTCGCGAATGCATGCAGAAAATTGCATATTGATAAAATGACGTTCCGCTGTTTAATATGTGTCAGTTAATATGATGCATAATGGGGCTGGAAATTATTGTACGACACGTATTTTGTATGAATAAACGAGAAACTAGTTAACAGTTGTTATTAGGAACTTCATTCTGTATGACACGTGTAGTAGATGCATTTTCGTCCTAGTACTTTCGTTGACACGTTTAATTACAAGATAATTCCCTGGAAAACGTTTAAACAGAAGGCTGTTTGTATTTTGGGGGATGAATAATACGATAAATATTATCCATCCTTCAATCTCGAGCTTTTCCAGGGATGACGTTTATTAATTTAATTTATATTCTTTTTCATCCTCTGTTGAGTGCAACTGTTGGAGCTGATGCATGTGCAACGATGCATTTTAGTTACTTTATCAAAGCGTGAGACTGTATTATCAATAATTCTGTTTAATAATAAAATTTTGAATATTTGGAGAAATTTGAACATATTTCTTTGTTAGTATACCCGTGTGAGGTCTGGGTCAAAATAGACATTTAATTATTACCTGGCATTTTTTTTAAACTAGAAATTAAAAACAGATCAATATTAAAAATGTTAATAAAATGTTTATGCAGCCATTTTCATTCAATTCTGAGCTTTAAATTGATGCACCAAAATTGCCATTTAATGATATTTTTATCTCAGAATATAATTTATGCAATATAAAAATCTAAGCTAATTGTAAAAGAAAGTTTGTTAATATATTCTTCATAGTATTTCTAATGATCTATAGTATCCTTCGAAACGATTCAAGCTAACATTTTCAGCGAAGATATATTCACGAATTACCGTGTGACGCCCATTTACGAAGCTGCGATGCAATTTCACCAGTTGGTTGAATTACGTTTAGCCATACACGCGGAACGCATACGCTAGCAACCGGCTTGATCGTGCAAAATAGTGATGAAATTGCGAATAGAGCCCGATATCTGCTCATCGCCTGTCAGCTGCCTGCTCCACTATATCGTTTCGTCGTTTCCTCGACACTTGACAGGAATTAATAATTGTCCATCCACGGGCATAATGCGCACCGATGCTCATTCATATTCGCCCCGCACCCGACAATAGCCATTTTCTGTTATTCCAGCTCCGTTCACCAGACAATTCAATTGATAATTTTGTTGAGAATATTTAGGATGTGCAACGTTCCGTTAATTTCATCGACGATTCAATTAGAAGATTGATAGAACATGTTAGAAAGACGAAAAATTGAAATATCATTCGTGATGTAATTAAGAATTCAAATTAAAGAATAATGGGATTTCCGTGTGAAGAATCCCTTTAATGTGCATAATAATATTTTATAATGAAATCAAATATTAACTCATTAATAAATAAATGTTTGAACTTTAATTTAAAATTTAATTACTATTTTGAAAGAAGACCAAATTTAAGAATCACTAGTTTCGCAATTAAATTTTCTTTCTAGTGTTTTAATTATTATTTCAAATTTTTATGGTAGGAAATGGAGTGGAACTTTATTTAATACTCGCAAACGATGTAACGAATTAAAGCTCGTTTTCTATTACGTTACCACGTTTATGGGCAACCGGAAAGGGAACGACCGCTCTGGTAAATGTTTGTCTAAAGTTTAATTCAGTAAACGTAACTCTAATAGGAAACCAGAGGATGCATTTTCATCTCGCGAACTAGCGTTCTGAAATTTCTGTTTGACTTGACGTAGTAATCGTATGTCGTAATACAGTTTGCGTCGAATAACTAATAAATACAACTATTTGGAGATAGTTTTATAACTGCAGTTTTTTCACATGAAAAATAATTAAAATTTCTCCATTATAAAAAGAAATTCTCATTATAAACATACTTGAACACGATTAGGCTTATAATTGTCATGAAATGAATTCACAGAAACCGCGTTAAAAATGAACATTCAGATAAGGATATTTCCTTACAAATAGAGCGACGATAATCCTGATTAAGTTTTCACGAAACTTAAATTACGTTTGCGATTAAGTCTGATCGAAGGAGCGACTAAATAATTCCATTACTCATTGCCAGTTGACGAACGTCCCGAAGGGTTGGTCCTGCTCGACATCCGGCCGAAGCTATTTCAAACTTTTAATCAGTTTACACGATTTCGTGGGAATTGAAGTTTCCGTTTGCCCATGGCTGTAAAACGCTAATTAAGCCGTTTCACTGGCAACGATGCATTGTGAACGCGGCCGAGTGTCGCCGCAATCGCGGAATTTAAACGGTGCCGGTTTAATTAGGGTTACACAGTTTTGCCGTTGAAATTAGCACGGCTCCGAACAAAGGGCTCGCGACCCGACACGTCGAGGCCTCGTTATTAAAATTACCACACTTTCTAATATTAACGAGAAAGTTACCTTTTTCTCTACGATGTCGCGACTTACCAGCAATGAGTGTTGAGTACGCAAAACAAAAAAAAAGAAAATTGTGTTTGAAAATCTGTGTTGTTTCAGAGACCAGTTTATTTGGTAAACGTTGCGATTTTGAACCTTCTAAATAATTAAGCTGATATGAAAATAAATGAACTATTTTTTGATTTATTTTATATTATGCAAAGCAATCGGCACGACACCGGTCCAATTGCAAAATAATTATTTTTGACAATTAATTCTTCATTATTTTGGTCTATCATTAATGATAAAAGAGAGGATAATTTTCTTTTTCGTTACAATAATTGCTACATTGTCTCTCGTTCGTGTCGTTTGATTTTCCTCGAGCAAAAGCGCGATTTAGAGCTACCAGTATTTACCTATAGTACTTGACTAGGATTTTACAAGCGTCAGACAGCAAAACGTGGAACACGAGAGCCAGATTCGCTCTTAATTACACTTCTTGCACGAACGAGCCGTGTACCACTACCAGAGTAACATAATTTGACTGTTG
This sequence comes from Osmia lignaria lignaria, assembly GCF_051020975.1. NCBI lineage: Eukaryota > Metazoa > Arthropoda > Insecta > Hymenoptera > Megachilidae > Osmia > Osmia lignaria. The sequence continues at coordinate 11,823,004 of NC_135040.1, forward strand.
TCTGCCCTTTGTTAGAGACATTGCAGTTAGAAACGTGATGCTCTACACACTTTTGCGTGATAATTCTAGCTAAAACACATTCGCCACCGTTACTTTGCAGTGATTTCTGCGAGCTGCATTCGAATTCTCTTTGTACACGTTCCTCGTTAGTGGAACTTCACTTTTAGTCTATTACTGAGAAAGTTGTATAGAAAGATGATTAATTTCTTAGTTGTGAAATGGCAAAGCGAATGAAGATATCTGTTAGGTCACCTCATAAATAAGATTGTCAATCATCATGAATAAAGTATATTCAGATGTGAAATATTAAATTAACTAAAAATTTTCTAACTTTTTTCGACTTTGAATCGACTTATATAAAATAATTGCTTTTAATATTAATAACATCAAACAGATATTAGAAATACTAAAAATAAAAGAGAAAAAATATGTTACTTATAAAATTTTCAAGATATTCTTCTTATTACTACCTGAACTTATTATTAATAACATCAAATAAAAGTTGGGATACTTTCTTAAGTTCGTATGAATCTTAACTTCTCTTTACGATCCTATGGGAAAAAAGAATTTCCCTTTTCATTTAACCAGAATTCATTTTTCGAGAGGAAAGATTAAATTTAGAGGAAATTTAGATTACCTTTCTTCAAAGTTTCCCTTGGATTTTTAAATTTTACCTTCTAGACTGCACTTTCAAGTACTCCGCGATGATTATGCAAAGTTTCACGCTGTAGACCCGAGTCTTTGGTTAAACAGAAAACTTTGGCGAAAGTAGAAAAACTCTTTCCGTATATACAGTTCTCAGTAAAATATGAAGAAGCATCTCGTACATATATAACAGTTTAAAAGGGTGCATTAACTTCGAAGGGAAGGAAAAGAGATTTCAATTAAAAAATATAAACTTCTTCGCCGGTTGTTTGAACGTAAACGAAAATTCATTTTTCGCGTTGAAAATTTATTTTCTCCTCGGTTTACACTCACGTATGTTACTTTAATATTTTCAGAGTGCAACTTCAGGCTTTTTCGCGTACTTCCGCGCTTTCTCTCGGGGAAGTGTAACTAAACTATGGAAATTCTGTTACGCAAGCTACTTCGTGTTTGTTTAGGGAAACTCGGCTCCGTCGTATGTTCTTCCTTTGTATTTTTACTTCTGAATAGATTTCAGAGGTTGCTATCCTAATTTCGTTCCAGCGTATTGTTGGGAACGACTTTAAACTAATGCAATCCTGTCTACTTAAATCAGTATTTACTAATTCTTTTATTTGTTATTATTAATTTGATTTTCTTTTCCAAGATAAAAATAGTAGAAGACGTTATAGTAAAAAGGAAATAATAAATTTAGCTCGTGTCTCCTACGAATCACGTCAGTCGTTTCAGTAGCGTGTCTAAATTTATCACGCGCAAACTATAATATTCACGAGCTCCTCTTCGCGAGAGAAATCACCATCTCTCAAAAAACAAACACCGAGAGCTCAATCCTCGGCTGCTCAAAAATGCAAGAAGCATTCGCTTTCACCGTGTGGAACCTGTCGCGATTACTTCGTCTCTCTGCAGCTACTCTCCAGGAAAAACACGTGGAAATCTTGCTTGAAAACTGTTAATACAATTTCCTGTAATTTCCCTGAGATTCATTAGCCGCAATAATTTATTAAGCGATAAAGTAGTTCCAAGAATTTTACGCCCATCGAGATTGTTCAGTACTTGAAAAAATTTTCCATTCTTTCAGATAAGCTTCGCATAATACGAAGTTAAAGATGAGAATTACATTTTCCAGTGAATTTTTGCGCAGTCAGCGTGGAAATTCTTGAGAGTTTGAAATTCGGAAGACAAAGGAAATTGTTCCGACTCTCGTTCTTTCACGATGAAGCGTGGCAAATTTCCTCCTCGCAAATTTCGGAGGATTGTTATGAAAATGAAATGCAAACCGAGACAACCACCGACTATGAGATCGCATTTTTCTTGCTGAGAGAGAAACAATGTTTCGAACAATTGTATGAATTTCTAACATCGTTCTTGTGAATATTGTACATCAATTTATAAACAAATATATAAATGAAAAGTATCATGTGTGTCATCCACAAATACTGCAATTTATTTCATGGAGACTGAAATGCAAATTAAAGATGCAGTTGATTAACTTTGCCATCAATATGTATTTTATTATTATTGATATTGCTATTATTCCTTGCTATGAAAATAAAATTTAAATAAGAATATGAAACATTACGCACATTCAGAAGAATTCAATAATATTTTATATATTTTATTACGTGATGAAATTTGGGATGAATAAACTCCTTTTTAAATTTGCCACTCACATTCATTTAATATTTGCATTTCAAATATCTGTTTTAAAAATTAATATCTCCAAAACCACACGTCTTTTTTCTGAATTTTAAGTGAAAAACTGAAGCGTGTAAACACTTTTCTGAACTCGTTTACAGAATATTTGAATTTCAAAGGATTCTGAATGCGACTGATGATTTATCGCTTGAGCGTTTTAACTCCATGAAATATCTTTTCAATATTTTGTATGAACGATTCAGAAGAATAAGCAAAATAAATGAATCTACCCTGACGTTGTGAGAAAATTTTCGAATATTTCTTATTTTTATTCGAACCTTTATTCGAAGCCGCGACAATGCGGGAAACGCGGAATCCGAGGACCGATTATGCCGGGCTCGATGAAAATCCGTCTTTCTCGACGGAGAAATGCAAGGGCGAACGGTAAACCGAGGGCATTTGTGATGGACCAACGGATTCCAGAGTCGAAACGACACGGTGGGTCAAACGTGCAGCCGTCACGTCGCTCGTGTTCCACTGTCGAACGATTCAACACGAAACGCTTCAGAACAGGAGCGTGCTTCGTCGTGACGTCAATGCACGCTCCCATACACCCTTGTTATCACATTACAGGTGGGTAATTTCGAGGGATGGACAACGACCGTCTCGTTTCCCCCTCGCGAATCAACCGCGAAATTCATCACGAACTATGCGACGATCATTTGAACCCAACCCTTTGAAGATCATTATTAAAAAAATAATTAAGAGTTAATTATCCTATCTAATGAGATAAATTTTTTTTTTTTTTCGATTAATTTAATTTAGAATTGTTTAATGAATTTTAACGATGTTCAGAAGTTTCTTTCTACCTTCATTTTTTAATTATTTCAGTGAATGAAATTTGTAACGTTAACGAATTGAAGCACGTAGAGGACTGATAGAATACACAGGGTTGACTATGGTGAGGGTATTTAACGAGCTGCGTCGAGCCAGTGAAAAGTGGTAAACCGAAATGTTCAACCATTAGTGGAGATTATTTTCTAGTGAAACCCGTGAATCGTAGAATCAGTTAATTATGGTTGCATCATTGCACTGCAATGAAATATTTTCAATCATGTTTCAATGAAATATTTTGTTTCATAGTTTCTTAATATTCGAAAGGATTATAATTGAACCGAACAGAATTTAGATTGCAAAAGCATCGAGCAATTTAGTCTTCTGTGAATTATTATCAATTTAACGTTAATTTGTTACTTGCGAAGAACACGGTTTAAAATAATTCCCGAAGACGTATATTGAAGGAATCTCAAGGATTTACCAGCGAACAGATCGAATCTGGTCCTGCTCCTCTCGCTGTCCTCGAATCCTTCAAGGTCGTCCTCATAATCCTCATAATCCTCCACGGGTTCCCTATTCTCTTTTTCGCTGTCATTCCTCGGCAATGCATTACCGGTTGTCCTCTGGGGTGCTTGTCTGACTCTGGCCTGATTATTGCTGCTGAAGAAGACAGCTGGCGGCGGCGGCGTCGACAGCTGAGAGCCCTGAAGACGTCTCTGAAGGTATCTGGCCAGGATCGCTTGAACCGCGTCTGTCTCGGCCCCGCCTGGAAGACAGAAATGATGTTGCTCTGGTAATCCAATATTTTTTTTCTATTTCTTTCTCTTTACCCGTGTTTCGTATCGGTATTTCTCATCTTTCGCGCGCGACCACTTTCGATCCCCAAAAAATACGTATCTTTAGTATCCATGTGTCTTTATATTCTCCTCATTTCTATTTTCTTCTTCATTCATTTCTGGCATTCGAGGAGAATCTCGTCGCTGAAAAATATTTTTTTTTAAATATGGACAGAGTCAGTTATTCGTCCCAATCATCGAAAAATAATTTAATTTTGTGTTTGTACATTTTTAATGTAGAGGAATACAGATGAATATTTCGTTCTTCTAATCTCTTGGATGCATTTATTCATCCCGCTGAGTGGTCTCGTTTTCCTTTTCACGCAGTCCTGTTGAGCACGAGATTTACTTCATCTTCAAGTGTACCAGTTCCACGTGTTTTCGGATATCAGCTATACGCTCGTCGTTTCGACGTATCGTTTCGCTGGGAACAATAATACGTCTTCCTCTCGGTTGAAACGATGAAGCTTATGTAAGCTTTGACGTAAGAAGCTTGCGAGGTTACGCAGGCAGCGACCATTTTCTTGTTAGGGTAGAAGGACGTTAAGTAAACTCTTGAAAGCTCTCGAGAAGCTTTGCAGCTGCACGAAGATCGATCGCAGATCTGTTTGGTGTTCCTTCGAGATTCTCTTCTTCCTTTTACGCTTCGGTTAACCAGCGTTGACCGACATTGATCCAATATGGATTAACCATCATCCAAAGCCATCAGACAATATTTTATCGTAAGTTCATGGTGATGTAGCGTAGTCCATAGCTTAGGTTCAGTTCAATTCACAGTTTGTATTTTTATAATATTTTTATAAATAATTTTCATGATATAGCTAAGCCTTGAACGACGGAATCTGAGAGTCTCTCCATGGTCCGTCATCTGAAGGTTAATCTACAGTGAAGATTAATCTACACCTTCATTAGCTTATCTTCTCTTCAAGATCTCTTTATCATCATTTCTTTATTTTTTTATTCATTAGTCACACATCATGACTAATGAATACAAAGATGTTAATTTTAATGTTAATTAATTTTGATGAAGGAATCTATATTTTAATTCGGTTCCTTATCAGTATGCTTCAAACCACTTTTTACTCTTCCACTGATCAAAGAAAGTTATTTCCTGTCAGTTTCCACAAAAGTTACGTCGCTCTTTTCGTAACTTCGGTAACTGACATGAAGTGGCTTCCCTTGAGAGCAGACTCGGCTTCAGGAAAAAGGAAAGAAGTCAGATGGATTTAGATCTGGCAAAAAACGGTGTTTCGCTAGCCGTATCGCTGAATTTCACTGGAAACTTTACAATGGATACATCGCTTTTTTCTTCAAAACACCAGATAAATAGTGGAACTACAAATAGCATTCGATAGCTAATTAACAAATAGAGTCTCGTAATCTTTGAAACAGTCCCAAAATAATAACTTTGTAAAATTATGAAGAATCAATCTCCATGTCATTCTAGGAAACCCCATGGCATTTACCATTTCTATCATGTTCAGTTACTCCTATTTTTCCATCTGACTCTTCAACTTTTTAAGTTTCAAAAATCCAGTCGTTTTTTCACCAGTCACACCTGATACACTTTGTTATCCTGTCGTTGACGCGTGTTTCTGGTGTTCGGTACAAAAAACCATGAAGCATGGCTCGGGTGTTATAAGACAAAGAGTTAAAAGCGTCAGTAGGATGAAGTGGTGCGGGCCAAGTGTAACTGGGTTTGCTGGTAACAGGTAAATGAAATGCAACGGAGTTCCTCGAGCTGACAGGACACTCCAGTAGAGAGTTCTGGCTAGGCAGGTATGCGTTTGACGTTGAAGGGTGTCCTCGAATCGTCAACGTCACGAATACGCGATGCGTGTAGATTAAAGGATGCACTGGAGCTACTCGATAACGCTTTGAACCGAAACGCTGAAAAACGACACTTGCCTGATGCTGTCGGTCTCTTGTTTATCGCGAATCATTGTGCACGGAAGAGATACGATGATTTGTTTATCCAGCGATTCATTTATTTTCCTCTTGTCTAGTAATATACTAGGCAATGCATTCTAATACTTCGAAGCGTTAATAATTAAAGAAAAAAAAGAAAAGAAAAAAAAATACTGATCGAATTTTGTAATCTCCTCCTTTTTCGAAGTCGGTTAAAAATTTAACGAATGATAATTTTGAAAATATTAATTCAGAGAATTATTAAAGGCTGACCTGCATAGCTAAGTTCGCATGAAAAGCAAAACATCATCGAATCAATGAACTACATATTCACCGAAATTCATATCTCTGGATAACCTAAATTCTCAAGAAACGTCTAACAAAAAGTTTCTTGTTAAAATCTTAAATTAGTAAGAATGTATCGTTGAAGTGTTCCCTATGGGTACAATGGAAAAATTCACGTAATGATCGTCGTATCGCTCCCATAACTCGGTTACTATGCAAATCCTAAAGACCTGGATACCGGACGAGTTAATTTTCTTTATAATCTGGGGCTGTCTATTCTGCAGCGTGGGGTGGAAGCTTCTCCACGCCCCATCGAACGTTCCGAGAAGACGATCGATCCTCGAGACGACAAATTCCAGCTCGAAAAGATCCAGCAAGGATCAAGCAAACGCGAGAAACCTACCCTGGTATTCACAGTCTGAGTGAAATCAATTTTTCCCTCGCAATCCGCTCGAGAACGAGTGTAATTGCGCCGATTTTGTCCCGTAAGCTCGTTCGCACGCGTGGCTAACTCGTAATTGAATTTAATTGATTGTATCGCTTCGATTGCACGAAACTCCGGCTCTGATGAATTTTCCTCCGACTAGAATTCGTTACTTTCGTCGTCACGATAAAAAGTAATTAAATCGTGCCACTTGGACATCGAACGATCGTAAAAAATCGATGAATTTCGAAGCCTAGGAACGTAGCTTTTTACGTCGAACCGGTGACGACGGATTAAAAATCATTTCGAATCGTGTAATTATGATACAACCGCGAAAGGGTTATTTTTGAAGAAAGAAATTTTTCCAATCTAATTATAATCATTCTTGCGATTTATTTAATTTTTATTTTATCAGATGAAATGTATCATATCGTAATATAAAAAATTTGAAATTTCATTTATTTTCAGTGCACAAGAATCCCAATTCGGTAGAGAAGAACGATCTAACTCCAATTTCAAAATTATTATACGCCTACCCGAGAAAGTACTGAAAATTGTACTGAAATATATAGAAAAATTACTACTGACGATCTTGATAAATGTTTATAAAAATATTCAGAAATATTGTCATGTTTCTGCCCAAGTAGAGAGCGTAGAAAGGCTAAGAAATTTGCTAAATAAATCATCGAACAACAGAATCAACGTCACGATGAATAATCAATCAAATTACAACGTCCTTAACGAGGAAACACCGAATAAACAATCATCAATCAACGAGAAAACAAGCCCGACGAACAAAATATCGTTCCACGAGTACTTAACCAGGTTTCTCTACAAAGATATCGATCAATCACAAGAAAAATTTAATAACGATGTGACCTCGGAAGAAAACAGCTCCGATGTTGCAGGAAAGCAGCGTGAAAAATACGCGGAGAACGTGTACGAGCGTAAAAACGAAGATGTAACAGGGAACGACAACGATCTACCTTCTCATAAATTTGGATCATGCTCAAAAGCTGCCAGATATAATGTGGATGATAATTCAGCAAGGTCGAACATGAAAATCAATGAAAATGCTGAAAGTCTACTTATTCGTTCTTTGGCAGAAATGTTTCTAGCATCGATTCTACGGGACAGCGAGGTATTCGGACCAGAAAGCAAAGAGATGGAAGAAAATGAAGAAACGAAAGAGAATTCTGATACGTATTTGTTCGATGACGAAAGTCGCTCAGAAATGTTGGCTGATAAGCTCGAGGAACATTTAACGTTCGCAGAGGAAAGTGATAAAATATGCTCGAGAACGGAGGACGATTATCCTGGCGAACAGTCTGGAGTTGTTCCAGAAAAAGAGGTGAACTTGCTGGAAAATGAATCTGTAATGCATTCGAGTAAAGGGGCCACGCAATTTCCAGTCGAAAAGAAAGAAAAGGGTGAAGAGTTTGGATCACCTCCAGATACGAATTCGCTGAAAAATTGTCGCGATTCTGAATCTGCGGGTTTCTCTGATTTGTCGTAAGTTAATTAGCAGGATCAATCAAATATGAGTTGAGATTTTGCCAAACTTTCTTGTATAAATTAGGGAAAAGTGGAGAGGTTTGTAAACAACCATAATAGAGGATTATTCGATCCATTAAGAATTGCTTTGATTAAAGCTTGCAATTTTTTAAATTTTAATATTATAATATTATAATTAAATTGAAAATTAAATTCACCTATTCAAATTAAAGAAATACAAATTAGATCAAACATGATTGAATTGCTTATGATTCGGAATGATCACATACATCGTACAATCACTTACTTTGCATATATCATTTAACGCTTTCTACTCATTGTCAGTCCGTTTGACCAAATCACAAGTTTGCAATGTGTGTGATTTCTTCGAAAGAAAAAGGAGAACGAAACGTTGAGATGTCACTGACGACTGCTATTAAATTTCTAAAAAGTCCACACTTTCACTTGTCATACGTATCATTATACGGCAAACAGTTTTTATAATGAAAGTCCAAATTTGCTATAGGCCGGTCACTGATCACGGTAAGGAGGAAGAAGACTTGAATGCTCTTGTTCGACGCATGATTATCGTCGAATTGAAAAAGCATCGTAAGAAAGAGGAAATTGTACTTAAAAGGGCTCATTCGGATACAGAAACCGTGATACCTAGAAAGAAACAAAACTCCAAAAGCAGGTACCGTGTATGATCCTTAGATTTCACAAAAAGTCAACAATATCCTGGACGTTTTAAAATTCGAAAAGTTTATTTAGTAATATTTATCAAGTTTGCCTTAAGTAAACACACACAATTGTTTTAGAACAGGTCTGTTCAGCCTCAAAGGCCGCACGTTTTTCCGAGATTTATTGGAACTGGAAGAAAGTCTCCGTAGAAACAGTGATAACGAATCGAGCGAGTCGGTTAAAGTCGAAATGAATGAAGGTATGACTAAAGCAGAAGAGTCAATAAATCAAGGTGAAAATCATTCGAAGAACGATGTTTCTGTGGTCACCGATTGCGCAAATGTTTCTGAGAATTCTACGGACGCGATGTGCAAAACCAATTCGAGTATTATGTTAATGAGGAAAATCCATGTTCCTTGTTTGAAGAGCACCGAAAACGAAAACGAACAATCGATAGAATTTGAAACGTAAATATGTTGTCAGAAATATGCTTATTTCACAGTAGATCATTTTTAACCGTGAAAATTTGCAATAAGAGGCTATTAACCCTTGAACAGCGTAGGGGCTCTCTCCATGGTCCGCCGCGCCGTTCGAGAGTTAATAAGAATTTTCTAATCAGACGAATTTTTCATTTGAAAATTCCTGTCATTTTAGAATTTTTGGGGCACCTAAAGAGGAACTGAAGAGTAAATGTACGCAGACAGAAGGTGCATACATGGTTCGCGCAGTGAGGAGTTGTCCTCTTCGAAAGAGACGTGTCTCGTTGCAGTTGCAACAACTGCATCGTTTAACGGACCGCGAACCATATTACTCGACGATCGTTTATGCGAATAAGGATTTCTCGAGATTCATTTACAGAAAAGCTTCTGATAATCTTATATACGAAAAAGGTAAAGGAAGTCGCAGTCCTAGCTATATACCTGCTCCAGAAAGATTTCGATGGAAATACCTAATACCTAACAAAGTCAAATAAACAAATTAACTGAGAATACAACATTTCTATTGAATATTGCATTCTTTCTAGTAAAACTACTACATTGTAAAATTTATTTAATGAAAAAAAATAATGTAAAAATATTTTTCCATTAAATCAAATAATAAACGCTGAAAATTGTCTATTTAATACAAGTGGAAATTTCATTTTTTTTTGTTATTCAATCAATTGAAGTTTTATATTGAATTTTGGAAAAAATAAAATTCATTTATTTTTGTAACGTTTCGACCAGTAATTGTTTTTTTTTTTTAGAATTTTTTTGATTTTCATTGCATATTATTAAAAGTTATTTATTTAATAGTATAATTTAACTAAAAATACTCAGTGTAGAAACTTAACAATTTCGCAATATTTTGCTTGCGGAATTATAACAATGTTATTTTTATATTTGACTATTAAAATATTCAATGATATTATATTGTTATATTTCAATAAATTTATCTTGGACATTTGTTAAGTGGTTATCTAGTATGATACATGAAACCTGCCTCTCGCATAATGCTTATCCTCTGTTTACAATTACTTAAGCCACTCGTCACGTACGGTGACCAAGGTATACTACTTTTAAGAGTTTACACTAGCTGTTGCCTCTGTTTATTCGTAAAATTTTTGTTTCTTCTTTTAAAGTGAAATCGTTCGAAAGCTCGTTTTCAAATAAGTGGTGTCTATTATGTATACCGCGTTTAAATTGTATTTGAACAATTTGTTTGACAAAAATTCCGCTAATCTCCTCGAAGCATACTTTCTCATTTCAAATAAAAAGAGTGTCAAACAATAAATCTACAACTTTCACTAGAAAATTGAATTAATAATTAAAAATCACAAAGGTTTTAAATTCCAATTTTGAACTTGGCAAACTAATTTCTTTCACTTCAAATTTTTCTATTTGTTAAATCGCATATTTAAACAAAAATTGAATTAAATATTTTAGATCCATGAAAAATATTTTAAATTTTTATTTCTATATCCTTACATTAAAATAATTTTAATCTGTCATTTATCAATATTTTATTTTATAATTATATAAAGTATGCAAATATCTATTTTATACTTTAATGAAATTCATAATTGTAACACAATTAATTGCCAAGGTAATATTTCTATGGTTGCTGATCGATCAGACGTGTTTGAAGAGTTATGGTTAAACATATTTCACTGTATTTAAACAATATACCGTTCTAAATCAATTAAATCCTATCATTCAATTAGTTTCTCCATAAATCCCGTTTCATATTCACCGCTCGACGTTATCGAGTGTCCCAGGTTCATCTGCATAAATTAAACCAGTCTGAATTACAGCATCCAACGAAAAAGGTCGCCTCCTCAACGTCGACACGCGATCGGAGATGTAACGTTGGATTTAATGCAACGATCGTTCCATTAATGTCCACCCATTAGAAACTAGTCCCGATTCTACAGTCCAGCTATGCCAACCATTCGTGAAACTAACGAGACTCGAGTTTAATTAGCGCAGAATTTAAACGAGGCACGCCAAAGCAAACGACTGAATGCTCGAAAGCGTAGTAGAAAGAAATAAGGATCATTTAAAGATCAGCTTGACAACTTGTTTTCTATTTATATGCTTTTGCTCTGGTGTAATGTTAGCTTAGAAGCGAAATAATTAGATGGGAGAGTTATTAAAATTTTGGTATACTAAATTTCTGAGATCCTAAGATTGTGGATTTCTAAAATTTTGGAATCCTATATTTTTGAGATCCTAGAATTGTACATTTTTTAAATTTTGGAATTTCAGAATTCTAAAATTTTAGAACTCGATCAAAATTTTAGAATTTCACAATTTCTGAAATTTGAGATTCTGAATATGGAAATCCTAAAATTCGAAAATTCTAAATTAATGGTATTCTGTATTAAATATCTAAGTATTCAATATTTCTTCAATTTTGACATAGTATAAAATTCCACGTACACGTGTTTAATTTTCCTTTTTACTATACCTATTCAAGAAATTTAATTACAATAACTAAAGTGAAGTCTTACCGAGAAAATAACGATTTCGTGACCGCGAACGCTATTCCAGGCTGCTTTTCTTACCCCTGTACCCCTGGTAAAGGCCAAAAAATCCGGAAGGTGGGATGTAAGGGATGAAAAAGGCGGGAAGGATAAGGAGGTAAAAAGGGGACTCTCATTCAAAGGCAAATTACCGTCAGCTCCATTTCCATTTTACATACAATGCACAATGAACCGCGCCGGAAATAAGAACGGTCTTTCCTCCATTCATGCGTATGTACCCGTACCTTTCCTTCTTCTTCGTCCCCCTTAACTTTTCCTTTTTTCTCCCCCTTTGCGATCAGAAGCACTTACTGGTTTGCAAGAAGAGAATCAGGTTTCCTTGATAATAAAGACAATTGTCTTGCACTTTGCGCTTTCCAGGATCCTCTACGGAAGTCCATTTTGCGAATGCACCTTCGGGCACAAGCTAGCAGGAACTTGAACCCTTTTGTGCGATTCTTACTGCTTTCCCCAGGAAATTAATAAGAAAGAAGGATAGTGAACAAAGGGTGAATTGAAAGTGGAATTGTAAAGGATTTTACTTGGGCTTGATTAGTATTGTATAAATTAATCTTTGCTTTGTTCAAATTATTCTGAGAATTATACAAACACTTTTCTAATTCATTAATTATCCTGAATTTAATTTAGTATAGTCAATCCAACAAATTTTCATTGGAATTTTAATTATTTTGAAGGCAATTAATTTAAAAACAAACGAATCTTCTTCCTCGATGAAAGAAAGAATACAATTATTTTTCTCTGAACATGGTAAAAGAAAATACACGACGACAGCGAAAAATTCTTTGCCTGTTGACCAACCATGAACGATGTCTTCGCAAGTCGTAAGCTCTGTTGGCAGCTTTCCGATCTGAAATTGCCTGACAGTTTCTCCATTTTCCATCTTCCCCGGGAAAAAAGGATGCCAAATAAATACGAGACGAAAGGTCCCTTTTACGCATCCGAAAAACAAAGCAAGAACCTCCCATCGAGATCTAATCGTTGCTAATACGTATTCTGCCAAAAATTCCGTTCCCCAGGCTAGATCATTCTTTCAGTTAATCGTCGAACGCCCTTGGCAAACTTCCGATCTTCGTTTCTCTACAGATTCCTATTCTTTTTCGTCAGGAAAAAAGGGAGGAAAGCAGTAACAGCTTTCTTTCCATCTTCGTCTTCGTCCATTGTTTTTCAGACTCCGATCCTACGGAAACGTTTTCATCCCCTTTTATATAAAGAGTTTCTTTTTCTTAGCTTTTGTTCCTTCTTTCTAATAAGAGGAGCAAGGGCAAACATGTATGTCAGGGCCAAATACGAAACTTATGATAGAGATAAAAATTTTGCTATTTTTAAGAAACTATCCTTTTTAATAATTTGTTTTGTAGAGGATGTAGGTGAATTGTACTGAAATTTTCTGTGATTCTGACTTCTTCGATTTGATATAGGATGCTTTGGATCATATTAACCAGCAAAATGATGACTTTTTGAATGTCATTTTGAAAATTTTAAAAGATCACCAAATGTTTATTATATCCTTATTTAAAAAAAAAAGAACAGGTCTGCTTGAATGTATAATTTATCTCGTAAAAGAGTACCCATCATATTTTCATGAAAATTTATCTCTCCTATAAAATGTTATACATGGATAAAAAGTACATGTAAAACATTACAATGCACTTGCATAATGGTGATTAATAAAATTTTCTCCTGTGTCCAGTATGTCTCGACAACGTTTCGACATATTTTCCACTAATTTTTCGGGACAGGTTACAATTACCTACCTCCAAATACGTTGGATTACGTTTCTAACTTTAAAATACATTTTCCTCGATATTTTTGTTTTATTTCACAACGATGGTATCTTTTTTCAACTTTGTAAGCAGTAAAATTATAGCTGTTCCCCTCGTTTCAAAGGAAAATAATTAAAGGAAAATAATTAAAAACGTCACCCCTTTACGTAAAAACAACAGGGCAAATGCAATAATCAATAAGAAACAATATATATTTGCCAGTTTATCGGTAAAGTTTTTAGATCGAAGAAGAAATGCTTGTTCGCATGAATAATCTGAAAAATTCCAGTAGAACGCAATCTCGCTGCATTTCTTATCCACGAAACTTTGTTTCGATTCTCTTGTTTCCCTCGAATCTTCTTCTTTCATTTTTCTGCCATTTTATTCCACGCGTCTCTCTTCCTCCGTCATTTCACCCTATTGTTCGGCCTCCTCTTCTAGTCCCGCGGTCTCGCGAAAGATAGGAAACACATGTCTCTCCCTCTTCTATAATGAAATTCGACTTCCTTTCAAACTCACCCCCTTCGTCTACCACCGTCTCGTTTTCAGGGCACAAGGAGACTGGGCAAATAGCTTGAGCCCCGACAAAGCCACCTCCCAGTACCGTAGCGATACCGTCTCGTTGTTAGATCAACGTCGGCGAAGAAATTGTTACCGGCAATAAGAAAATCACGAGAACGTCTGCTGCCGTTGACTTTGCGACTCGCTCTCTCAAAGCTTTCCTACGGGCTTATTCTCGGAACGCGATTGCCGAATTTTTAATTCTTTCCTTGGAAAATTTGTTTCGTTATATTTGATACTTTGCCTAGCTGATGTAATTATTGCTGATTTGAGATCAATTATCATTAATTTTTATTTGATTTATTTCTCACAAAATCTGAATTTTGGTTATAAATATTATTATCGTTATTTTTTTTCTGTATTCTTCAAACCACTTTTGTTTTTTTAAATAAATATCATAAAAGCTATATTTTCTACTGGTTTTTATAAATTTAAGAATCATTCGGAAAAAAGTAACACGTACAGTAACAAATTACTAAAGAAAGAGCCAAAAAAGAGTAAGAAGCTATCGTGAATTTATTATCCTTCGAAGGGGTTTGTCATTCGGGATAAAGGGCTCAATTAAATCTAACTCGAGACCGAAAAGGGGCGGGCGCGACGTTTCAAACTCAACGAAGTCGTGTCGAGAACGATTTTCAGTCAGTTCCTTTTTTTCCCACGACTTGTCGATCTCGTTAGAACCGAGTGGAACTTCGTATAAATACGAGAAAGAGGGCTACAGTCGTTCCGCGACACTTCGAAATCCTAAAACGAGCGGTCGTTAAATGGAAACGATTCTAGTACATGGTTGAACCCAGCTGCGGAACAGTGAAATTACGACGATTCGATCCCCACGAAAACCCTCTTTTCCTATCGACGATTTCTGGTAAAAGCGTTTTCAATTACTCTGAAATAGAACATAGGTACCCGGAAGATCGCTGAATGCCTGGACAACAGCTGATCTAATTTCTCTTTTTTGACAAACCTTTTAATCTGTTACAAAGTAAGATAATTTGGTAGAGGTGAATATTTTATAAATGGTGTAAAAATATGTTAAATTCTCTTGGAAAATTCTTAAATTCTAAAGTCCTAAATTCAGAAGTTCCTAAATTTCCAAATTTCTAACTTTCTAAGCTTCTAAATTTCTAAGTTCCTGAGTTTCTAAGTTCCAAAGTTCCTAAGTTTCTAAGTGCCTAAGTTCCTAAGTTCCTAAATTTCTAAATTCCTAAGATTCGATGTTCCTATGTTTCCAACTTTCTAAATCCCAAAGTTCCTATATTTCTAAGTTCCCAAGTTCCTATATTTCTAAATTCCTAAGTTCCTAAGCTTCAAAGTTTCTAAGTCTCTAATTCTCTAAATTCCTATTTTCCTAAAGTCTTAAAATCTGAAATTTCCTAAAGTTTCCATAGTATATTTCTGCCGAGCAATCAGCAGAAATCCGCGCATTTAGAATAAAAAGTAATTACATCAATGCCTAGCGAATCGATAATCGTTTAAGCGGCTCTGACGGAATCGATTCGAGGGTTAATTATTCCTAAGGATCAAAGAAGGAGCAATTTACTCCGCGATGGAACCATTTTAATTTCGATCGCGCTCTAGTCAGACTAGCAATCTTATTGCAATTATGATTACATTATCAGCACAGATGTTTGAACAGTGGAAAGTACGAGGGCACCCTTAAGGTTCTTTCGCATAGCGATGCTTAGAAGCCGTAGCCATAATGGAAGTTGGAACAGCGGGGAAATCGTGGTGCACTTAAGAGAAGCTTCACGGCACGTTGGAAATTCCCTTGAAAGCTTCATAAGATAGACCAATTGTCGCGGTCGTCGTGTCGCGTAGCTGGAAAACGTCCGAGAAAATGGAACACGAGCCGGAACTTTGCTCGCGAGCAATGGAACCAGCTTAATAACACGTCCGTTTCTTCCATCTGCTCGTCATTGACCGATTTTTCAGTCAGAAATCATGAGAAACTGGGTCTCCAAGATTTCACAGAATTTTGAAAAAATCTATAGGCTTAAATGGACCCCTGTCGGATATATTGAAACCCTAATTATTAATAATAAAAATAGCTAATTCTAAATTTTTTAATTTAACCTTTTAGCTTGCTACCTCGCTTTATAAACGAACGTAAAAGTAATCCATATCAATATTTATATTTTGGAACCGATTATTAATAATCTTTAATTGTAAGAAAATAACGATAATAATAAAATCGTTCGATAACGAAGGCTCGTTTTGATTTCTCGAAGAAATTTGATATCCAGTCGCGAGATAGATATTGTATATTTACATACACGGTGCAATTTCATAGCCACAGAGTTCCGAGGGATTGTTTGCGAAACACGTTCGATCGGGTCCCCGGCTCGATGTTTGCCCATGCGAAAAAAACATAAAATACGATCGAAAATGCTCTTTCGTGCAGGTAATCGACAATTTGGAAATATCGACGAGAAATAGGGCCGCGAATTGGCTGCTGCTCGTTAGCGACTTGAAAATAAAACAAAACCTAAAAAAGAGAGAAGAGGCTACAGTTGAATGGAGAGCACCGACCATCGTTCGTCCAGCGAGATGTAAATATGAACGCTGGTATTGCTGAATTTGCCATGGATGGTTTTGTTTTCGAAATAATAAACAAATAAAATTCCTGCCGTATCGCGAAACTGATTATAATTAACTCGACGAAATGTCGAATGGGTTCGATGAGAAATTTTTAACAAATTAATTAATCGAGTGATTTCATTGGGGATGATTCTTTATATTTTTGTATCATTTTATTTCAACATCTGCTGACGTTATAATCTTCTTCCTGTAATGTACTGGATAGAAAGATGGCTGTTTCTTGAAGAAAAATAAGAGAATACTGAAGCTCAAAGTTTCTTGAAACATCCAGCAGGCACAGGTGCTTAGGCGGATGTCGTTTTTCTTAAGAGGAAAATGTTCCTCGCGTCACGTTCAAGAAAGTCAGAAAATTTCGGAAGAATTGGGAAGAAGCGTACTTTATCATTTTCCTTTGGCTAACAATCGAACTTCTTACAAATCAGTTGCAGAGAGGTGATATGATAAATTTTCGGTTCTGCTTTCAGATATTACACACAGTTTTTGTTACAGTGTAACGAATGAGATAGAAAAGACAAATGATTTAATCAAGAATAAAGGATTCATCTCCAAGCATCATATTTTTCATTTTTTTTCAAATGTCATTTGTCTTGCAAATTTCACGATGTTCAGCATTTTTCATATTCCTTCCTTGTGTATACCTTTACATAAATACCTCTATACCTATTTACATCCAATTTTGCATTCAACACACGCGACATCAATCTTGGCTACTGTTGACACAGCTTAAGATTTGAAAAATCAGAATGTTTTTCCATTTTTTGATCTACATTTACATGATTATATTTTTTCAAAATTTTGAAGATTGCGTTGTTACAGTTTGTTGGAAAATAATTTTAAGATGGTCCTCTCTCTGCTTGTCTTCAGAAGAATATTATTACACTTTCTGATTGAACTTTGTCGTAAAACATCCTTTTGTTTCTCGGCGATGTCTAAAGAAATTAAAGGAAACATTTGGAGGATGCAAATGATACTGTAAATTCTTTGCACGATTCTTTCTACAGATCGAAACTTATCTTCGGTTCGTTCAGCAATTATCTAAAGTTACCTAGGTCAGAGCTTTCATTCTTATTCGCAGATATTTCGTAGCTTGAACTTTTCTCTGTACAATGATCCCAGTGGTGACCTCCTTTCGTTTATTGCTCGCATCGCAAATCGACGGAGCAGAGAGTTCGCGAAAGTTTCATTGAAACCGTCGGCCTGGCCTTTCCTCGAATACCATGCGATACGGAACGAACAATGTCCATTCTGTCTTCCAACCGGACGATAATAAATTGCAAGCTTCCAGCATCGAAATCATCCTTCCTTCTGCTTGAATAAAATCAATCCCATTCTCGTAGCTTTACTTTTACTTTGAGACGACTATTCCTATTGCCGCCGTACCAATCAACACAATAAACGTTTGTTACATTTAAATAAACACAAAAGTCCTGGAATTCTCAAAATCTTCATTTTGACAATATTCATTTTGATAATATTTAATTATTAAATATAATAAAATTTAGCATATAACTGAGAAATATGAATAATAAATAAATATCAGTTTAAATTTTCTCGCGTAAACATTTATATGCAAATGATAGAGAGAGTCTTCTCCCCTAATTGCCAGTTCCCCTCAGGATGCCTATGAGGAAGGGTAGAACTTAATAATTTTAATTTTTTGGGTGTAAATTGAATTCGTATTTTCAGCACTGAGTTGTACTTTAAATATAATACAAAAGTAAAGAAAAATTTTACAAAGAATGTTGAAACTTCCACGTATCCTTAATAGAGCATTCGTATGTTATACGACTGGTTGTCACACGTGTGCAACGTCGATCTCTAACAATAAGAGAGCGAATTTTTCTTTTCTTTTACCGTGAACTTTTCTATAAAATAAGATGGTTTTCTGCAAAAGTATTTCTTTTCTGAAGTAACATACTTTTTTAGACATCCATTACATCAGAGAGAGTAGTGTTGGAAATATTCTTCTACGAGTAGAATAGAATATATCATAGATTCCACGAAATATGAGATTATCGAAGTGTTAAGTGGAAGAGAATCTGTGCCAAATTAGTCATCGTTCGGTAGATTGTCGAGATTGCTAATTACACGATCGAAGAAGTGGAACACGTCTGTTGGTGGACATGCACCACAGAGAAAATTCAAGATCTGCAGCGTCGTTCGTATTTGCATACAATGCGGCGTGATGCATCGGACAGACAATGGCACCCAGGGCCATTTTTTTCCTTCTTTTTTTTTTCGTTCGAACGAGAACAAGGCGAGAAGGGAGGGCAGATCGGTGTGTTCGTGGTGGCGTAACGTAAATCATATCTCGGAATAGATTCGAATCCCCCATGGTGGACCACCGTAAGCGCCAGAATGGATCCAATCTGGAGGGAAATCTTATCTGAACGAAGTCACGAATGCAATTTTGCAACATAATTACTCCGCGTACCATCTCTTTTTGAACACCTTTTGATTTATGGCTGTTACAATTCTTCTTCTGACTTTATCTCTTAATGGTTCAATTAATGAACTTTTAATGCAAGAGAATAAAATATTACGTACAATGAAAAATAAAGTATTGAGATCTTACGTATTTTTTTAATCAACTATTTGAATGATATAAAATGAACTTCCGAAAACAATCAATGAAAATGTTCAATACAAATCATTGACAGCAAACAGAGTTAATTCGAAACAAGCCTCAGGTGGCAATAAATTTTCAATTCTCGATTTCCATTCGCAATCAAACAGAAGGGAGGGTTTACATTGGTGGCGATAGGGTCGGTAGATTGGGACGATGAGAATGCAGAACTGACTAATTTTTATTCCAACAAAAAGCTTAATCGACGTGTGCCGGATGGCCCAATAAAATCGCAATCAGGGGCAGGTTCGGTAATCATTGCGTTTGCGATTCGTTTGTTAAACGAATTTGGAAAGAGAATACGGGGACCAATTGTCCCGCCGTTGCTCACGTTAAATACACCGGCTAATTACCAATTAAGCGATGTACACAAAGCTTCCTGGCACGAGGCAGATGTTACAATTTCCACGATCGATTCGTTTACTTTTGTATGCGCATAAATTACCAAAGAAAAATCGTTATTCAGATATTCTTCCCTCGATCGACAACCTCGATTCCCTTTTCCTTTGCTGCCTGAAACGTGTTGAATCGACGATTCGAATGGAGTTCAGAACAAATTTCTAGAAATTGAAAATTCTTACACCATAATGCTCTTTTTTAGGTTGTTGCATATCAAAACACTGACACAATTTGACAAATAAAATTGTTTCAAAATGAATAATTATTTCTAAAAAATTTTATGATTTTATGGAATACTAATGCAAGGTATCCAAATATCTTGGAGGTTTCGAATGACCCCATATTTCTAGGATTCTGGGTGTCCAAAGAATCCAGACAATCTGGAGGATTCAACAGATCTCATAGGCTTAGAAAATTCCTAGAATCCCGGTGGTTCTGATGCTTCTGAACATCTAGGGAATTTAGCAAACAATCTCTGAGTAGATTCCATGGTTTCCAGACGAGACACAAGATTCTGAAGGATTCAAGTAGAACCACTATTTTCTACACCGACTTCTCATCAAATCTCCAAGAATATTTCTATGAAGGTTAAAATATAAATATATGTACATATCTTACTTTTGCAATTTCGAAAATGTCTATTCCAGATTCTATAACTTGGAGAACATTTTTATCGGATCTTACGGATCCAAGGATATCTGTATCCAGTGGTACGAAATTGAAAATGCAAGACTCTAAAGACGTCTACATCCGATTTTACTTCGAGGACATTCGCGTCGAATTTGACGGGTTCAAGGTAAATTTTTATCGAGTTCTACGTCTTCAAAGATATTTTTAACGCCGATATAATCGTATTGATACAAAGTTACTAATAGACTTAAAGACTTATGGTGGAAAAGTGATAATCCAATAAATTGAATGAAAATAGATTCACTAGTAAGTTTCCGTCGTAATCGTGATCGTATGATAACTGGAAACTTCCTGCGGATGCCATTAAAATTCCGATTAACACCGTGAAGAGTTTCTTGTTTAATTTAAAGGAGGCTGAGACCAGAGAATCGTTTGCGACGGCGCCAGGTCCCGATGAAACTCGTTTATGGAACGTTTACAGGATTTCACCATCTCGAAGCTTGACAGATATACATGCGTGCTGACTGCGAGTTGAAACGACGGTCTAAATCTTCCTTGGGTATTTAATTTCACGAAAGTGCGTGATCCTGGCTCTTTCAGAGGCGAGGCAGGTTGAATAGAAACAAATTTCAAGCTTTTAACAGCTCATAAATATTCATAAGTATCCTTTTGTGACTCGATGCCTTCTTATTGCAAATTGATAAAAGGAATTCCTAAATTATTCCTTTCAAACATTGGTTGTTTATGGACCAAAGATGGGCCAATTCCATCTCTAATAATTAAAGGGTTAAACCATCCCAATTATTAGAATACTTTGGGAAAAAAATAAATTTCATGTTCTATACATAATTTTTTTTTTTTAATTAATGGAGACTAATTTAAAGTAGAAAATACTAATTTTTCAAAAATCCTTAATACCAGTGTATTTGTATGACTTTGAAAAGAATAGTTTAATTATCGAATATTTTATTAAAGAAAACCAATTACGGCAAAGTTATTTTATATTCCTGAAATTACCATAGAGTTAGACATCGAAGGTAATAGGATTATTCCATTAAAAGCCATAGGAGGTTAACACAAAAGATATCCGAGCATTTCGAGTACGTGGGGGATTTTCATTTCAATGGAAGGATTACACTCGAGCCTTTGTAAATAAATAGATCAATATTCCAAACTGTTGTTGAATCATTCTTGCGCGTTCGTCCAATGAAAGTACAGGATTCCCATTAAACTGCCGGCTGGATCTCAATTAGAAACAGCGATTTCAATTCCCATCTGCAGAATATCAATTAAAAGGCAATTTTCCTGAGACGAGTTTAGTCGTTGCTTTAGCGAAAGCTCCGCTTCGATTCCGCCTTAATTACTACTGTTCCATTGCTGATTGCCTGTTGTACGAATAATGAACTCCCGAGACATATCAGAAAGGAGAGATGGCTCTTTTTCGAGATCGAATCGCATTTGTTCCGTTTCTGATCGGGAAAATATTTGCCAGCAAAGGAAGCATTTTCTTCGAGAACGTTTGTCGCTTCACTTTCAACCCAACCTTTTCTCCGCTAGAATACCGAGGATTTATATAAAAATACGATTGCCAGTTTCGCTCCGTTTGAACTCGCAAAGCGTTCTAAAAGAAGAATATTTCTTTAGCGATTGCTCATATTTTTAGATATTAATTCATTACTTTATCGAAGAATCTTATCTATTATTTTCAAAATATTTCAACATTTCTATTATTCGTCATTTCGAATTCTTAATACAAGTTTTTCTAATTAAAGAATCTCTTAGAATATAAGTAATGGACTCTTATGAAATTGCAATCATCGGCACATTGTTATGAAAAGAAACCATAGAACGCTATTTAGTCTCATCGCTATCGTAGAACGTCTTGTTCTTGCGGTAAAGGTTGCACAAGAATCGAGAGTGAACTTTTCAATCTTGAGGTAGATTCTTGGCTTCCAATCTGCTCCCAATATCAGAGGGTATTCGTCGAGCTTTTGAGTCCTGCTGGGTAAATTCCAAAGCCCCTCAATTTCGATGCGTCGAGTTTATCGAGCGGATAGAGAATCTCGTACGTGTACGTCCCATATGCGCGCGGCTGTATATGCACGCTCTTATCGCCGTCTATCGATTCACGAAAATTTCATGTCGAAATTTTCGTAATCGAGACGGTAAATTCATTTACACCTAAATAGAATGATAGAAAAAAATCTCTGAAAGGAAGACTCCTATTAACCATCAAATGGCAGACTTTGATTCGACTGTCACTGAATAGTGTTTGGACAAAAGGATTTTGAGAAAAAATTTCAAAACTGTATTCAAATATTTTTTCAATAAAGAAGTTACCCTTCTTTTCTTCTGTTTTATCAAGATATGGTGTGTCATAGGAAATACATACTCATTAGCAAAGTAATTAACTAATTAGAGAAGAGAAAAAGAAATTAAGAGAATTCTAAGGGTATTTAAATAAGAGATAGATCGAAGGAAGGAAGATCCCAGTGCAAGAAGTGTGCACAAGAATTTGGACACAGAGGAACAAACGTAATTGAGAGAGAGTACAATGAGCGTCGACGGGCTAATTTAGAAAATTAGTACGAATCAGGCTACAAAACCAGGAATCAGGGAACATTTATTTTCCCTAACAATGTCTCCCCTGTGTGTTTCTAGCTTCGTACGATTTCATTGAAGTTTCAATCAAATGCTTAAATATATTAAATAGGTATATAATTTTCTAATAAAAAATAACGAGTAAAATATTAGCTTCGACAAAATGTTTTCATTTTTACTTTCATTAAGATGAAAGTAAAGCTGAAAAATGCGGAAATTTATATTTTCTATCTGCAGTTAAATTTCATTGATTTAATTCGATCTCTAGTGAAAGATTTATAAAGGTGCTGGATCGAATTTCGCGATCTAATCTAACTTTTAGTAATGACAAGAAGTTGCTTTCAACGAATACATGACACCGAGAGAACATTGAACGTTGTAACTCTTATTGGTGAAAAGACACGTGGTTCTAATTAACTTCTTGTCCTCTCCTGGGATTTAATCCCGTGGAAGACCGTTTCATCGACCGAGTAGTAGAAAATGTTGGAACTCTGCATCATCTCTGATGAGGAACTGCTTGTGAGCAGAATTGAAGATGCTCGAAGAAAACCGCTTTGTGAAAAAACGGATCTTCACCAAATAATGTTAAATTTTCTGATTGTAATGTTTTTGTATTCTCCTATTTATACCTTAAATCTATTTAAAATTGTTTCTAATATTCCTACAGCCGCCCAGTTTTATTTTTTAGAAACTTAAATATATAATTGGTTATTCCAGAATTTGAAAGCTTGCCTTGAAATATTATTTTTTTAATTATTTAGTGTATGAAATTGAAGAAAATATACCTCTTACAAATTTGAATAGAAATAAGGTTAAAATTCATTTTGATTAATTTGAAATTCAAATGTTAAAATTTGCTTCTTGTTAGCTGGAATGTAACATGGAAATGCTATCACTTACTTATGTTTTTTTCTCTGTATTGCTGGAGTGCGTCGCTGGTGAAGCAGGTAAGGACCAACCACACGACAAAACCCACACGACACCTTCCCATTTTCACCTGAAAACAAAACCCTAAATTAGTATAATGGAATTCATTACTGGTATAGCACATATTCCTAAAATTTTAATTGCTAAGTACAATTTCTCAAAAAACTCCATTTTTGTTTATTTAATTTCATACTTTAATAAAACATTAATATAGTTTCTTTTATTAAATATCAAGCTTCAATTTGGTATATCATACTTTTCTGTCATGAAATTATCCTAGACTTCTCATGTAATCTGAACAATGAATTCAAAGAATTCTTATTATCTTATTATTTCTATTAAAAAAAAAAACAAAGAATTTTTTATTAAATCTTCCCTAGAGAAGTTAGATCTCACGAAGACAACACTTTTAGGCTACCAGAAATTTCCTTAAAATTCCCCAGAAAAATGATACGATCGATTCTGATTCGAATGATCGACAGACTGTTTAACGAAACAGCAATCGCTAGTCCCTTGGAGTAATTGATCGTCCTAATGCTTTCATGTCATTGGCAAGATTCAGCTGGCGACAGGGTGTTCAGGAATCAAAAGCGACCCTGTTCGATGAGATCCCGTGCTGTCGGCCAATTACCGGTCCCGATTGGCCGCTCATTAATGTAAAGCCTGTGCCAACCTGTCATCCGCTGTCTTGCTCTCCTGTTGTCCCGCATAAACGTGCCTTCGAGCCGCGTCTACGACGACCGAAGCGGAAAGTGCCAACGTCTTAGACACGGACCGTTCGCAAGTTCGATCGTTTAAACTAATTAACGAGCTGCTCCTCGCTCGATTGCACCGAGAAAGCGTGATTCGAACGCTTCGACCCTCGTCAAAGTCGATAGGACTAGCACTCGATAAGTCCACTCGAAACTTTGAAATACTTGTCCAACAATTCTGACTTGACCGATATCGTTTCCTTAACGTTCGATCTTGATTTTAATTTGAAAAAAAAAAAAATGAAATTTTGATAATCGTATAATTTTGGTATTTTATCATTCTAAGGATCTGAGAAATATGGCTCTGAATGATATCGTGGAAAGGGAATTAACTCGATGCAAATTCTCCGGAATCCTTCTATTGTATTTGCCAACTGAGGTGACGATAATGTTCCTATAATCACTGAAGTACTATAATAGACGCTTTAGAAGTGGGTAAATTTACTAATTAGTAGATTATGTGATTAATTCATTGGTGTGATGGAGTGTAATAAAAAACCACCATTTTGCAGCACGATATTTTTAGTTAACTTATAATATATTTTCTTTGTTATGTAAAGTTTAATTTCTAAATTAACACATTGCTAATTGATTTTATTAATTTTACAAATAATTCTAATTTTAGAAAATGAATCATCCGTCCCAATTTTACCTGAAATTTAATTTCGTAGAGGTTCGAATGGATTGGAATTTAAGGCGGTTTAACCGAAGAATACAACACTGCACTTCCGATTATGCAACACCGATAACAATTTTCTAGCGTTCACCTCTAGAGTATCGTTCACAAAATTTCCAGCGGGGTTGAAAGGCAACCTTTTCGTATCCGTAACCGGCGCTGGCTGGAATCTCGTTAATTTCGCGGATAAAGAGCCGTCGTCGCACGAACGGAACTTTCCTCTTATGCTTCGCGCCGGATCATATTCATGGAAACTGGCGCAAAGCTCTTGAATACTGTGCAAGAGCCGCGTAACCTGCCACGCTCTGGATCCGCGTGGCAAACGAAACGTTTCCCCTCGCCGTATACTCGGCGAGCTTCGAAATCCTCAAAGAAATATTTCATAGTGTATACTGGTCGTCCTGTTCCAACTATTACATGGAATATATCTTGCTTCCGTTTCCGCTGCTATCGTCTGACTGAACGGTTCAGCATTTTAGTTGAATCTGCGGCATTTAAATCCGCCAACAGCGAATTCGTTTCAAAACTATTCCGTTCGTTGAAATATTCCTTAGAATTATCAAAATTATTTCGACGAGCTATTTATCATATTTTAAGCAGATATATCATCCTTATCGTATCAATGGTAGATAAATGATTTTCAAATTTCTATTAGCCGTATTATTAAAATTTCTTTGCAAAATTCGGTATAATTATCACAGTTCTTTGAAGCTTACTTCGTAAATGATCAGATCAGATCCAAAGAATGGACGAGTCGTCCAACGTAGCCTGCATTTCTCGTCATGGCTTATCCCTTTCTTTTTCCCCGGCTATCCCGGAAAATCCTTGAACGGATAGCGTGAAAGTTTCTATTTTTCCCAAAGGAAAAACATCGTGTGCAGGTCCTCGAAAAGGATCCCCAGTTGCTCTGGAAGCTCACGTATACATTCTAAGGTGGACGAATGCACTCGAAGCGGAACAACACCTCGGAGGATCCTTCGAGGATCCATCGATCATGGTTCACGCCTGAGCAGACGTAAGACTGGCTACTTGCACGTAGCTCGTTTCACGGTTAGCCGGATTTAAAAATATATTCCCTGGCCCTTTTCATCGAGACCTGGCTCTCCTCGTCCTCTACCGAGGCGAAGCCTTGATCCGAGACGGGGATAAAAGAGGAGATCGCGTGCCGCGAAGGCAAACAGGATGCATTTCGATTTCGGGGCCGATCGATAGGTAGATATCGGTGCCGCTTCCAATTTTACTTCCGGGCTAACGTTGCATTATGAACTCCGGGAAGGAACGTTTAAATATAGAAAAGCTGAAACCGAAGAACAGCCCTGGAACGAGGAAGATTGATTCCTACAGGAAGGAAATAGAACGAAGTTGGGATGGTATTTAACTTCTTGCCCAAATATGGAAGAAGTTATGTTAAATTTGTTAGAAATGTAATATCACTTTTAATATTTTGGTGTTTCAAAATACAATAGTTTAGGAAATGTTATTTTACTTTGCATCGATTATTATTTTTATATTAAATGATGCACTCTAATACAACAGATTTTCGTCGAAGAATTAATAAATAAATAATTCTATCAGATAGCAATTTCTATTGACCCCCTTAAAGTGCCAAATATTGATAATTCAAATGACTAATTAACTTATCAATAAGAATCACGTATTTCAACTATTAACAAGAATATATTTACCAATCTTCTGAACGATATAAATTCCTGATACGATCATGGAAAATTGACAAGAAACACCAAAATCCATAAGCAAACTTGTTATTATAATACCATAATACACTTGACAAAGTCATGAACCTGAAGTATAAGCTATGAAGCCAACTTAAAGTTTCTACCCGGACACTTCAGGTGGTGTATACGATCAAAGTGCTTAAATATTTATGTTCTCCAACATCCCAAGAGTTATGCTGTTGCCTATAAGCTAAGACAGTAGAATTTGTGAAGTAGTTAAAGGGATTCGATACTTCTACCACTACAGTTTCGAAGATCTACAGGAACTTCTAAGTACTCGGCAAACATTATGTCATCTCACAAGTAATTGTAGGTGAAAGAGTATTGAACACGTATAAAACAATATTTAATTATAAAATAAACAGGATACCACGAGCTCTCTCGATACGTCTACACTTCGCAACGACTCTTTCTGCACTGACCTTACTGTTAAATATTATTTTCCCTCCTCTCCGACAATGACGTTTGATGCCATTTTGGAAAACGTAAACACAAACACACCTAAGATATTGAACTTGCTATCAGAGCGATACCCCCTGCTTCGCGCAGTTTACATAATAACATTACAGTGCTTACAAAAGGCACAATGCTTTTTTTTTCTAGTTAAATCACGTTTCATCGAAAAGCTACCAAATTTCCATTTCAATGTTCCAATTTGTCCACGCTTTTATCCATTATCACATTCACTGCGGGAACATTTTTCATTAACTTTCATATTTGGTGGCACGATTCAATTAAATCCTCTACTGGGTTCATGTATATGGATATATCGAACATAGATTCGTACAAATTTTCATAAAATCCTGTACATTTATCAATATTGGAGCAGCCTCTTTGTTATCTCGTTTGGACAGTGATTTTATCACTGGTCATGACAAAATTAAAAAATAATTATTCCCGCAGATTGAATTTTTGAAGCTAAACAAGTGAAATATTTCAAAAAACATATTTACAATGTTTTACTTTTTAAAATTATCACAGTTTCTATTTGTTCACAAATATACAGAGTTTTTCCAAACAAAACTCATATCATTCCATTTGATAAATACTGAAATTTATCAAATTAGATGAAATCAATTTACAAAACCCTCGAAGGAAATAATTCAGATTTTAAGTCTTTCCCAGAAAAAGAAACAGGATGCCGAGTTTCAGTTCCTTGCTGCAGCGTTTTCTCTACTAAGCCGATAATCTCAGGATTATCAAAGCAAGAACGTACGGTGCTTTTTGTACACGCTAGATGCACGTTCATTTCTCAAACGTTCCACGAGATAGAAGGTAAAAGACGTTGTCCGGCGAGAGAACAGAAGCCGGAAAACGTAGCAAGATTTCGTGTCAAACTGTGTACGAAACCGTTTACGTGTTTCTGTTGGAAAGTTGTAGGAAAAATGAGGAGCAGCTGTAACAAGAATAGAAGGATTTGCGAGGGAATTTCCGCCACGGTTGCCGGCCACATCCGACCAACTGATAATTAGAGCTGTTCGTCACGGAACCGGTAAGGTTGGAAAGGGTAAGGGCAAGGTTCCACAAGAAAGACCGCCGATCGAACAAACTTCCTTCCTAAGTAGCTCTCCAGAGATTAAACCGGTGGCCTTATTCACCGCCAAGATATTCACTTCCGCTTTGGCTTCAACGAACATCCGAACTTTGTTAACAATATTTATATACAGCGAATCTTGGAAAACAATAAATGGTTTTTTGTTTGTCACTGGTAAATTTGTTGCAGTTTTATGTTGATTTAGAAAGGTACACTAATTTCATCTTTTTATATAATTTTCATTTTTATATTCCAATTTTTAGATAGAAAAAATATTACAAAATGACAGAGTTATTAAAAATTTTGTAAACACTTTATGATCAAATTTTGAAACCTTTTTCTTAGATAATTATTCAATGAAAAGTTTTAATTTTTTCAAGATAAATACACGTACCCTTCACTTTAATATATGTACTTTAAATTCTGTTTAAATTCTTGTTTCATTAATACTAATTCTGGAAATACTTCTGTAATTTTGATCAATCTAATCTATAGTGAACATTAATAGAATTCAAGTAGAATCTTAGATGTTTAGTCGTGTTTGGAATATTTTCGACAGTAATTATTGTGAACGAAGGCTAACGTGACCCGAATAGTTGTACGCGTATAATACAATTAGGAAACTTTAGCCGGTGTGTAGTCGCCAAAGGTTCAAACTTTCTAAAATGATTTCATTAGCTGGCGGTACGTAAACATAACTTTGGGTACTAACGTAAGTAAAGGGAGCAACATGTTAGGGAACAACTATTCTTGGAATTGGCACGGTGCACCAATGTTTCCCCTTTAATTACTGAAATATTCATAAACTTTATTTCTTCAAGACAGATTTGTAAAATATGTTTTCTAAAAAAAAAGAAGAAAGTTAAAAGCTAATATCACTGAAAATAGACCTATTTTGCAAATAAATGAGAATTATGCAAATAAATTACTTACATTTTAAAAATGTTGTTTCTATAATTGTATTAAAATGAGTACCAGAATTAATTTAAAAAAGTAATACCTCCACATTTCACAATCTCAGACATTGAACGAACAAAATGGAACTCCAGGGAAATTATTCCTCGCGAGCTAAAAGTCGTAGGTAAATGAAAATCTAAGAAATTGCGATAAAATGTACTTGAAAAATATCCAGGAAACTCCGTTGAGCCCTTGGTCCTTCCACGAACGATGAGCCGAATAATGAAAGCAATCCGGTGGGGTCGCTGAAAATTGCTCCTGAAATTTCTGACACGATCCTCGCCAATTTATCCGCGCGCTTATGCTTCTTTACGAGCGTAATTCTCGGGAGAAACGAGTCGTCAGGAGGAATCGAAGCGTGAAAGAGTCAGCCAAGACAGACAGAGAAAAAGAGAGGAAAAAAAGAAGAAACATTCAGGGTTAATCCAGCAATATCGTAAGGTCGCAAATAAACAGAAATAAATTTTCAGGGCTACGATAGCGAGACTGTTATTAATGGCAACCTCAGAAACTCTCATTTCGCTTCTGGTCCTATCGAGCAGAGGCGAGAATTAAGAACGACGGGTGGAGGAACAAAGCCTAAGGAAGATGAAAGTTTAACCCGTCCTCTTGGCCGGAAATCGAGAGGATAAACTCGCTTGAACGTCGCAATTGCTTCCTATTGCCTGCTACAATTATTTCAAACAAGAATCAATTACACAATTAATACAACAAAAATCATGGTTAATAAAAATATCTAATTCCTCTTATAAATATGCACCAATAACGGTCATTCAATTTGCAAAATTTCATATACTAATTAACAGCAATTTTTTGTACAAATTGATCGATATTAATAAAATAAAACACTTCGAGTTACAATTTTCTCTAAAATACTTCCTGTTTATTATTATTTATACCTCCTAATTATTAAAAATTTTGCATATTCCTAATATTTTATACAGCAGATTTCACATAAATAGAATATTCCATCAAAAAAATGATTAAACACTGAATTTCCATTCCGAATTAATTTAATCTGTTCTCGATAATATGAGTGTAATAAAAATATGAACGGTACACGGGGGTTAATGGTTTAACAACTATACCCTTGGCTCATCGTTCGTGTCCTTCCAGACGATATTCGTTATTTGTTCCAGATGCCTCTTGTTCCCCGGCAAGAGGCCGTATCGACATGTACTTAAGACACCCGAGAGATGAAGGAAAGGGGATAATGGAAATCGGGGTGAAAGGTTAAAGGGAGACGATGGTAGGCAGCGAAGCGAGGTTAAGGTAAAAACAGGGGATGAAAGAAGCGTTCGACGTGGACGGGTATGCCCGATATTTTATCCATTTACTGCCCCTTTCCGCCTATAGATAGACCACGGAGTGTTTCTCGACGTGGCAGAATTCAAACATGATGTCGAAGAAAGAAATAGCCGCACTGTGTATAGACATATTTTTCTTCTGCTGTCGACATTACGGCTGACGCGTGTTTTCCGAACGAGAAATGTCCCGGGATCGTTGTTTTCTGCTTTGAACGCAAGGGAACGAGGCTGTCTATGTGTTTTCCTGGTAAAGCGTGACTTCGAATTCTTGAAAAGGTGTCAGGCTTGATTTACATTTCGAAGAATTTAATTTTTTAATCATAATTTACTTGGCGAAAAATAAAATAAAATATTGTAACTGTAACATTCGTAATCTGCCTTAAAAGCTTTCTTCGATGCATTATGGAAAATTCTTTTGCACTAAATTGTCACCAAAGGTGTTTCAATAATTCTATGGAACAGAAACGCGGCGTTATTAAGGAAATGACGGGAACAATCGGATGCTATCCAGATAGCTTCCAAGTTTCAGGAATCGTTTCAACAGTGCCCGCATGGCTTCTCGTCCAAGTTTTGATAATTGCCCGACGAACTTTGATTGAATTACATCTAATTATTCCGCCTGCGTTAATCATACGAACGTATAATTACTGACGGAAACGTTTGTTCGATTTCCGGTTATGAAATTCGCGAAACAGTTGCCCAATCAGTTGCGAGTATTAAAACGAGGTCAAATGTTTTGTGAAATACCGTTATTAATATTTTACAACCGACAGAGATGGACTAATAAATTAACGCTATTAAATAGGATTAATTTCTGTCGAATTTGAAATTTCATTACTGGCCGAACGATCTTGAACTAGTTAAGATTCGATAAGCGGAACTCAATCCCAGGGTACTTCAAAATTACACATTTTCAAAATGAAATATTTACATAGTCATTTTTATTAAATTCATGCTTCAAAGAAGGTTTTGTTTGTTGCAATTCATAATCCCCTGCTTTATATCAAGAATATTAACACAGGGTTTATGTAGTCATTTTCAATTACCTTTAAGCTTTTAATTAATATCCCATGCTATTTTTAATTACTTTTATGTCATAAAATCGGATCTGAATTTCAATGTTTTGAAATTAATTATTTGTCAAATACACGAACAAATCCTAGCTCAGTTGTAAAATTAAACATCCAGTAGCACCGCTGGACAATATTTAAAAGTAATAAAAGTCAAGACTCGTATGTTCACAGATAATCGCATTAGCACCGTTTGTATAATAGAAGTCAGCCGAGCGGGTTAGGCGTCTCACACTCTGTGTGGTGTATACGAAGCAAAACTTAATTCCAGTCATGGAAGACCGGTTAATTGTTTCCAGGTATGCCTCGAATGAAAACCACGCACTGGTATAATTGTTTCCGTGCACGTCTCGTATGGAAAGAGCAACCCTCCTCTCTACCATTGCTTGTTGGAAGCCAGTTAACCGCCTAACTATTTCCCAGCCACCTCGGTAATTTACTTTCCGAACTGGCTTTACGTTCGTTTATGCCGATTAAAATTTCACTAGCCAACGAAATTGCCCGTACGCAGAACGGATTCGAATCAGCCGTGAAGAAACACGTTCTCCTATTCCAGCACCACGTGCCTATACCCATGATAGCGGTCTTTTCTTTTGTATGCTAATCGCGACGCATTACAAATTTCATTCTCACAGCTCTCGGAGAATGTTAAAACCTTTTACCGTATCCGGTAATGGAAAAACGATCACGATTCTTAGGTATCCTGGCGATTCGTTTTGGAAGTCTATGGGAAGTACTGCAGGGGAGTAAAACGCCTCTGATGAAATTTATATTTTTCTTTCGGAAGGACCGTAGTCGTCTATAGCGTTGAGAAAAATCTATTTTGCATCCAAATTCAAAGCCACGAAATAAAATTTTATTTATATATAAAATTCAATTTTTAATGATGTCAGGCTCTAAGTTTTGTAATAGGCTGTATATGCGATTTGTTTTATTAAATCTTCAAAAATCTGATTTAAAACCTAGCAGAAAGATCAGGCTTCGTTAGAAACGCGATGGCGAACGAGTGTTGACTATAAGCCACCTGTTGATCGATGAAAATACCGATTCCACTTTCTGGTCTGTCAAGAGTTTTGGTTGGTTTTGGAACCGCGAGGAAAGCGAGTCGTGTAGGGTAACAGGGTTTCAGGCGATTCCTGGAGGATCCTCAGGGAGAGGTACGAGGCATTTAATTAACCACCTGATCGATACACCTGTCCCGGGAGCTCACCTGGACCCGGATTTCTCCAGGGGTAGCTTTATGGTAAGCGTAAGCGACCGTGCGTACGTTAGTCCGGGATTACAATCAGCCTTCCTGGATGCGGAATTTAATTAAACGTCGCGACGGTTTCTGTCGAATGTAGAGGACGGTTAGAAATGGAACGAGATCTCGAGATCTCTTCAGTTTTTCGTCGACTCTGCAACCTGCTGTTAGCTTTACCGTCCCACCCGGCTTAGTAATTAAACGGTCTGAATTATGGGACCCGGTTGACCTTAATTCGATCCGCTATATGTTGAAAGTGAAACTCTGATTTAAAGGAAAGTGTTTTTCCACCATCCTTCTAAGCGTTTTTTTTCATTTTGTGCTTTATTGTCTGATAATATAATAACTGATAAAAACAATTAACTGTTAATTATAAGTTAATGCAACTTTAACAATAATCATTCCTGTAATTCATGGAACAATTTCTTCTATTCGGTTTAATAATTAATAAATTGTCCTCTTTAATTAAAATCTTTCATCCACTTACTTTTTGAGAGACTAGTATAACTTGAACTTTTTTTAACACCCTCGAAAATGATTTTTTTTCAAGAAAATGAATGATCATCTAAGAAATTCCAGCTATTACCAACTGATTTTGTAGAACGAGTCATCGCGAAACTCTTTCTACGCAAGGAGCGTTCCTCGGAGCGTTTCTTGTGCAACTTTACCTAATCGCTGACTATGCAGCGGGAACGTTGCCTCGCGTGTGAGCGAACGCTCACGGAATGTCAGGGTTTTTGCTCGACAGGGATCACTTTCTCGTTCTCATGATATCCTCTTATGCGTCGAGTGTTACACGCTACCGCAACCTCGTTCCGTCATCGTAAAGCGGCCAACGCGCGAAAGGAAACGGTTTAACGACACTCTGATTGACGTAATATATCGACCCAATATCGAGGTAGCTATGAATTTTCTACCACGTTAACTATCACGTTAATTCTAATGAAAATTTTATCACGAATTGGTTTCATTTCTCATAAATTTGATCTGATACTTTGATACCTTTTTCTCATTATCGAAGTAAAAGAACCCAATGTTGATATAGATATGAATTTCAAATAGTAATTAATTTTTTTCAAGGTAGCAAATGAAAGGATTCAAATGGAAAATGAATAATTACAATTTCAAGAATACATATGACCGTTCTCGCTATAGCACTTAACGAATTAAATATTCTTTCATTACGGTTAAATAATTTTTGAAATACATGTAAAATATACCCTCCTACTTGTGCCTGTAATCTTTTAAAATAATTACCTCCGTACAAATAATGCTTTAAATTTCATTAAAATCATATTACATGAATACGGCAAATTTTCATCATATTTCCATGAAATATTATAATAATCATTAACTAATAAATCATATTGCACGCGGTTACATTCACTCCAGCAATGAACCTCTTAATAAAATTTTGATCAATGAAATATTCACAGTTAAGTCTAACTACAAAATAGATTTCTCTACTTCCTAGTTTCTCTCATTACGACTCCGCTAAAGTCAGTAGATAGGATCATCAAAGGTCAGACCAAATCTCCATAGAAACGAATCTTTCCTAATTATTCTTAATCACAACAATCTATATCTTTCTAATAAATCCTTCAGAATTATAATTCCTTAAAATAATCAATGAATTTTAAAAACCAATTCTACAAAAAAAAACAATCCTAAAAGAATAATACACAAAGCCGAGTACATAGAAAGCTCTATCTGTAGATGTTACCTTGATCATCGATCGCCACCGGTCCACCTTTCCAGACGATAATTAATCGGTCAGGAAGGTCTCCTCGTCTTTGTTGCAATTACTCGATCAGCAGGATCAACGACCCGGTTCGTCCTCCGAACTGGACCCTTGGGCTTCCCTCTGACGATCGTCAAGGGGAAAGTGGCGTGACTGGAGACTCGGATTCGCGTCTGTTTCGTGTCCAACGGAACAGAAAGGCACTCCTATTCTTTTCTGGTCTCCTGTTAACGCGATACCAATAACCAGCGACTCTGCGCACGTCGATCGCGGCAACGTGCTGCGTTTTGCACCTGCGTGACCACGTCAGACACCATCCACGTCTCAGTCCTCGTGGAATTATCACGCAGGCGTCTGTCATGGAATGTCCTACGTGGAAACTAACCTCGTATTCACTGATAAATTCTCTGGATCTTCGAAAATATATTCCAGAATTTCGAACACGTTCCTTTCTGTCAAAATCTATGACAAAGAGATATACTATATATACTTGTCCTTCGTTTTACGTGATACTTTTTGTACACAGTTTCAGCTTTACGTGATCGAGAAATGAAATATAACGAGAGACTCTTTCTACTCGAGAAGCGAAGAATTTTCGCATGTTCGAAGACTAGTCATACTTTTAGCGATTGACACGTCATAAATCTGTAGTCTGGTGTGTATGTGGTTGTACGGTGTCAAGTGGAGAATGTTTCCACCATGCTGGCGCCAAGAAGCCTCGGATGCACAATGATAGATAGACGGGTGCACTTTTTTCTACTTTGATTCACTTGCACCACCACTGTTCCATTGGAAATTAGAAATATATAAGCGAACGCATATTTGAACTAGAAGTTACTGCTTGCG
The DNA here is from genome assembly GCF_051020975.1 of Osmia lignaria lignaria. Taxonomy (NCBI): domain Eukaryota; kingdom Metazoa; phylum Arthropoda; class Insecta; order Hymenoptera; family Megachilidae; genus Osmia; species Osmia lignaria. The sequence goes on from NC_135040.1 coordinate 11,858,741, forward strand.
CACGAGAGGTTCGTGGCAGAATGATACATTTGCGTTTGGGAAGACTCCGTTGATTTGTGTACTGTTTTTGCAAAGGGATTATCCCTATCTCGAGCGCGGTTCCAACTCAGCCGGCATCGACTTCGTTTATCCGCGCACGCACCGACCTTCATAAATTCAAAGCCCAGTCTTGCCGAGGTCGAAAACGACCTCGAGCCACTCTCACAATCATTTACGTAATTTATTTCCATCTATTTCCATATGGAACCGAAAACGAAATCATAGCGCATTGTAAATAGGAAACCAATACACTGGCCAGAACGTCCTGATTCATACTCTCAATACAAATCCCACATTGAATGAAAATTAACGATACTTTGTATGCACGAGTAATTGAACCGCGGCAAACTATAAACTATAGATTTTTCTTAAACTCTGTTAGGTTCTGATTAGTAAATTTAATATTAACAAAGGCTATACAATAAAATAGTCATTACATTTAATTTTGTACGTAACAGAAGTTAATTAGAGAAGTTTTATAATTAACATGGAACACGGATAATTAGAATGAATGAATATGTTATAAATCTGAAATGTTATTAATTTAAAGTTAAATATCATAATAATAGAAACTTTTTCGTCAGAGTTAATCGATGGTGGATGACTGGAAGTCGTGATAGGGGATTTCACAAAAGCCAGGACCTCGTCCCTTGAATTTGATAAAACGCTCTGTCACCGTTAGAATTCCAAGCGATTGTGGCAAAGATAAAGTGCAAAGAGAATGATAAATGAACATGGACACAAAATTACGCTGATTCAGCCAAACGAAAGGAAATTACTCTGCTGCGTTTTTGTTGTTGGAGAAAAGTTTTAATCAAAGATATCTATATTCTGTGGATAATAAACAATCCTAAATTAAAGGATTTAGTTTGCTTCAATTGAACTTAAAATGAAAAATCTAAAATTCATCATTTTTATAGGTTTAATTACTCCAGCGTTAAATAATTATTATACTTGCACAATAAGGCATTTCTTTCATCAAGAATAATAAAAATAGTACATTAGACAAATAGCATACCCTCCATTCTTAATACTTGGTACAGTCTGTACAACCATCCACGTAATCTACTTACTCAGTTAAGCAGCTTACGTGAAGAATTTAATTGTTTCGGTAATAAGAGACTTAACGTTGTTGTATTCTCAAATTACTTTCGCTCTTGTGTACCTTTAAGATCTTTGTTTAACACTTAGTTACCTAGCTTAATTCTTTCACTGAAAGAACAAACAATTTTAATAATGCTTCGAAAGAAGCAGTGAAAAAACATTAGTCCAATCAAAGACAATAATAAAGAATTACTATTTTTATAAATCGAATTAAAAATCATTAAATTTTATTTTGTCAAAAAATATACCATTGTCATTAAATTAAATTGTCTGTTCTAAATTTCTTTTTTAAAAGCTTACAAACACAGAGAAATGATTTTTTCTAAATGGAATCAACACTAAGAATATGAAGTTTTAAATGTACTGGGGTCAAAATTTGGTGACATTTGAAAGTTCAAACTTATTTCTGACGATGAGTTCACTTCCAAAGTACTCTATTCCTAACTACTCTACTTTCAGTATACTTGAATTCCATTTTCAATCAACTAATTCAATATCGACGATTTCATGTTATACCGAATGCAATTCCAATGCATTCTAGGAGTCATCAATTCAGATTCACCGTAATCACCGGCTAAAATTCCAGTTACACGATTCCATCAAGATGCTCGATCGAGATAGAACGCCTGTTTCAGGGTTTGCATCGACAATTCTGCGAGATGATAGACAATATCGGTTGGTAACTAGAATTGCATACAAGCACTTTCAGTATCGATATAATGGTGCAACCTGCGCCTGCATGCAAGCTGATTCCTCGATCTGCTGTTCGCCTGTGAGTCAGAGGTGCAGCCTTTTACCTGGCCCAACGCCCACACCTCCCACCTTTACCTTCAAAAGGTTCTCTCCTACCTTCTCCCTCCACCATTCTCGTCCCTAACCAAATTACTCTGCTCTTTCGGCTATACGATATTCCGGCTGATTCTAACCTTCTAATTTATAACAGAGAGTTTTAAAATTAAAAATTTCTCCGAGGACCAACTTGATACATTATACGCTCGGTTATTCTTTCATTAAAACCTCCATTCAGAGTAAGGCGAAACTTTAAATAAACGATGAAGCTTTGAAATTGTGTCGGCTCGAAAAAATTTGATTTACATAAATTTAATCATCTCTAAATTTTTTCCAAATATACCCCAAGAGAGAATGAAAGATTCCATAAGGATATATGTCTACTTGAAAGTGAAACTCGCGGGAGAAACTGTCGAAAGTATTTCACTCAAGTGTACACCCTATTGAAAATGGCTGTCAGTCATTTAATAATGACTCAGCACGTGTTCACATGTTTCCTGTTATTTAAAAACATACGTCATACATTTATGAGTAACACCTATGCAATAGATGAAGCAAAACCATTACGCGTAGGTAAATGACTGGGCTTATCTACTTTCGAAACGAATACAGTTTCCCGAAGTATTATTCATCGCTACACTGGTGTTCCACTTGGGAGATTAAATTTACATAAAGTCTGGCTACTCGCTTGGTAATTTAGTAACTAACTTGCAACTCTGTAAGATGATCCTCGTTTCACTAAATATATCCCATTTTGGAATATTTGTAACTAGTTCAAATTACAAAGGAAAGATTTCTACCTTAACTTTAGAAATTCTAGTATATTTTATTATCATAACAAATTTATTTTTAATTAAATCACAAATTCAATGTTCCAAATACTCACTGTTATAATAAACTATAAAAAATGTAAATAAATAAATAGATATTTATTATTGTCTGAATCCATTCCCAAAATTCATACGTTAAATTTATTAATCATACGCACTTTAATAATGATATGGAAATAATCATTTCATGTCCAATTTAAGGTCAACCTTTGAACGTCACTGAGTAGGTCAACCATAAGTCAGGCCAACGAAACATGTACGACGGATACTCGCGTTTTTCAAATGATTTTCTAAGGGATTAAACTCAACGAAGACTCCACCATCCAGAAACGAATCCATCAGACACATACACCAAGCTACTGATTGTTGGAAAGTCAACCGAGTACCGGGTACTCTTGCACGTGGACGCAGAGTCTGGATGATTTCCACGATTCCCGGCTACCAGGAGACCAGAACTACCAGTTGCCCAACCGCGAAACGTGTCAATGTTCTCGGAACGTGTTTCTGTTAGCGCGACGCGATAGCCAGACGAAGATAAGACGAGCGATCGTTGCGCGTGAGCAGGTAAAGGAGCCTCGGATTTCCTTTTCAGGTGAATTCCACGAGCGTGGGTGAACAGGATAGCAGAGAAGCAAGGATGTCGTACCTGGCAAGGTGTAAGGTCAACAGTTTGCGTCCCCACCCTTCTTGGCCTCCTACCCCCCTTCATTCCTTCCTTCTTTCCTACCTTTCTTCATTCTCCTCTTGCTAATGTTCCACGATCATGGTAGGGGTAAACCACACGGCAAGGTAACAGGTTAACAACAAACCGTTGGACGTCGACCGACTGTTACCTACCTGGTGATTTGTTATCTTTAAGGGTTGCCAATTTGAAGTTCTCACCAACTACAATTGGCACAACTCGTATGCCATTGAATAACACATACGCTACTCTCTATAAGTCATGGGACACTATAGAACTACTCTATGCAAAACGACCTCGTTTGAATTTGAACAAAATTTTATAAATAATCAATTTTTCTGAACCAATCTATCAACAATGTGAAAATTTAATTTTTGATATTTCATTGATGTTTTAATTTCTACCTAATCTGACCTGTTTCAGAAACTTACTAAAAGTAAAATTTGTTGATATTTGAAATTTTCAGTCCTGTCTCCATATTTTATGTAGAATTTTCAGCAAATTGATATAATTATAAGTTTCAACTATATAAAGTTGAACTGTCTTTTGTGCCATCAAATTGCATCAAACCTTCCATGATTCAAAATCAGCAATTTAATATGTAACAAATGTTTGTAGATCAGATTGAATGCTCGTTTTTATTATCTTCCATGTCTCAATTTGTCATTCCATTTGTTCATAGGTTTGATTAGATTTATCGATTATTATTGACGGTGTTGGATGATTGTAGAAGTAAAATACAGAAAAATGTACGTGTAAATGTGTATTCCTCTCCGTTCGTTACGTAAATAATACACTGCCTATTGATTTCCTGTCAATGAACCCGTCCTCGCTCAGCAACGATATCGACGAACATGATAGAAACAGGAATTTTGACAGGGTACCATCGTCTCGATGTCTATCTACTTTTCACTCTTTTTTCCTATCTAGGATAAACGAAATCAGCGTTTCTATATTTTTTCGTGATTCCTAGTGAAGCACCGAATCGAAAAAAATCTGCTACACATCGTTCATTTAGGCATCAAAGAGATTGATAATCAAAAAATTCTCTCTAATTTATTGAAAATATTGATAGAAGAACATTCTGAAGATCCTGACGAATATTATTATTTTTATTTCTTTTATATATATATATTGTTACTTTCTGTAAAGCTGCTAGACTACAAATGCTTGAAACTCTTATTTAGAATTTCAATTTAATCTATTAAACAGGATTCAATATTACTTCACTCTATTTTATGGATCCGTGGATAGGATGATTACAATCCGCGAATACTATTTGTGGCTTGTGAAAATGTGCTATTACCGCTAAATAGAAAGTAAGAAATCGTCGTTGAAAGCGTAAGCATTTCAGCTAGTTTGTTACATGCAACAACGATCTGTATAATTCGTTGGAAATGTGTAATTACTTGGAACTTATTGCCCGAGAAAAAATTTCTATTTGTCACTTTCATCAAACTATAACTTAAGCTTCAAATTAATATGACAAATAGATTTTGCATTACTTTCACTTATGCAAAATATTAATTTACTAATACTTTTCATATTGCATATTATAGCTGATAAAATGATCTCAGATTCTATCTCAAATCAAATGTTAAGCAATCTTTTCCTTTGAAATGTTACATTTCATCTGACTATTATGAAAAATAAAAAATAATCAAGAATATCAATTATTCATGGGATTCATGTATCAAACGTTCCATCGCCTTACACTTCTATAAGAATGATAGAAGCGTAACGATGGGTGGTTCGTGCATACTGCCCTAGTCCAGGATGCACTACAACCATATTCACAGCATCGAGTGCACCAAGACACGTTGCACATTCTACGCTGCACTCGTCTCAGGTGGAACGTGATTGGCGTTGTATATATACCTGCACGTCTTTCCACCTGCTGCTCTCCTGACATTCAGAATCGGCCGATATACCTGAATTGAAGAGTAACGATCCTTTGATGTTCGATTGAACTACAGCAAATCGTACAAGTATTCTTAGTATGCATAATAATTTTTCAGAAGAAATATTATAATGTGTGAATTAACACCTTATATATGATACAATGCACCAGTTTCAAGAAAAATTCTTTTCCTCCAATATTCATTTCTAAAGATACAAATGTGCCCGATATAAAAATATTCGAAAAATGCCGGATTCATAATTAGAAAATAATCACAATTTAATATTGAATAGAAATGCGATTATCAGTCGAGAAAAAATTTTGACTGATTGTAGAGCTCAGCTTAGATTTAGAGCTATCTTCATGGTCCGTCGTTCGAGGATGAATTTTTATAGAAATTTCACAAAAATAGTCTCCACTAAATATTTAAAATGTTATTTTTGTATCTTTGAATATTTATATCTTTAGGATTGAAATTATAAAAAATGCACTTTTTTGATAAATGCATAAGTATTGTTCCCCTTCACCTTCCAGACCCAGCATTTCACATGACCAATAGTAATTTCCTTCCATACAAATTTCCATTTCCAAAATATTTAAAATATTGATTTATAATTTCCAGAATAATTATTTATTATTTACCAATAATGAGATTTTGTAACAGGAGCTTTTACACAATTTTATATATTAAAGTTTCTATTGCATATGAGAGCATGTGTTGGTACAGTATACCGATGTTAGGTCGTAAGGGTTAAACTCTGTCCTCTTAGGAGAAGGAAATTATAGGTTCGAAAGGGTTAAAACAAAACGTCAGTTTCTCTACCAGAGCGGTAAAGAAGAGGAGGAGGATTCTGGAGTGGTCGTATGCGCAGATAAACTCGCGTTTCCAGGTGATTCAGGTGCGCGAACAGGTGTTCAATATCAGGACACCAAGCTACGAGGAGGATTGTGAACGTTCCTGTACTTTTCTTTCCTCGACCGGCAATTCTCCGCCGAATCACCTCGGTCCTTCTCCTATTTCATTTCTCGTTCGTGTTTCAACGAAACTCACTAGCCAAGCTGCTCGTATTTTTGCATTTTCAAGGTATGTACTGTATTTCACGCGAGAGTATGGCTGGTCGCGTCTAGACCGTTGAATATGTAACACAGCGTGGCGTTGATATCGTGGGAAAAATAAAAGACAGAGAACCGTGTCGGTGGAAATTTTGATTTTTAACCAGTTTTAGAATCGAATATTTGAATACTGTAACGAAGCCGTTTGAAAATTTCAGCAGATTGTAATTTATTATTTTCTCTTATCCAAAAGTGTTTTATTATATTGGCAAAATAATTTTTAAAGGAACAGTGTAAAATTTAGAAAATGAAAATAATATGAAATACAGAATTTAATTAAAATTGAGGCTCTCTCCATGGTCCGCCGTTCGACGGTTAATTTTTACATAAATTTCACAAAAATAGATCCCATTACATATTTAAACATTTATTCTTATATCTTTGAATAATTAGATCTTTTAAAATCGAAATTTTAATCATTGTTAATAGTTTTCACTAGTAAAAAATTCATTTTATTCCCAATTTATAAGCATTGTTCCCCTTTAACCGAGGCAAATGCACGTCTCTGAAGCAACGTAAACACGAATGCATAAGGCACCTATCGCGCACCTGAGATTCCAATACGGAAAACCGGTTCGAAACACAACCTGGCCGATCTCTCGTGTAACCTGATCCCCTGGTCGAATGCACCTGTTTGCTCACCTGAAGCCAGGATTTACCTTTTCCACGGCGTCACCGACCACCTCCAAAAAGTCACAGAAATAGATAGGCAGGTAATTTGGAGTACACCTGAGCGCAGGTGAAAAGATTCAGGGGATGGTAAACATCAGCTCCTTAGCCAGCTGATTGCCTGTTTGTCTGGCAGGTCAACAACTCGATTTCTCGAGCGATAGATTTGCGAGATCGTTTCACTTCGACTCGCATTGGGACGATTCATCGAATGTAGGTCACTGAGAAAATGCGATGGATTCCTTTCTCGAATCAAGATTTTGATTCGATTTCGATTTCTGATTTTTAATCCGATTTATGAATGTTCGTGTCACCCATATTTAAATTTCTATAGGAATTCGATCGTCATTTTATTAGAAATTCTTTTCATTGTCTAATTAGCATGAGATATTTGTAACTGTAGATAATATGGAACAATTTTAATTTTACTGTCGAAAAAATGTACTAAAGTAATATAAACAATTATGAAATAAAAAAAATCTATGTAAAATTCTTTAAAATAGCAAATGAAAGGGTTTATATTGTGCATTCAATTCTTTCTCCTTTCAAAGCAAATAAATCTTTCTCAAGTTATTAATAATATTTACACATTTCATATTGTTTGGTTAAAAAATACATAAATAAAATTTCAAAAAGAAACTTTTCATATTTATTATTCTATTTCAATAGAATAATTCAATTTTTGTTGGCATATTATTAGAGATTTATTTTCGTTTGTTTTTTATGGTAGATATCAAGAACCAAGCATCCATTTTATTCACCCTTTTTTGCAATGAAAATGCTGGTCGCTTTCATTCCGATGAATACCTTAGAATTTCCTGCAAATACGATTCAATCTATAAAATGGGAGCCCCCTTTTTGTCCTCTGACGTTTCCCGACCAATAGACTTTTATGTAATCAAAGAGAACAGTAATTACAGTTTTTTTCTAAAGCGAATACATTTCACAAATATTATTTGTCGGGAAATAAATAATTTACCCTGGAGTCTTCTGTTTATATTTTCACGAAACCGGAAACGGTAATTTCGTTTCAACGAGCAAAAGCAGAGGCACCTTTTAGCAAGAAAATTCGATGCGCAAATTCAAGATCGGAGAGGTGAGAATTTCACGAATTCCCAACGATTTATTCTTGACGATTCCGCGCCAAGGATTTCCAGATTCGAGCGCTCGAGTCCGTGACAAATTAACGCAGCCGTTTTAATGAAGCAAGTTCGCCAAGGGAACGGCCATTTGTCACGCAGGAGTCCGATGAGCGGATGAAACGCTCATTAGCCGAAAGACAATTCAACGAAAGAGTTTTTGTGCTCAACGATGTCAGCTGAAACGCTGCGTAAACCAAATCCTACCCGAACAATCGCTAATTTGCTCGTTCCTAGTTAACCAGACGGTGCTTTAACAATTTCTACATCGCAGTCGATAAAGTTTCGTAAAATTCAACTGTTCAGTTTTGAAACTAGACAATATTAACACCGAAACTACCAAACCTCTCTAAATGAATTTTAAAGTATAGAAATTATTAATGTGCTTTTATTGACTTTTGGAGGAAAATTTCAATTTCTGCTTATATTAAATTTGACAAAATTTCAGAATTTAAACATCTACGGTACCGTTATTTATTTCAAAAATAAAATATTGAAAAAAATATCATGGAAGACCCATTGCACAGATTGCAATGGAAAATTATTCTCATATCTGAAATTGAGTGTTGAAAAACAATGCAGTGAATAAAATTAAATATATCACAATATTATATATCAAATAGCTATTTCAAATCAATTATTTACTTTTAACTATTTCTATTCGCAATTGTAGTCAATTTCTTTTCGATAAATCTTGTATACCGTTTGAATCAATCAGAGTATGTTGTTGTTTCAAAATGTTTACAGTTTTTGCACGGAAAAGCATTTGTCGAACAATCAGCTCAGCTTTGACGATTTTTAACAGACCGCTTTTCAAGCCATAGAAACACTTACAGAGAACGATTTTACTCTCTCGCTGTTAAACAATTTTTAACGCTTTGATCTCCACTTTGTTAGCTTTCGATCGGTTTCGTTGATTCTGCATACAACCAACTATTAATTCATGAAAATAACTGTAGTGTTCCAGAAATAAAGAGCAGTTTATAGAGAAATTAATTGGAAACGAAAATGCAATATCAATGTTTGTTAATTGAAGTTCAATGGTGATTAATAATTCGATGGCTGTATGTTTTATAAAATTAATAGTTTTTATAACTTCATATATTTCAATTTTTCGAGTGAACTGTATTTTAGAATTTTTGTAATTGAACACATAAAATGATTAATTCTCAAATTAAAATTATTATCTAATACAACAAATGTTGGTGTAGAAAATTACTGCTAGAAGTCATTAACACATGACATTGGCTATTAATATAAACAATAAAAAATCTTCAAATTTCTTTCACTTATCTTCAAACTTTTGAATAGTTTTAATACCTCTTTCCATTATTTTTTAATTTAGCACTGAAAATTATTCATTTCCTCTACCTCCTCTCGTGCTACACAAAATATGAAGGAAATCTATCAACGATCAAACGTTTCCTTCTTTTTATGTTCACCAGCGTTATTTTCTCTCATAAGACACGCTTCACGTTCGACGGAATAAAAACTGCTAATTACACACCGACCAGCAGATGTAATTACGAGGATGACGATTTCGAAAATGGACGCTAACGAAGTCGTCGTCGTGCACGAGTTTCCGCCTCGAAATTCTGTTTCAGGGATTTTCTTCCATTCACTGATTCCAAATAAAATCGTGAAGCACCGGCTACGATTTCCAGTAAATAAAGGTTCCGGAAAATTTAATACTTTTTCTGTATTTCTCCACCGGTGTATACGCTTCAACGAACCAATCGCGATTACACAAACGAATTTTCCTTTAATTAATGCAATCTTTGACGATAAATCGTCGTTTAAGGTTCGACAGACCAATTAAAATTGACGAAAACACGACTTAAATTGTTAAAGGACAAGGAATAATAAATGATTAATCGAGTATTTCAACATAAATAAAATTCCTACGAACTACAAATCCTCCCATGGAACGCCCTAATTAGGACAAATTGCACAATAAGACCGATGGTACAATAAAAGGAAAAAACAAGTTTAAGTATCTGCAATTATCTTGATCACCTCGTTCGTTTAAAAGGCACGATTCTCCGTGTGCATAAAAAGGAACAACAAACACGGACTTCCGTAAAATCCGCGGGATCTCGATGAAAATAGTCGTCAACGTTTATTGCAATTCTACTTCACGAATACTACACGCTGATTACATAATGCTTGATGCGGTGCACATTAAAATCCATGTACGGAACTCATTCCCGAAAGAGACGTATCCGTTTAAGAAAGGCCGCTTTTGTATTGTGACACGCGTTCGTTTCTTTGCTTCCGCATCATTGCAATTTCTCGTCGACTTTGAAACGGGGAGAGGTTTTATCGCGGCTACGTGTAGCAGAACCGTTCTCGCGAGAACAAACTTTCTCCGCGGTCGTTTAAGAAGGAATAACACAGGGCGTAAACTTTCATCGCCGTTCGTGTTAATAAAGTCCGCCGCGAATATCGTCCCCGTGCGTTTCAATTAGCCGTGAATTGCTTTGAAATCGAAACGATTCCACATGTAGAATATAACGTTGAAGGGAGAGATTTCCAACAGTTTCTTGTTAACAACACTTGTTGACTAAAAATTAATTAACAGATCTTCAATTTCGATGATCGAGATTTCGATGGGACTCAGACTCCGTTCCCCTGTGTCGAGTGGAACATAGTTAGATTTTTGACTTTCAGTATCAGCAGACAGATAGAATTTAGATTTAGAAATTTTTTGTCCCCCTGTAGATATCAAGAATCCGTCCGGAAGGTCGGCGACGCACGGTACTTATTGTTAGACTCTGTTCTCTTTGTCTTGTTTTCTTCTCAGTGCATCTCTGCCATTTTCTGTTTTAAACAGTACCCAATTTTTTTTTTTTTTTTTTTTTTCAAAAAAAAGTCGCTGAATAATAGTTACATTACATCTAAGGTGAAATATTGTATACAATAAGATCCAATTATCGAATTTTCTAATTTTAAGTTTAGCACACTGAATTTGTTGAAGAAATTATTTCGTAACTATTTTGTAACAACGAAGACTAATAGTTTGTCTGTCAGGCATGATAGCATCATCGGATCAAAATCAAATAGAGCATTACACAATCGACTTACATGCCTGTGGAATACGAGGCATTTCATCGTCAATTGCAAAGCATGTAATCAAAGCTCAGCTGGCAAAGCAGCACGTCAATTCAATAGCTGGTATCGTAAAAGTAAGTTAGTTCAATCGGGTAGAATGTAATTAGAACGTTGTGATTAGACCGGGATAATTCTACCCCGAAGGTCTCTTCGATTTAATGAGAATCTACAGCAAACAGCAAAACAAGCAACTATCGACACGATAAAGGATCGCTGGTTATGTTATTGAATTATCTACCTAATTTATTGATTGTAACTGATTGCTTACACCTAATTTATATGAAAATCGAGTAGATTTCAGATGTAATAAGATTTTAATGAACTTAATATAACTGGGTGCAATTACATTACGATGGGACTTATTAAAATTATCGAAAAATATGAAAGTTGTAAAATTAAATTTTAGCTTAGCTTTAATTAAATTTAGTAGAAATTAAGAGCACTTGACGAACTTTTAATATTCCAAAAACGAATAAAATGTTGGATTTAATTAAATTTCAAATAATTTAAATATTTCTATGAAACTTCCGAAATGTTCAAAATACTCAAATTGCATTTTATGCAATTTTCAAACATCTAAAGTCCATCTATAAAAATTAAAAAATTGCAAAACAACGCTAAGGTAACAAAATCGCGGTAAAACTTCAGTTTAGCCGCATTTTGATCCACTCCATCACATTTTAAACGCGTCTAAGGATCCTAAAAGAGTGTGAAAGTGATAAAACTGCGTTGAACTTGGGTTTGGTAGAAGTTTAGTCAAGTTTAGCAGAATTTAAACGCGTCTATCCAAACTTTAAGCATGCCCACTACGGTCACCCAAATTCAACAGAGCCTAAATGGATCTAGCAAGCTTCTATCGCGATCGTTGTTAAAGTTTGCCCATTGTCTGCGGTGTTTATACTAGTTGAACTACTTCTAACGTATCCACGACGCGACGTCTGACCATCTTCCATAGAATTTTATGGAGATTCCCGTCATTACAATCAAATTACATATTCGTTTTCGATAAATTCAGGAATTACTAGTGCAACTATTTCTATTACTACTTTTAATAAAGCATAGATAACAAATTTCTATTAACGTGCTAAAATGAATTTTATGCTTCAGACATTTTAATTTTTGACCAATTTTCACTGCCAGAAAAATCCGAATTTTTTTACTTAATAATTGTTTATTGAAGAAAAATTTGAAAATGTTATCTATTATAATTTTAGGTATTTAGGGCGGTGTACCCCTTTAATTCAAAGTAGGCGTTGTTTCAACAGCTTCGTCATTCGCCAAGTATTTAAGGTGTAACATACTTTCAAACAGGTTTAATAAATGCATTGGTTCTTTGTAATGGGAACAGTAGCGAGTGACTTCATTTCTTCCTCTCTCCAGAGGAACAATGATTGAAATCATATCTATTCTGAATTTCATTAGCATTCATTTTTATTCGGATCATTTCTAGATCCTTGATCGTGTAATTCACTTTGATTACCAACCGCATTTCAATTAATTAATGTGTCCATTGCATTAAAATCGAAAGTATCAGGGATCTAAACGACTTCCGAATCATTAATACAACATCAGATAAGGAGAAACATGTAATTAAGAGTCGTACGTGGTTCCGTAACGAAATTACAATCTTTTTCCCTAAATTATCACCAATTTATCTCGTGATTTTTCTCTTCTTTTTTAAATTATATGGTATTCACAAGTCTAAATAGCATGTTCATTAATTATTGCCATTGTAATGGAAACAAGCAGTTAAATTAATGACATGTCGATGCATTATATTGATTTTCAGTACAGTGTTAAATGTTGGTTATCGTGGAACTTTAGTTATTAGGTTATTATATTTTGACGTTTGATTTGTTAATTGTACTACTGTGTTTCGATAATGTAATTGGGCTTTTGACAATACACACATGGATTACAATTCTGCAAAATTGGGGAAACATAGTCTCCTTATGAGAAGAATAAAACTTATTTGTTATATACACTTTCGAAACAAAATATACTAAGATGAAAATCATATTTCATTTTGCGTTTAAAATAACTTTCACCGCACCTGAATCGAACGAAAGAAGAATACGAAAGTGCAAAACCTGTCTCGCACGATTCTGTTATCATTTCTTACATTTTTACGTTTTCAATATTGCAGAATCGGGAGCTGGAGATTTAATATTAAAAAGAATCGTGAAAGTAGAATAAAAAAGAGCTAGCTACTTTGATTTCCGGAGTTATCAGACTACATTTTCCCTGAATTCTTGCAATATTATTTCTCTTAAAGTAGAGCATTTACGTATAAACCAGCTTCTGGATGAAATTTATGATGAGAAAAATGATATTTCATTTGAAAAAGAAACACACAATTGTATTTTTATTTTTACTTCAAATATTATTTCACACGAAATTACTTTCTACTTTGATATAACGAAATAAACTACGTCCTTGTCAAATCTCATCTTAATAGAAATAAATATTTGGTAATTATCGAAAATTATGGATAAAAGGAATTAAACAGAATTAGACTCTCGACACTTTTAGTAACGTTAGGAAACTTCACCCACCCTAGAAAAAATTCCTAGTTACACCAATTGTCATAATTATACTAAATCATTGTTATCGTGATCACAGTTAACCGCCTACTTCATAGAATCGAGTTCAGATGAAAATTTCTATGTTACATCACGGGAAAGCCGTGAGAGGTGTTTCTGTTTACGTTGCGCACACCTATCCTCGCGAACGTCGAATTCCAGTGTTCGCGAAGGGAAATAAATCGACAAAGCATTCGTATCTTGCGTCAGTCGTGCATTTTCACCGCACGATCTCAGAAGGAAGTGTAGAACGCCATTATGTCCCGACCACGGAACAATAAACACACCCGATTGCATTCACTGTCACACGATGACCTTACATAATTGCTTTCGTAACGAGACACAACGAGGTTAACTTTAAACGGTACTGCTCCGAATCGGAAACAGGATACCAGTTGTATCGCACGCGAACCGTTTCAGGTCAAATCCATTGTTAATTCATTTGAAAAATATATCTGTTGTGATTCATTGCAATTGAGGTATTCGAGACACGAATAGTCGATCCTTTAACTCTACGTTGCATAATTTTGTTGATTTAAAAAAAAAATACAGCTTCGAATAATAAAAAATATTTTTCTATTTTAGAAATTTATTTAAAAGAAAGTTTGATGATACTGAGAATTTTCTGTGTTATGTAAGATACGAATTATCTATAATCATTTTAGGTAAGAAGAAAAGTAAATGAATACAAATTCTATTTTGTAAGTAATATTTTAATGAAAAAAAAAACATTAAATTTTAAAATAAATTTTACTAATTTTAATTTTTATTGTCACACAAAAGTGTTCTGATTATCCAAAACTAATGATCAAATTTTCTACTTCATTATAGTAAGAATAATAGTATTCGAAACCAGTTTTGTTCCAACATCAATTATTAATAACAACTGTCGTAGAAGTGAATCAGTTTATTTGCAAACATGGGAAATGAATTTCCATTAAACTTTTAATTCATCATTCGAATGGAACAGAATGAACCATTGTATTCGCGGTGTTTACGTTCTACTTTAGGATAACTTTTTGTAATTACAGTAGTTCCAAAGTTGAGAAAATGTTTCAATATTAAATATAGTGGAAGCTGTTTGAAGTGGTGGATATAAATTTTATACCAGAGAGAGTTTCTCCAGGCTAACGCCTCCAAAATGACTTACACAACTTTGTTACACTATCCAATTACCCTATCCCGTGTGCTTCATTAACTAATTAATTTTCTTCGTTTAAACCTTTACCTACTCGTATTTCGCGCGTCGAATTAGCATCACGATGAAATTAGTTCAATTCAAAATTTTAATGATAAGCAATGGACAACTTTTAAAATCAAAAATAAATTATCTGTATAAATTACATTTGGATTTAATTTTCTTCTTCATTTTCTTTCTGCCTTCAGACTGCAGCAATAAATATGATCAAAGAAGAAGTTCTATTACCTTGACCAAAGAAAAATTCAAAGAGAAAAGTATAATACGAATTGGGTCAAGAGTTAATAAAATTACCGAGCCGTTTCAACAAAAACTGAATCGAGCAATGATGAATTCCGCGGCTCGAAAACCCGCTAATTAACAAGCGTGCGAGCTCATGAATTAAACATCTAATTTTTTATAACTTTGTCTTATCGCTGCTTTCTGTTTCGTCATCAGGACCTCTTATTTCTGGTTAATTATGCAAAAGGATGAAAGGTATCTCATCGTGGGATTTGAATTTTTTATTTCGAAGACGAAGCTGTCTTTATTACAAAAATTCGGGTAACTTGGTAATTGGAATATCTCGAATTACTCGAAGTTGTACAGATCTAGTTTCAAGCGACGGAGTCAACGTGATCTTTGGATCCGCTTCGAAATACACTGGATGACCCGATTCCATGGAACGCTCGAGCGGAAAATCCGCTCGCTTATCTCGCGCATCGCGGATAATCGACGTTGCAAAATCGCGAAATAGCTCGAGTTCGAGCGAGCAATTTTTTCCCTACGATACTCAGCCGTTCTGTATACATACCGAACAAAAGAACACGCGCGCCCCGTCGATGGGCATTAGAAAGCATTAGCGTTAAGTATCAAGAGACAGTCACCCAGTCGGAATAATTAGGTCTCTCGAATTCTGTGTCTCGACGTAGCCAAGAAAGAAAGTGCGCAAACTATGTTAAGGAATTCACCTTGCTATCTTGTTTACAAGTGAAAATATCTAAATGTTATTTATTTGTTTCAATTATCTTTTGTTCCATTTGAATTTCACAATTACTTCTAATTAATAATATTAAATATTTCGTTCGGAATATTAACCCTCGAACAGTGGACCACGGAGACAGCTCTAATTTTAATTTAATTCTATATTTCATATTATTTTCATTTTCTAAATTTGATGCTGTTATTTTAAAAATTTTCTTCTAATATATAAAACTCTTTCGTTTAAAAATGATGCATTTAATTTGAAATTAACATTTGAGTCTCGATTGACCCAGTCTGCGCTGTTCAAAGGTTAATATAAAAAGATGGCATTAACTTTTAAATCCAACACACATTTCAAGTAATCTATTAAATACCATTTTCTTATTCACCTTCGAGTCAAATGCAACGAACGCAAATGACTGATTACGAAATTAAACAGAGCAAGCAGCAACGTAATCAAAGACGACATTTGCAATCGAATCGATAGAAAGTGAACACTTGGACGTATTCGAATCCTCGGTTTCCCTTCATCCATCTGGGATGGCATTGCGGGTCGCGAAACAAGGGAAACAGGAAAAGAATGACGCGCCGTTCAAGTGACATGAATGGAAACAAAAGGACGAGCGAGCTTCATCGTCGGCCATTAGAAAGCATTAAGGATAGAATGCAACGTGATGGTTGGTAACATAGTCGCAATTAAACTCTTGTATACGCGCACGCGATCGCATGCCGATTGCCGAGCAATTATCGCGCGTTGTTTTCACAATAGACGGGACGTTCCGTAGCAACACCCTCTACCACCAATTTAATTTTTTACGTCAACTACGAGCACGCCGTGTGCATTTTTAAACGCTACCTGCCACCCTTTCGCGTGTAATTGGTTAGCACGGTGAACGTATACGAGCTCTGCTTTTCATTGATTTTCTATGCTTCGACAATGTATTCACCAGAGACTTTAAATTGATTTTGAATTATTTATGGATAATATAGGGCTTGTTAAATATTTTCCACGCGAGGGGTGAAATCTCCTTCCCTTATATTCGCATTTCTCTTACAAAAGCCTACCACCCTTAGTTCTATATTTATGAACGTGAATTAATTTCAAAATACAAATTTCAATTTACACACCCCTGTTTGGTATCTTAAAATTCTTGAATCTCGGAAATTAAAATATCGTGAGAATTTCTACGTCAGCTTGGAAATGATGAAAAACTGAATAGAAGAATTTGTGGATTTAAGACAGAATGTTATTTCATTAGAGACGAATGGTGAAAAGCGAGGAGGAGATGTCACCGAACGATCAGAAAGTGAAGCGTAGAAGGGAAAGGGAATGGAATGGTACCATGGAAATGGCACGATCTGCAATGTCCGCAGAACAACATGAAATGCGATGTAACGACGGTTTCACTGACGGACAGGATACCGCAGCTGCAATTATTTCACGACGTCTCGTGGTTTTGGTATACAACCTCAAGTTTCTCAACTGCTTCGACTGCATTCAATGTTACGGATTCGTTACCTTCAGAATTATATAATGTTTCATTGGAGAAATTACAACTGCAGAAATAAAATACTTTCCAATTAACAAAAGGTATTTCTTATTTCAGGAAAAATTTGTTAACTGAAATTAAGAAATATTCAATTGGATCATTGCAAAAGTAAATGATCAGTCTTCAAATTAATTTATACGATAATTAAGAAATAATGCTACTCAGAATAAAATAAAAAGTTATTAAAAACAGTTGTTTACTCCACATAATAAAAATCAAACTGAATGTTCAATAGTTAATACAAATAAATATTAGCCTATCAAACGTATGTATTTAAATCACATTGAACTTCCCAAATTTATTCCACCGTGAATCAAACTGATTTATCAATCAATCAAAACAAGAATTATTTAAATCAATCACCTCGTCATTCTACGGAAATTAAAGAAATTGTGCTGACGGAACAAATTGTGCCAAACAGGGCGGATTTTTATGTTCCAAATATAAATACTTTACGATCGTACGTGGACGATGAAAAAAAGGAAACGCGAAACTCTGTTCCGTCAGTTGATTATAAAATTTATGCAATTTCGTTGAAAACGATAAAATTGTTTTGCCATCAAGTAAATTCCAGAAAAAAAGAATCTCGCGATACACGCTACCACCGCGTTTCCTCCATTGTAAATATTTAACAGGAAGCATTCAAAACTGAGATGCAATTTATTACGTCGATCTATTATCATGTGTAAATTGTAAACAGCAGCCTTTTGTGCCATTGAATTCGCGATTTAACCTCGGATCGCGAATGCTTGTCAATCGTATTGCTCTTTGTTCATAGCAATGTTAATGTTTAATAAGTAAATTCAGCTTTTCATTTGAATCAGTATCTTTTTCAATTTTCGTTGATCAATATTGCAACATTGATATGTTTACAATGCGGTGAACTTTCGAATTACATTATACATATTCAGAGATCAATAATTGTACTGTTGAAATCAAAAATGATCCGCAGTAATCTTAATAAAATATAAGTTTAAATAAAAATTTGTGATCTTCTATTTTCATTCTAAATTACCTAAAAATTGTCCCTCTAACCATAATTTTATTTCAGACGTTAACTAAAAGTCTAAACCCAACCTCCTAAAAATTAATACATCAGAGTTATACACACCCAGGTATTTTATTATTAAAATAATTGCGTTCACGCTTATTTCAAACAAACCATCTACATTTATCAAAAGAGAATCTTTTCACCTCCAACAGTACAATAGCAACCACGATTCAGTGGAGAGGTTGAAAACTGTAATCGTAGAAACGGAGACGGGAGTGCAGTTAGGAGACAGCGATTATCACATCGCATTTGCGCGTTACCGTACACCCGATAACGCTAACGAGGTTGTCGCAGGTTCACGCACGTCGTGCCTAAGTAAATTGGCGAGCAAATGTTCGGCAAGCCCCAGCAAACCGGCCAATTCGATTGCGGGACACGTAGCAAGCAGTTCGAGAACGTAGAATCGATAATCGAGAGCCAGGCGACCGCTGCTGATTTTTCTCTATATCTCATTCGTTCATTCGCGCTCAAGCAACCTCACCCTTTCACGAGCCTGATCATTTTTAACCGTCACCTTACCTAAGCGTTCGTCGTTTGCAAGCGTAGTACCCTTGTTACTCTCGAGATATAATTTTCAACGTGTTAAAGCGTCAAGGCTTGTTCTCGCCAAAATACCACGCCGAGATAAGAGAAAAGATGAAAGGGAAGAACGTTGTCTCGCGAAAGCGCCAAGTTCGAGAAGTTAAATTGCGAAAGAGTTCGCGAAATCACATTGACCCAGTTCCAGTCTCGTACACCCTTTTGTTGGAGTTTCACAGGATCTGCACACGTACACGCACGTGGACGTGCACGGAACACGCGGTCACGGAGGATACGAGTGGAGGTTCTATTAGCCGCACATTCCTGCGGTTTCAGCAACATAACCGGATTACGACGCTTGCATAGGTGAATTAACAGGCAAATGTTCGGTAAATTCGTTCGTTGGTTTGACTACGGTGCACGGCTTCTATCAGTGTTCCCTTTTCGGATAAATCAGCCTCTTGGAAGTTACTTTGATACACCTCCGGAGAAACTTGATAATGTTCGAAACTTTGGAAACGATAGCAACGTGACAATACGAAGTGTATTACTAAAATAACGTCACTAATTTCGAAAACTATTTCCGAGACAAATTATTCCAGAACCCCTGATAATTTCCAAAATTACGATCACATTTGGAAATGATTCTTCCTAAATTGTTCTCGAGCCAAGCAAAGTGTCTCGACTAGAAATATACCATCGTGCCCCCATAGTCGTTACTAATTTCCCGGAAAATTAATACCATCCCGTGTGCCCTGTATATATCAAAATTATCAAGAACAATTCTACTCCCTTGGAAAGTTAACTTCCTACGAACGGAAATAATTCTCTTGCTTATTTAATTAGCGATTTGCTCGTATAAGCTACTTATCATTTTCCTTTATCTCGATATTATGATAATATAATTAATTTATTACTTGTAAAATTCATCGTTTATCACTCATATACTATTATCAAATATTATAAAATTAAGTACGCGAGTAAAAAGTAGAAATTTAAAAAAATTAATTCAAATTTTCCCGCGTAAACGTTGATACACTAGTGGTCATTTCCGCCGGAGATGTCTAAGGAGAAAGGAGGGAACCCAGGGCATCATCGTTATCCCTGGGAAAACCAGAATTGATCGCGAGTCTACTTGTTAATCGCGTAGTAAAGTTACCGTCTCGAAAACACGAAACAGCAACTTTCTGCACGGTCGTGCGTCAAAAGTTTCCGTCAGAGAAGCCATTAAACTTTATCTCGTTGTTTGACTCACCATTTCTTCGAGTTGACAAAAGTATCCCTCCCCAGGCGTTCTTCCCTTTTCTCGGCTACTTCTGCATACGATGTAACACGCAAGACAGTTTCACACCTGCGTCACTAAAAAATGCCACTTAAAATTCTCGACTTTTCTCACTTTTCTCAGCTAAAGTACACCCTTGTATGAACGCCACTGAAACGAAACGATCCAACAATTACAACCGGCAACGAGTTCGCGAATAAACATTATTCACACGATTGGAGGTTTCGATTGAGGTTAATACGATTAACACGGAAGGATTGCGACACTTCGGTACCGAATATTATATAATTTGAAGAGAATTTGATATTATAGAACGGACAATTAAAGGACGCACACGAGTTTCGATGCTCCGGGAGAAACGCGCGAACGGAATGGCGCACGTGATCGAGTACTCTCGAATCGATATTGGTTCGCGAGTTCGACCGCTAGGGGCGTGGCTCTCACAGCACAGCGCCAAAATTCAAGTACAAAAACACTGTGCTATAATATTCGAAATAAACTAAATATAAAATTAGTGTGAATTTAATTACTGTAGGATGTAGATTAAGTAAGAATAATTTATTAGATACATTTTAACGTTAATCTTACTTGATAAAAAAGTAAAATATTTGCAACTAGAGCTCGTATTAAATAAATTCGAGCATTCTTACTATTCTAGATGAGTAACCTTCGTTATTTTTTCGAAACTTGGAGTTGTAAAATGTTGAGCATATTTCAAAATTAATTTTTCAAGATCAAAGACCAAACGATACCTCGTCATCTCTAGAGATCGGAAATGGAGCACCTGGAATGCGTTGTCCCTTTTCGCAGGAGGAATTCCCGAGAGAGATTTCCGTGAATTTAAGGCGCGAGCAATAGTAGATTTCCAAGTGGAAGGAAAATCCTGGTATCAAAGAGGAACTTCATCCTGCACAGATTTCCGCTCCTTTCATGTCAGCGAACCCGGAACGTTACTGCGTGTAATATCGTTCAGTCACTTTTGCTATGAGCTAGCAAAGTCATCGATCTTTGCTATTTTAAAGGTGAAACCGCGAAAACTGGTTGCCGAATATACGAACTGGACAAGCTTCCGATTTTAACGAAAATTATTACGTAACCATAATATCAATAATATCAGCATTAATAATCTTAATTGAGATGCAAATGTAATGCAAATTTTAATTGCAATTAAAATGAATAATTTTTTTATATTTTTAAGCTGAAACTCTCAAATGCAATACTATTATAAAAAGGAATTAAAAATTGCATAAAATCAAAGATTCCCAATTACACGCCAGACGATTCATTAAATAAGAATTTTTTAAAAAATCTGATCTGAATGAATCAATTTCTCTCGGTAAATATAAAGAGAGGCTCGTTACAAGGTTCTATGTAATACCGATAAAAAGCAATTTATCAGCTACCATGTGCTAAAAGGATTGTCAAGCACGAGTGTTCCAACACCTAGTTCGAGCATGGCAGAGAGGGTACACGAACGTTTTAACGAGTGACGATTAAACGACGAGAAAGGTGTACGCTGTTAACGCGGACAGTTACGAGCAATTGATGAGTAGTATTGTGTAGCTAATAGCCGACTCGTTTGACGTTAAACGAGCCATCGCTCTTTCCCGCGATCCTGATGACATTACATCAGCGCAGTCCAACCTAACCACCAAGGAAATTGTTCGAAATAGCTATGGAAAGGGGGGAGGTGGTGAGTTCGGAAAAGCTCGAGTGCGGTTTACGATTCGCGTGC
This sequence comes from Osmia lignaria lignaria, assembly GCF_051020975.1. NCBI lineage: Eukaryota > Metazoa > Arthropoda > Insecta > Hymenoptera > Megachilidae > Osmia > Osmia lignaria. The sequence continues at coordinate 11,880,997 of NC_135040.1, forward strand.
AGTTTAATCGAACGATTTCACTGCATTAGATCCACCGGATAATGCTAGGGAGGGAATGAAGCTGGCTCTAATCGGGAGGAAATAATTTGTTTGGTCAAGCACCGGTTACGTGGAATCTGATTGATTGCAGATGATCGATCGGTGTAAACAGGCCGTGTCGAGGAATTAGGGCCCGTTCGCTAATTATCATAGTTAATCGCTCGATCATGATTCCCATTGTAGGGAAACCTGATCGCTAAACTTTAGACAGAAACTTGTGCTCGTCTCTGCAAGAATAACAAATTTCCAAGAACGGAACACGATCGAAGCTCCAACTTCCCCTTTCATCGCGTTATTTACGTTTCGACGAACCCGCATCCCCCTAAGGATTCACTTCACACGTACCACTCGCAGCCAGCCAGGCAACGCGCTTCAACGGCGTGAAAATCGAGTCGGAAGTAAAATCGACACGGTACCGGAAGACGAGGGATACGTAGACGATCAACGCGATTCCTCCTCTCTGCTTCCCGAATTTATCATCAGCGTGTTTTCGCTTTGAGATCGAAAGGCGTGCACACGTGACACACGCGAACGAACCTCTTTCTGTGCAGAGAACCAGGCTCCAGATGGAGGTCTACCGAGACACTGACGACTGCTCTCGCCACGAGGACATTCCCCGATTCTCAGGTGTACCAGCGACAGAGATACACCTGGGGGGCCAGGTAGAGGGAGAAAGAGAAAGAAACGTTCGCCGTTCCCGATCCTACTACCTTTGGCTGTTTCTTGGTCGCGCCTTCTTATTCCGCGTCTCTTTCCCTCGTTCGTCCCAGGTTTTCACGATTTTCTCCTTTGCTCTCTCCTCCTCGTGCTTCGACACGTGGGAGAGGGAGAGAGTGAGAGGTTCCCTGAATGATCACGCGAAGGCTTGGCACCTGGATTTGCTAAGCGTATGCACATACGAAATTTCTGTCACGGAATGATCAGCAACTTTAACGAGATCAGACGATTGTTAATTGGGAGGAGGTGTCATATTAGGGTCACTGGTTTCGCGCGTGTTTCAATATTGTCGACAATCGTGTGCTGGATTTTTGGAGAAAATTAATTACTTAACATCTTAATTTTATTTATTCTGAATATTTTCGTTATTTATAATAATTTGAAAAAAATAGAGGGCAGCAATTTGGTAAAAAATCAATAGTTAATGAGATATCTTTCTACTATGCCTTCATCCATTTGAAAGATATTAGAAAATTATTAGAATGATTCGTATAGATTACAGAATAAAATGAATCGAGACTTGTGTGCTACTGAAACATACTGTGTATCTTTCATAAAACTATAATCAGCTATCTGTTCATGAAATATTGACTTTCATTTTAGAAATGGAGAAGTGTAGATCGATTGGGTGATCAATCAATACGATGGACTTGTTAGTTGATTGCACATCGATGAACCAATATGCCGGTGCGATGAATCTACGAAAGTTACTATCTGATTTAAATAAATAATTTTTAAAAATTCCAATATAATATTTTCAGTCGTATATTTATTGGGATAGATCGAACAGAGAGAATGTTGAAGGTGATAGGATGATTTCTAATTGGCGTAAATAAGAAGAAAACGTGACGACCTTTGCCATTATTTTCGTTTACACAATTCTGAATCGCCGAGGGGAACTGATCCTATTTTTCTCGATGTAACCACATTCCAGGATGACCTGGAATTCCGCACCTTTATTGGAATTCACCTTCTGGCATTACATTGGATAGTACTAACGCCGCTCAAACTGTACCTTCTCCTTTCTTCCACCAGTTATTCAATTACACAAAATTCTACGCGTTATAATTTTTCTAATTTTTATTTTACCAGAATTATTTGAAACGAAATATCAATTATTCACGCGTTCCTTGAAATTACTCGAGAGTATTCCTCACCAATTTTCTCTTTAAACTTTCCAGAAACTAAATTCCAACGAGACGAAAAGGCAACAAAGTTTGCCGAAATCGTTTGCAAACTTGAATGAAACGAATAAAGTGTGTTACTTTTCATGGGGCAATCTCAACGACAAAGACTGACGATTGAATTCGAAGCAGAGAGGGTTAAAACCGACGGCGATTACTCTGCAAGATTCTACCGAGTGGTCGATCGAGTGCGGGTCATTTAAATAATTCGGCAAAGTTTTATCGAGTGACGGAGTTGCCGGCGAACGCTCCGACGGGAAGTTCGGTAAAGCGAGGGTAATTGGGAATCGTGGGTATTCGATGTTAACACCCCGCTTCGCGAATTTACCATCAGCCTCTGTCTCGAATAATAAGGGTGGAAGTGGGCCGACTTCGGAAATCAATAAATACCAAACGCACCCTACAAACTTTTCTACTATTACCAGTTGAGTAGATTGAACAATTGAAAAACTGATTTCCAGTAGAACGCCCTGCTTTCTACGTGGATTAATCCCATGCACGCGTCTGCATCAAGGTAAATTGCTTTTTCATGTTGTGTCCTGAATCTTCCTGCCCTGATTTTCTTTTTCTCTTAAACAGATAAGAATTATTCAGACATATAGTAATTTAATTTTACAAGTAACGTTATAAATACTTAACCTTTTTTATTATGTAAAATAATTATAAATTTTTAAAATACTCAAAGTTTAGAACCCTTGGAGTGGAATTCATATCAAAAAATAATTTTCCCTACTTTGATTAAAACATTAAAATTCTACGTTTTATTTTCTATTTCACCAAGTCAATATTTAATTAATATATATATTTTTGGAATTAAGATATTTTTCTGGAATATATTCATATTTCTAAGGACGTTAACATAGTCATCCTGCGTGACGACAAAAAAAAGAGATAATGAAACTAGGTCGCTCGACGTCTGAACACGAAAAGAATTTCAAAATGCAATGCGTCACGCTTCGTGTCACGTAATAGACGTAGAAGAAATGAATTTGCAGACCGATATGAAGAGGATTCAGAGAAAAAGGGATTCATAGTCTCTATAAAAAGGAGTGTCCTATTATCGTTTTTCCACTGGTGGCCTCCTCAATCATCGCCTTGACTGTTCATTAACCCTTTTGCGCCGCGCTACATATGTAGGACTTTTAATTTTCTTTCCTACCTTTCTTTCTCTCGTTCCGCTCTATTGTTGGACACAGGCTGTCCTGTTACTACTGGCCTCCGGAAAATAACCCCGGCTTTGTACGGCTGACATTTCGTGCAATTTTTCAGACACGTTCTCCGGTTGGACGCTAACGTCCAACGACAAATAAGGCGTCAAGAACGTGAAAATTCAAGGGAATATTAAAATCCTCGAACTCGACAAAAAAATAATTGTCCAGGTGAGAAAATAACTAAAGTTAAAATGGATTTCTGATGAGATGTTAATCACTGGAATTTAAATTTTTATGCAAATATACCATTTTTGACGAAATATAAATTGGATAGTGGTAAATGCAAAGCCTACCTAGGAGGTTGAAATATTTGTGAAATTTTTCGAATTTAAGGAAAGGAAATATTTGAACGATAAGGTAGCTTTGCTGTTCCTTAATTTCATATTCTCTTGCATTCTAAAGTACTCGCCGCGACTTACTCCAGAAGAAAGTACGCTGGGGTGAAAACAAAAAAAAGTGAATGGTTAGGTGGTAAATGGAAGGAAGAGCTGCAAGAAGAAATATCTCTCGAGGAAATTAAAACGTCAGGTTGCCTCGGGAACAGAAGCTTCGCTTACTTATTTATTCCATTATGAAAGCTTGCGGTTGTTTCATTGCATAGGTGGAAGTGTACCCGTTCGCTGTATACACACTTTTCTCATCGGTGTCACTTTAGAAATTCTCTATTTAACGTCTCATCTGGGGAATATCTAAGGTATTAAAAATTACGCGCATTTAAACGTAGCCGAGTCCCACGCTCGTAATGAACGCACAAACAAACCAGTTCCCTGCTCGAAATTATGCTGAAACTATTAAATAACTTGTCGTGTAGATTCGTTACTTTTTCGAGTAAACTTTATCCCGCGTATCTCGATGAAAACGTAACAAGTTTTAATTGCCGTGTTGCGATAAAACGTAGAGACCGGTGCGAAAGTCATTAAAGGCTTTTGAAAATTAATATCTTCTACAAATTTAATTTTTCCTCCCTTTCATTTTTTTTTTTTAATCAACACCTATTAGTATTATTAATATTTCCAGTTTTAATACTAATACGAGAATACAGTTCTTGATTAAAGTAAATGATTGATCAAATTTAACAAATTTTTGTCCCTCCAAAGTGTGTAAAATTTGAATATTAATAAACTTAATATTTCCCATTCATGTATTCCATCGAACAATTATTTACAAAACGTTCGTATGGAAGAAAAAATCACTGTGTTCGGTTGGACGAAAAGGAAATATTATTATATGTAAATTCCTGCTGAATTAACCGAGTCCCGTTCATCGTGACCGCCACTTCATTCTCAACAATGCAATTCGTGTATGCATATATGCATACGTAATATGAATAACGTATAATACAGTGATATTTATCATCTACCAGCAAGATGATTCCAATGGTCCGCAATTTATTCGAGCAAGCCAATATAGAGGCAGGAAGCGAGAGGTCTGATTAATTAACGGCTCTTGCACGCATTCGTACTGTGACATTTCGTTATGCGAACACGCTTTGTTACTCCGTTATTGCTGCGCTAATTCATCCGATCAGTCATTTATTAGCTTTACACACCCAGGACGATGTAATTCTACCGGTTTCGACGTAAGCAAATGCAATGAGAGACCTTTGCCAGCTTTCTGTCTCATCGTTTATTGGGAGACGGGTAATGAGAGATTCTTCGAAGGTTTCCGCAAAATTCATCGGTCTATGAATTTGTCAGCCTCATTACCGTGCAATGGTCGAGTGGATTAATTACAAGAAACGTACAGGATGTTGGCAATCTTCTTCGACACCACAAATAGATAATTTATATTATTAACAATTATTTCATTTATGCCCTCCACAGGCCAAAGTGATTAACTTTACTTTTTTAATTTTTAAAAATTTTAGCATCAAAATACTTGATTGATTTATAATTTTGTATATTTTATCAAGTTCTCTATTTCTTTTTTTTTAAGTTAATCAATTTGGCAAATGAACAGCTTCTCTAATTAAAGATGTTCGTATTGGGTTTTTTCTAATCTTAACATATAAGTTATAGAAATTTTTCTTCTGATAATAAATTATCAAAAGAAAAATCCAAAATACTATACTTAAAATTCACTTTTTTTCATTGTATTAGGTACAGATGAAATATATTTTAGAACAACCATAATATCGCTTTCATATTGCAATAAACTAACAAAAGAGGAATATTCGCTCTAGGTATCTTGTCCCTGTAACTTTCCTGTCGTCAGTTCAGTGAAAATTCAGCTTGTTCGAAAAGCTCGCTAGGGGCGAACACAATTTTTAAACGAAACATTAAACACCGACGTTGCTGGTGGAAGTTCGCAATATTCTGTAGAGCAAGCCATGTATACATTTATGATATCACGCCGGTGTGTTTAATGGATGGGAATGTTTATGGGATCTTTCGATACACGAAATAGAAGGAACCGATGAAGATCGAAGATACATAGCTTGTGTTATAACTCCACACGAATTATTTCTGGTATCTAATACTTTTCCTCCGTATCCGCTGAGATTGCACGAATAAAAGAATTCCGATTTTTCCGGCACACGCCATTATCTTGGAATTCTTTTCTCCTTCGAACGATTCAAGAAAGCCTGCTCGAAGGTGCTCTTGCACTGACGATAATTGCCGTTTCTATTAAATCGGCTTTCTTCCTTAAGGAAATCGACTTTTTATTTAGGTCAATCGATAGTAAGACTTGATTCGAACAGCTAAAATTATTTTTGTAAGTATCTTGCTTAAATCTTGTACCTTTCTATGATAAATTATATTTCAGTTATAATAAATTTTCTTTTACTGATTAATCTTTTATTATATTTTCAACTAGAGATATAAAATAACACAAAATTAAGGAAGAGAAATTAATTGGAACAATTTCTGTAATTGGACCTTGTTATTATTCGAACACATTTCTGGATCATTAATTTAATTACAAAACGTAATGCAATATGTAATACTATAATACCCGAAGAACATTTCCTGCAGGCTGACAAAGACGTCAACGGTTAGCTTACGATAAAACACAATCACCCCATTTTAGGCCATTATCACCCCATTTCACGGGTAAAACCAGATGGAGGCCAAATAAAATATAGCGTCTGGTTGTCTGGTCCGTTGATGTGCCAATTATCACAGGATCTAGGAGAGATTTATACATACAGGTGGCGGTCCTTTTAAGGAAAATTCAATATTTTATACAAAACGACGTATAAATATCTAAGGAGAATATTCTGTGGATGTCATTTTTACCCTCAACGAAAAAAAAGAAATATAGAATCTAAGACGAAATAAATTAGCTACCCTCCGATGATTAATTAGAAATATGAACCTCCAAAAACTCTTCCTTTCATCTGTCCACCCAAACAGAACTCAATTACGATTAATCCTCTGGCAAAGAACAAAAGGATCTAAAAGGGTGGAAATTCATTTTCATCTCTTTCAAGAGGAAAACCACAAAGGAGGAACGGACAGTGTCTGGTATGATGGTAGATCTTGAAAAATATGAGAAAACTGATGGGATTGAGCCACGTTGTCGCGGTAACATCGGGGTCACCGTTAGACAAATAGGCTCTCGTCGGTCTTAAAACATTCTTCCGGTTCAAGGGACGCGAACAGAGGGAAGGAATGCAAGGAACTTCCTTTCGAATCACGTTCGAATCTCTTCCACGTTCGTTCTTCTGTAAGTGTCTTTCCTACGGTTCTCGGATAGATAAACGAATCGCGGATGTTGAAGCGCTCGTGAATCTTCCTAATTTTCCGTCTTACGAACCTGCTCGGTCACGTATGCGAGGATCACGCGGTGTGCTGTACCAAGACGTGAAATATGGCCGGAGGAATGGTGGCCGGAAGTAGGAAAAATGAGCCAAGATCAATTGTGATAAAATAGAGCCACGATGCTACGTTCCTTTCCACCTTCGTGGTTTTTGAAAATCGTTGCCGCGAAATCGAAACGTTTCCACATCGAGCTTGATAAAACCTTGTCGTTTGTTTCGAACCGTTCGATCAATATTTATTTTCCTCCTTCCTGGGAACATTGGCAGGTTGAATGCCCTGGGAAACCGTTGGTGACCAGGACCAATAAAGGGATCAATTTAGTTTGAAAAAAAAAAACATTTCCTGCTACAAAAGCTTAAGAATAATAATATAAAATCAAACAATTTTTCATGGTGTATTAAACAATATTCATGAATTTTTTCAAATCATCTCTCCGTGTTAGATATTTTTTCAATTTTTCTAGAAACAACATTCACCCCCCTTTTTTTTATACCTGTAACATTAATCCTTGCTTTTCGAATTTTCAGAATTGATATCACATAGTATTTTTTCATATGAATTATCGTAGGGTATCCTGTTCGAGTTGAAAGAGATAAAGAACATGGAATTTTTATTTGTTATTCGAGTTATGGTTTTATAAACCTAACTTGTTGTTTTATTTAAAAAGGATTAATTTATGGTTATTGTGTATCGGCGTTATTGCTAGTTTCACTACAGAAAAATGTTTCTCAGAATGGGAAGCAATAATATGCAAATTTAACGAGCTGTGTATTTATATAGCAGAGATAAATAAGCACGTCATAAACAGCGATTACGAGTGAGTGCATTTTTTAAAGCTGAATAATGCGTGAAGAGCAAGAGATTAAAGCAACAATTCTGAAACAGCAGAGAGGAAATGGGACGAGTTTTAAACGGTCTTTAGGACAGAACGTGTAATACATTAAATCTACTTAATATGTGTTGCATTTAATCTGGGTTAATCCCTCCAATCATCTTAATTCAAAGACATTCTCTTGGAAATTTCTGAAAATATCTTCTACATCTGTAAAATAATAACGATCCATCTGTTAAGTTACATTATTGTAAAAATTTTTATGACTTTCCACACCTTAACTTGAATACAATAATAATTTAACATATTAAAATTTCGGTAATTTAAAAATTATGTAATGGAGTCAATAGTAACATAATTGTAATTTAAAAAATCAAAGATATTAATTCATTATCAGAAATAAAAAAAGAAATCCATGGAGCACCATTACTCAGACTCCAATATCCATTAATTCAAAGAATCATGTTGACAAAATATTACATGTCAGAAATTTATCTGGTGATATTTGGACGTGTTCACGTTCACTCATTTCTCAAAGGAGAAACAAGATAAGAAAAAAGAAGAACACATCTTACTTCGTCTCGTTTACCAACTCAGGAATATTCTGCGATCCTCGATCATCGTCGATCTGCCAGAAGGGGTGGATAGGAGGAAAATGGAGTTTACGAAACTATCTCCCAGAGACGATAGAAACTAAATCGAGTTTCCACGGGGTGCTACGACCATTTGTCATTAGAAGAGAATTCGTACAGAGAACACGGTTGCCCTTCCAGACACTTCTTGATTACAGTTCGAAACGACCAGAAAGAAGTTCACCTATGCCATTATCACCCTCTACTTCTTCCACTTGATTATCCACATATTTGTATATTCTAAGATTCTAAAGATCTTAGGGTTCTGAAATTCAGAAATTCCAAAATTTTAAAAATTCTATGATTAAAAAATTCTGAGGTTCCAAAATTCTAAAGTTCTAAATTCTCAAATTCTAAGGGAGCTAACCCACCCCAGAAGAAACGCTACTTCCACCGATGAGCATAGTTACTCTCACAATTCAGCGATGGTTTTACGGTGACGACAACATTCATTCTCGGTAGTAAAAGGGCTAGTTACGCCAATGTTGTCTTTCTTCCTGTCCCAGATGAAGAACGGACGAATGATAGGGGATCAACGTTCCGTCGAGTCGTCCACAGAGATCCTCGATCATATTTACGAGCCCTTCATCCAGCCGGGATCAGTCGAGTAACCTGGCAGAATGCATCCAACATAGAGTAGAATGGAGTTTGCGAAACTCTGGCTGAGCTACGGCCAGAGATGGAACTGGACGTTTCTCTGTATACCGAGTCCATTTATCGCCAGAGAATTTTGATATGGACAGTCTCTCGTGATGAAGGACACTTCCCTTTGCTTTCCAACATACCTCTAGTCCTCTGTGTGTATCTCCAGGCTTAGAAAGTGGACCAACGAAGAGCCAACATTTCAGTCAGGATTTTCTTTGACTCTGCTATTCTCGTTCATCCCTAGCCTGCATTGCGATATTATTGGGAGACTCATCGACACAGCTATATGAATATCGTGCAAATTGGTAGCGAAATGTTTTCCTTTGAGGGACATTATTGGTGGAACAACAACCATTGGCGTAATAACAATGGCTCAGCCACATTGTCGTGGGTTTCGACGTTAACGAAAACATATGGATGAACTGGTTTAAACGAGATTAATTCTTTCTGTTTGATCTTTTACGTAGGTATCGCTTTAGTATAAATAGAGTCCCACATAAATGATTGCGTAATCGGAAAAATTGAGATTCTAAAAAGAAAATATAGAATCTAAATTTATACAGTACCATATAGAATGTTTCAAAAGAAACGTTGAAGAACGAACGAAATAAAAGTGTGAGCAATTGGCAAGAAATTTAATTCCTCAGGATCACGTTCGTGGAAGAACGATGAAGTTCGCGCGGCACAGCTGCCTCTAATCGCACCGTTTTGGAACAGAGAGGACATAACGAATCGGAAGTTTGTTGATCGAAAACTACGTGCGCCAGGTTTCCGCGTAAACGAGCAACGGAGTGGCACAAGTAATTAAAAAGAAAATGGTCGAAGTTAGTCGCGCAGCAACGGCACAATCCCATCATTCGGGTTAATGCCTCGGTGATTAAACGCGAGTATCGATCGCGTGTGCGTGCACTTTTCGAGAGTCGGAAAAAGTGGATGGATTTTTAACAGAACGAGCCGAGCATAAAAAGGAGTATTCGAAAAAGCGAATGCCTGCTTGTTGGAGATGCTCGTTTCTGTACGGTTACGCGGTTACCGATCGTACCCCGTTCCCGTTCGATCTCCCGATATTTCCTCGTGTCCTTTCGAATCACGAGCGATAAATTCCTTCGTGCGGACTACTGCCGGAATTATTGCGAACGGCAAAATATTTGAACCGTTAGACATGGCAACTGGGATTTTCCCTCGATTCTGTACGAGAATTTTGAGTTACGTCGAATGGAAGATGTCTGTACCTTTGGTAGAATTTCATTTTCAATTTTTATTCAATGTTTCAATTTTAAATATCGATCAAGAAGGGTTTGATACCGTTCGATGTTTATTGATACCTTGATCTAAAATTTAATTGGTACTGTTCTTTGCAATTCAAACTGAACCATTAATGAAAAAATGACAAACATTACAAAATAATGCCATGATTAATTAGGAAACGGTGAAACGATCGATGAACGAGCTTACTACCTGTTTTCCGTTGAATCGTAAAATTACAAATAATTAATGTCAAACGTTGTAATTAATTTAACTCGTTGAATTTAATTCGGCGTTCAATTGGCGAGTGAAAATGGTTGAATTTTTAAATGGAATAAAAATTAACTCCGTGGAAAATAATTTTATCTTCTCAGAGTTAATTAGCAAATTTTAATTACTGCCTTTCTATGAGTTGATGATTTCATGTTTCAAGGAAGCAAATTAAAGAAAATGGTTTGACAAGGCTAAAGGAAATGCTACCTTTTTTTTCTAAGCCTATATTCTCCATGTTGAAACCTTACAATCAATAATGCTGCACTAGCGAACCCCTATAATTATCAGCAAACACGAGGTTGCTTATCAAGCAACCGCAAGATTCGATGCTCGAATTCCTCTGGCGCTTCGAATAACGTTCACTAGTGCAGCGGCATCCTTGCGCTTTACTATTAAATATTAAATAGCGAGGGGATGCAAGCATAACAAGGTTTCTGGTTAGATTGCTGAGAATTAGTCATTAACCAAGCGCAGCGTGAAATTCAAAGGATGAAATCTGTTAATTGTCGACGTATTCTCGCTTCGGAATCATCCAGGTACACGGTTAAGATTTGTATCTGGAAGAAAATTAATTAAAGTGCACAAATTGGCCGTAGCCGAATCATCGCGCCCCATTAAAGCTCCTTGCGGGCAATTGTCGAGCCGCAATTGTTCTTGACCAACCGCAAGCTCAGTCTGGGCATTATCCAATCGTGCTTTCGTCCGTGCTGAAAATTTCATCAGATGGCTCCAGTAATTAACACTTTGACGCTGGTATATTGTAAAGAATCAATGGCTCTTGTAATTTCAGTCACGTTCGTAATTCACCGAAATAATTTTTATCAGAATAAAATCTGATAAATCTGATTTCGAATATTCGAAATAAAAAGTCTGAAACCTGTAATTCGTTATTAATTGTTAATAACGTTAGTGAAAATGAATCACTCCTCAAATAACAAATTATGTTGATTCAATTTAATTCTTTGTCCTCCTGAAATATATGACAAAGCTTTTTATTGTTTATATAAATGAGTGCCTGAATAATTCCCAGATTTATACGATAATGAACATAATTCTTGACGAGGAAAATTTGCAGCCAATTAGCTCGCATTATTTGCACTGTATAATTAATAATTGTATTACACCGTCGATAATACAAATCATAATTACACAGATCAAATAATATCGATTGCTCAGGTCTCAGCATGAGGGGGTTGCTGCATTTGTAGACCCACCCTAACCACGTCTCATCCACCCTGATTTTAAGCAAATTTTTATTCTTATTTTAGACTATCATCCTTTTGCTACATGTGCAAACGAAATAACGCGAGGAGAATTTTTAAGAAATTTATACGGGGAGAATGAAATGATAATTAATCAGAACATTTGTTTCATTTTTAATAGCGAAAGATAATACTACTTGGTGTCATATAATGAACCAATTGCATATTCATGTTACCCATTCATAAATGCTAATGATTCCTACCTATACGAACGCTTGTAATTAATAATGTATAAAGCCTGTTTAATTAATCACTGCAGTGTTTAAGGATTTGTTTATCTTAGCTTACCTAACTTTGTGGCCATTAAATGATGGAATCATTTACGGGCAATTGTTTTTGAGTAATCACTAGCTCAGCCGAATCAAGCTTTCGACCGAGAAAACTGCGTTGAAAAGTTGATGGAACGACGAGAATAATTAATGGAAATTAATTGCACTTTGAGCTATAAGTTATGTCTAGCTTACTTCCTTACAGTTGCACTGCGAATAATAGAGCTTGCTATTGTTGCTTTTTGGTCAGAAGATTTATATATGACCCTATTTCAAATTTATATAACTATTGCTAAATCAGTTAAGACTCTTGATTTAAATTTTGACGTTTAATCATAATTATGAAATGTAATCATAGTATCGTTTTTTATTTAATTAAAATTTATACTCAGGTGTCGTTTTTAATTACGTGAAATTTTCACAGAAAAGCTTATCTCTTATACTGCTAGAGATTTAGTGATGTAAAGTACGATGAAAAATTTAAGTGAAAATATCCCAACGAACAAGTAATAATAATTAATTCAGTACTCGCATTTGAAAGCACTGGTCCATTTCATGTGAAAAAGATGCTTTTAATTCTAGCAAGGTGTTATTTTTAAATGAAATTGATTCTCTGTTAATACTGGATGCCCCAGATTTTACTCATAAAACGATGCTGGTATCGCAATAAAGAATTTTTAATACGCGTCAAAAATTAATACAAAGAATTCCTGATGAATTGCGGATTCGTATTACGCGGTACATTTATATTTTCGCGGGTGTAACGCCATTGTTATTAACACTTCGAAAGCCACGAGGCACATATATTCGAGGGGACGGCTGAACAAAACATAGTTTACAGCAGCAGTGTATTAACTTATTATATTTGGACAAATTAAGTGTCATTTCTTGGAAAATATTATCAATTAAACTGTGTTTAAAGTCAAGTGTTTTGAACCAATGAAGAAAACAACATAAACATACATAATTTAGGTAAGTGTAACTTTTGATTAACTTTTAGGTTAAGTTATATAAAAGTCGAGTCTTTAATCATGATTCCTGTCATGGAGAAAAGTCCTAAGAAGAGTAGGGAATATTTATCTGTTTTATAAATACGTGTTTACACATGTAAATTACATAATAGTTTATATAATCTAAGTGACTCGTGTAAGACGGAACGTACTCCTCATGTTATAGGACAGGGGGATTATTGTAATTGATAGGTCTTACTTAACAGTATAATAAATATAAATAAAAATCACTGTAGCTTCTATAACGATTTAGAAAGTACCACCGGAAGTGGGGTCTTATTTAAACCGAAACGCAAGCACATGCATTGATTGGAGTAGTACTTACGCTTACTTGACTCAAGTAGTTACGACGTAAAACCGTGCTCGTGGAAAGACGTTAAAGTCACGTCACGGCGATTCGAAGTGAGTTATTTAGCTTAATCGGCGATTTTACTGTGTGCCAGTGCAGGAATTTCCACCTTTTCTCTACTTGCAATCGAAATCATTCTTGAAAGTTACTACGCTGAAGTATATTCGCTACAATAACCGGTATTTGAACTTCTTCATTTTAACACATTGCCTATCGTAGTACCAACAATTAATTTCCAATCGTAGTAATACAAATCAAATTCATATTTGTATGTTTCATAATTAATATTATACTTCAATGTATCGTTCTACATATTCAGCCGTTACAATCAACGTGTTTATATTTTCATCGCGACAGGCATTTGCCTCAAATGTAAACGTTCAATCACCATTGAATTCGAAATAAGCACAACATTGGACGAGGTATTATAAGAACGCGTTGTAAACACGAAACGATCGACGGTCTCGAGACAATAGGCGTGTACGAAGCATGCGGTATTTTTCGCAGTATTTCACGCCGAAGAAATTCAGGGGCAACGGCAGCTTCATACGAGGGGGGTTGTTTTCGAGGCCGAGTAGAGAGTTTGCGCTTAGCCAGGCCGACTGGTGGTTGGTTCGAGCTTGCCAGCTTTCGAGCAGCAGCCAGTCGCCGGCTGCCGGGCCACGACCTCGCATCTCACTCGGTTTCCGCTTCCCTTTACGATCGTATATCACGCCACGCTTCTCTTTACATCGCGAATTTCAAGTGTTCCATTCATTATTCATTTCCTTTCCCTATTAACACGCGACAATTTCTTACATAGAACAATATCGAGTGACGAACTTTCCACGGAAAGTTCTGTAATAGAGTACAAGTGTAAACGTGAATAAGAAAATCTTTCCAGTGAAGTGAAACTGCACGAGGATTCTTCGAGGTGACGAATCGTCTCGTTTTGGCATGGCGAATGGGTGACAGACACGGGGCTACTGGTCCATCCGGGATTGAAGGTGTTTTTCCGCAACGGGGGAACCATGTGAGCCTACGACCATGAGGGTGAGTTTTGCTACTGTTTCTTTTACGTTCAGATATTCGGTCGCTTTGGGGGTTGGAAATTAACCCTCACACGCTGCATTTGACTCTCAAAAATTTTAATGAAATTTTTAATGTGTTACTATTAGAATTAGAATGTTAAATCTTAAATGGAAAAGGTTGAAATTCTTTTTAATTAAAAACGGTTGTATCAATCTTGCAATAAAATTACAAGGTACCATTTTAATAATACAAATTGCAAGTATGAAGAAAATTAAAAATATTCAGATTCTGTTTACAACCATCATCACAAGTTTATATTATTGAAATGAAAAGTACAGTAGAATCTCGTTATTGATTTTTTTTCGAATTTTTCAATATTTGCATTCTATGTTAATTTGAAAAATATTGGTCCAATGTATGTTAGATTTTATCTTTGTATACGTGTAACACGTCGTTAAATACTATTGTCGAAATAACGTTTCTATCGCATATGTATTAAATGGATTCTCCGATTAAATGGAATGCAAATAAGACGACAGGGTAAGAGAAGCTCTCGCATAGCGAAAGGTCAATGAAATGTCAGGTCGAATTTTCTGTATTACCACATCCGCGGTAAGTGTTACCGTTTAAACCCACCCGTTGCGTGTGCTGATTTATTGCACGCTGAACGAGCTACGCAGCTTTGGGTTGTAATTATTTTCACGTGACCGGTGTCGGGATTAAACCCTTCTCTTCCGCGATAGGGCGTGTTTTTACGCATCCCTACGTGTTGGTTCGACCATCAATTTAAGTTTCCTTTTTTACCCGTGACCAGTATTGGAAAAAGGATTTTAGAGTTTATACAATATATTAATTATTTGAAATAATTTTATTCACTAATTAGTACGATAAAATTTCCAGTTAATATTATACAAATTATAATTTTTTCCTTTATCTTTCATATAAGACAAAATTAATAACCCTAACAGAAATGATCTCGGATTAGATTTGAATAAAAATCATTCCGGAATGGAAAGTCGAAGTTAGGAAATCAAGACGATGCAAAAAGCTCGTTCGTTCATTCGTCGTACGTGTTCGCAAAGTAAATGAAATCTCTCCGCGTCGATTAAATCCATAATGAGACACCGGCTGTTTAATTGGTGTTTTCACAAGGAAAATACAGGAATCGATCGAACGGTATCGAGGGGTAAACGTTTCTCCTAATTTTCACGCAGTTACGATGTTCGTGCTGTTGGCGAGATTATTGTCTTCGTTCAAGGGAAACTAAATAGCATTCGTTGTAAATTAACCCTTGTCGTCGATTATTTTACCTTATTTCCATTCGAAACTCGTAGAATCAATACACAGTAGAGTACCTGTACTAAAAAGTTAAGCTAAACTATTTTATTGGGTTTAATTAAATAAAATGTACTCCGAAGTGTTTGTTTCTTTAGAAATTTTTTAAAAATAAACTTATTATTTTTATTTATAAAAATTCCTTTGGATAACATGGCAGGTATAATGGCGTTAGTCCTGAGTATAATAGTATGTGAAATAGAAAATTGGAAAAAAGGTCATTGAATAACGTAATACTTAATTTATATAAAAAACAAAATTATTGCTTTCTGTCCCTACGTCGGTATAATTTCAGAAAGCAATAGCTAATCTTGGGAAAACTTTTTCCCTGCGTCAGCCTTTGAGATAACAAAGTTGAAGGGTATGATACCCTATGGAAACTTGAATTTGGAACGAGCCACTTGTAAATTAAACTTGAAACTTCGACGAGTTGCTCGCGTGATCCCCTTAATCGCGTTATTAATACGAAGACGACGAGTAATGCAGGCTGATACAACAGTTGAAGAGCATTTTCACGAAAGTGGGTCAAGTTTAGTATAATGCATCGTGACGAAAGGGAATACGTGTGTTCTTAACACTTGGACGATCGAAAATTTCAAAGAATTTCTGAATTTATTTCTGTAATAATTTTAAAATTTGATAAAATTTCTATTATATCTCGTTTCGTTTGAAATTTCTTCCTACAATAATTCTTTAAATAAAGAAATTTCGTACGTGATGTTCCTATACGATAGCAGTAATAAGTTATCGAACTGTTTACATTTGTTTAAAGACAAAAAATGATCCATTTACCTGTTAGATTACTATCGCTGTTCAAACATTTAGTAAGTACACGTTCAAATATGATCCATCTTATTCAAATTTTCACAATGAACAGAACTTTCAAGAGAAATTGTGTATTTAAGTAAATAGTGGCTTTTGTTTCATCGTCTCAAACTACGAACTCAAACTTTCCGTCAGGCTACTTTGAGATAACTTCTTTCCTGGTTTCGTTTACCAACGAAACCCCCGGGAATTCGATTAACAATCACCCTATTGTACAAGGTGATTCCCATTGTTATTCTACCAAGACGAAATCATCCTTCATTTCTTGAACCTTTTCAACGCTAAATACGTTTGATAAAGGGACCGTTTGTTTCATTTGGAAATTCAAAGCTTTTCCAATGGAAATTTGTCAATTTTCGTCTACAAATCGAATGCTAGACAATTGAAATGAAAACTTGTTATATGGAAAATTGAAAAATGAATTGAGCATTATGCTTGGAAAATGGTATTTGCAGTTACAATTTTTGTTTTATTTAAAATAGAATACTTTTGTAATAGAAAATGTGAAAATTGTTATCTACGAATCAAATGCTAGACAATTAAAATCAAAATTTAAAAAATGACCAAGCATAACGTTTAAAAGATCTAATTTAGTAAATAGAGATAATTAACATATCTACAGTGGTTGCAATGAAACTAATAACCATCAACGGGACCAAAAGTGAAACAACATTAATCTTGCTAAAATAGCCTAGAAATTCCATGATGATAGCCGTTTTATTTCCTATTTCTAAAACGAGGTTGCTCAGCGACTCTGTTGCAAGTCATTTCAAACAATTTTCTTGCACGTCCATAAACTCAGTCCGCTTGAAGCAAACCGTAAATATACCAGGTATAGCTCTAGTGAAGATACAATAAAACGAGGCTCGCAGAGCTGGGTCAAACGATTCTCTCGAGCTTTCTTTGATCCACGTGTCAATAGTAAAACACAGTAAATACGTGGAGGAGTTTATATACGACAATGCTTTATCCTCGAATCGGTTCTTTTAATCATGAAAAATGTTTAATTTCACCGACCTTTGTTTTTCAATTTCTTTCCATTTTTAACTATTCAATAATTGTGTCAATTATTTTTTACTTCAATTAGTAAGATGGATGAATTTTGTATGTATATATTATCATGCAAATTTTTCATTTTATCAGGCTTTTATTTAATTTTTTTATCAATTTGTTTTATTTATTATTTATATGTATCCTGTTGGCTATGAATAAATATTCAGGTTTTCGTAAACAACTACAATATATTATATTTTATATGATATAATTTTGAATCATGAAATTTTTTGTTTCATTCCGTCGTTTTTTATCAACTATCACTCAATCATGGGCTGATGATATTAGATTTGAGAGACTTTGCAGAGAAAGGAGAAATTCTCGAAACAGACGTATTTGAAAATTTCCTTCTCGTTTCCCTTGATATCGGTCTTCTTTGACGTTCTCGTAACGTAGAACCTTTGAGTCCCAGTAGAATCCAAGAAAATCAACCATTTTCCTGGTTCTACACGCGCTCTATTTCCAGTTACAAGGAAGTAACGATCATCGATTATCGAAACTACATCGAACTGCCTTTGAGAATTGTAGGATTTGTTAATGAAACATTCTGAAAGAGCAATATCTTTCATCTAAGAATTTAATCCAAACCATGATTCTCGATAATTTTTATTTAATCAGTAAAAAAAGGGGGTTTCAATATCTCTGTCAGAAGATATGAAATTTATGAACATATCCAATGAAGGAAGAATTATTTCCGAAAGAATTTTCCGAGGATTTCGGAAAATTATGCCCAGCAATGCTGCTAGAGTTTCTCCAGAGTTGGCGCAGTCGTTCGCTCCAGTTTCACGGCCCAAACTTCTATGTACCATTCGCGAAATTTTCCGCAACCAACTCGCGTGAATGTTACAATAAATTTCGTTCGTTCCACCGTCCACAAATTTCTCGTTTCCCTTTCGTGACAGTGTTCGATTTCCGTTTCTTGTTCGTCCGTCCATTTCCATCTATGCGACCATCGACTATCAATCAACGCGATAATTAACGATGCCCGTTTCTAATTATCCATGTCCCTGTTGATCGGTATCCATGCTTCGAGTTCGATCGGATCGATCGATTGCGATCAGCTTACCGATTCAACGGACCATCTTGATTTGATTTCGCGCGAATGAATTTCTGGTAAACAGGAATATCGTCGGCAAACACGCCACTCGAAAATCCTCGATTTACTGTCTTTCGTGAAAAGTTATGGCACACGCTCATAAGTTCCTTCGTATTTTATGTATTTTTCTGATTCGTAAAAGGACTGCGCGAACAACTCTGATGGAAATTGCAGATATAGGAGAGACAATAAAACACGTGAAATTTTAGAACATTTTAAAATTTATAGAGAGCGATATTTTATATTGTCAAATAAAAAAAGGAAAAGAAAGATTCTAATTTCAAAATCTCTATGGCATCGATAATTACATATAATTATTGATTGATTGTCAATATTTTTGATTGCATATTTGGCAACGGTACAAATTTATTAAAATAGCATTGAAAAATAATTTTCGAACGATTTTGCTGGGAAATACACAAAAGTGTCAGGAATTTAGTTGCCAGACTAATAAATATCATTTTCACTTTCCAATGAATTGATTGTTCTTTGGTGAAAATTTATCCTAGCTATTTTCATTAACAGTATCTCATAATTAGCCAGGGAAATGTTGATCGTTATGAGTTTGTCGGAGGCTATAATCTAACGATTCGCTAATACATTTCAACGAGGCTGGTCGTGAAAATAGTGGTCGAAATTCTCTGGCTCGCTGTGTATTCATAATCCTCTTACATTTTCAGTTAACTGGGTCACCGGAAATTATACATTGTTGCATTCACGCCTGTCTGTCACCAAAAACGAAACAGAGAAACACGATTTTATACAGTGCTAAAAAATAAATCGGAAGTACCTGGCAAATTTTCACGAAATTGGCACGGAAAAATAAAGTAATAAAAATTTGTCAGCAAATTTTGTTTTTCTTTCGCAGTCGTTGAATTCAAATATTTTCCAAGTTACGCCTAATTACAAACTTATATTAAAGACACGAGTAATGTTCTAAGTTCGCGAAGGTTTCTTGGCTTCATCAAAATTTCTAGTCAGCTCAGCTCGGTTCCTGATTTGCATGGTATTAAGCGAAGCACCGAGCCGAGCTGAATTTTTACCAGCAACAAGCTGTCGCGATACCCTGGTCCCTCGGTAATTTCGATGGGGCACACCATAGCGTACTTATTCCGAGGGAACGCGATCGAATTATTGATAGAAGAGTTATCTCTCGGGCCAGGATGGATTTGCATGTTTAATGCAATCATGGTAATCGATGAAAAAGTTTGAAAGGAAAGTCTAGCGATGGGTAGAAAGGGTGGGAGAAAGGATTATGGGTGAAACTTTAGGCCTTCTTTTTTTTTCTTTCGAGCATCCTGTAAGCATCCCGAGCATGCCAATCCGTGAAAACTTTCCGGGATATTCGTGTAGCAAACGAGTAGCATTTAAATTCCTGGCAATCAGATACGATTGAAAAGTTCAATCGAAACCTCTCTAACTTGAGGCTAGTTATCGTGTAAAACGTGGAAGAAATGAAGAAGAACGGGGATAATGTCTACACTTATCTTAGAATCATTTAACAACTTTAAACCCATTGAGAGAGTGTAAGAAAAACACCATTATCATCTATAATTTTTATTTTATTTTAACACGTTATGTGCTGAGGGTGTCATTAGAGATCTTCAGCATTAATTTACTTATACTCTTATAAAATTTTTTGAATTTTTGCTATCATTATATTTAAACACCACTGTGCTTACAACTATGTCAATTTTTCAAGAATACATTAACGAGAATCCAAAAATTAAAAAATATAAAAGCAATGTTGATTTGTTTATAATTAGTTCTATAAAGGAGTAAGAGATTCAGGTTGGAAATGTTTAACCAGACAGGATGATTGCAAATAGGCAAAATACTGGTGGAAAATAAATGAGAAAGTATAATATCCGCGATGGAATTTCATTTCTAATTTTACGGAAGAGAAATTCGATTGAAAAAGTCTCAAATCGACCGCATGGCCGTGCGAAGCAAAATCACGAAGAGTAATGAGAAATGGTGTCGGTCGTTCGGTTGCGGTTTTAACTGAAAAAAAAATACGGAATAACAAAAGCTACGCGAGCTGGTTAGGCGAATAATACCACGAATCAGCAGAGTTTGATGAGTATCAGAGAAAGCCATTATCGAATGGACCGGGTTTGTTAACAAGCAGGAATAAGGGCCACGTTTTGTTCTTCTTTCTCGCGAAATCGATCGTGACACCTCGATTCAAAACGAGCGAATAATACACCCCTGACACCCATCTTTTCAGTCATTGGCCTAATTAAATCTAATTCATTGAACTTAATTAATTCTATTTTTAAAAATAGGGTATTCAGGACTGACGAATTAATGATTATTAAAACAGTATTCGTAGATTGACTTTTGTTAATTTTGAAAAGAAATACAATTTCCCAGTATAAGTTCCATTCATTATTCTCTTATAATTTTGAAAATATTTTAAATCGTAGAAAGATTTACCGCTTGCTGTAAATCATCCTTTAAAATCAAATACGTTTCCACCTCTGAGCTGTGTGAAACAGAAACTAGAAAAATAATGGCAAAATGGTACATCCAATTTGTTCGTCGCGGAGGACGCTTTCCGGGGCCAGTCGGTCGAATCCATTCCAGCTTGCTGCTCAAATTCGAGAGATTCGTTAGAGGCGTGAGCATCCGGTTGGAAAAAATACGGAACTACCTGACGACATCCTTGGGGCGGGAATCGTCGACGACGGATAATTTGCCAAAAACAGCAGCAAGCAATACAGTAAAAAAGAAAAGGGATGAAATTGTAGTGTTTACATAATATATGAAAAATTTCAAAGATGTTCCTTGAAAGCTTCAGAGGGGTAAGAAGCTGCGAGTAAAGCGGATGGAAGAATAAAGAAGGGTTCGTCGAAGTCATTGAATTTCCTGTATCCTCGCGAACGGGTCACGCGATGTATTCTTCAGTCGACTTGTTTCCAAAGTTGTTTCCTTATTTATTCATGGATTGCAGGCACGTTGTCGGGGGACGACTGGAAAAAGATTCTCGTCCCGTTGTCGTTATGGAAATCCATTACAACTGTAACATCGAATTTCGCGGATTTCACGGTAGAAATCCCGTGGCGATCTAAATGTTTTCGCCTCATCCCTGCCCCCGGGGAAAATTCAATTTCCCGTGGAATCGCTTTGTACGCTTCTACCCGTTCGGAACAGCTTGTTTTTCGGTTATCGTTGCTTTCGTTTCGTTTCGTTACGTTCGAATGAAGTGACTGAAATGGTCCCATTCGATATTACTGGGTAAAATAAAAAAAAAGAAAAGGAGACGAAATTTCAGCGAGGGAGTTGATTATGTGACCGAGGGGAGTCGAGCGACGTTCAGAAATGAAATTACCGGGTTCGTTTAAGGGAAGGTTTGCAAACTGAATTATGCTCATACGTGCTCTTTTCGCTTTCTAAATAATTGTACGAAGATTTAGAGAGATTTAGGGAAAGGATTCTAGTGTTTATGCGGCGCAATTACAGCGCACTTTCGCTTTGAATTAATTAAATATTTGAGTATCAAATAGAGGGATGGTTGAAGGATTAACCCGTGGATTGTTAAATAAAGATTTTTCTTGAAAACACGAGGTAATTTTTCTTCGTTACTTTCGATTATTCAACAGTTTGGAATTTGGAATTTTTAGCGTTCGCAATTTTAAAAATGTTCGCCCATCAAAAAGCAGAAGGTATCAGGATTCCTGTCGTGTGTAAGGACTTAATTCTTGAAAGGTTGGAAAAGTAGGTAAGCATGAATAATCGTGATGCCAGGATGATTCGTCGTCGTAGAGGTAACTTTACATTGGCCAGAAGCCTGAAGGAGGGAAACCATCTATTACGGATCATTATCAAGTCTTGATTTATAATCCCCTTCGAGCGGTTAAGATCCTGGATCAGCTTTCGGTGCTTTATTACAGCACGTGTAAATCCGTCTGCTAAATCTCCCTTGTGTTCAAGCTGATCCTTGTACTACCGATTGTTTCACTCTTATCTTTACATCTCTGATCGATTTTGTTCTGAATTATTAGCCAACGACACATTCCTACCTTTGATAATTCCCCTTTCAACATTTACAAAACATTTTCAGTCCGATCAGTTATTCCTTTTCTTCTGTTTGGAAGAATGGAGGAAAAGATGTTTCTATTTTATCTCTCGGTAATTTTCTTTCGTGCGTATAACTTTGCGTTTGAATAAAATTGAATTCTTTTGTAAGAAAATTGCCGCAAGGAAAATTAATGCTTCGTGCAACGTTGAATGTTTGCGTATTGTTGAACATTTTCTGTTTGTTTGTCCATTTAGTAATTGATTCGTTTCGTTTCGTTAATAAAAAAAATTGATTTAACCAAAGATTATTTTATTATAACACGATGAACCAATTTTGTTTGGTTGTTTTTTAATTTGCTGGTTCATCGACGCAGTTCGTTGGCCAGGATTAATTATCCTTTGTGAATGAACTATAGCATCGTAGCTGGCGCAATCGTTTGTCAACGCATCAATTAATCAGCCGCCGAATATAGATTAACGTATTATGTTTCTAGCGCCGCGAATCCATCCATTATAATTTATTACTGGCGGTGCAACAACCCTCGGGGCTCAACCCCAACTTTAAGTTCCACGTTTGACGAAAATTTGCTCCGACTTTGAAAGGAAATGATCGATCGATAGGAAATCGATTGGCAAATGAGTTAAATAAATGCTCGATAATTTCTGGTGATTATTTTCAATTATTTATTACTTAATGATGAATGGAAATTATGGATTATCAATTTAATAATTATTTAACCTTTTCATTGCAAATGAAACGAAGGATATCTGAAAAATAGTCAAGTTGATCTTTTAATTCACAAAATTTCGTTAAAATCTGAATGAGCCACTTGGAAAGTTCACCTTTCTGTAATTTTCTGTGAGAAAATGAAAGACGGATTCTTCGCCGGAATAATCATCGAACAATTGAATCTTGAACGTACAAGTAGTACTTGGGGTTCCCCGCGATCGCGAACTATTTGCTTTAAGCGAATTCTTCTCGAGGAGCTCGGGCTGTTTGTGGAGGTTCACGAACGTCCTCAGGAAGCGACCTGGGCATTCCATTGTTCGCCTAAGTGTCCCAAACATTTACAGAATGTCCATGAGTTGCCCTATTGTCCATCTAAACGTCCTGGCTGTCTATATGCTGTTCCTTGAACGGCATTATGTTAGCCAGGACACTGTATTATCTCTGTTTATTACGTTACTCTGAGATGCTAAGCCTCATTTAAATACATCTGCATACGTACAGGCAAAGGATATGCTGAATATTATATAACTAATGGCATAACTAGTATACCTTAGATTCTGCATTAAGAAATAAGATAAAAATTGTTCTTGATTTGTTTTTAGAAAAATTAACATTAAATGGAACGTATATTTATTTTACATTTGTTCTATATGTTAATGAGTTAGTTCTATAAGTTAATATTTTCATTTTATTTTTTTATGAAAAATAATATTTTTAGTTTTACCAGTTGAACCACTGGATACATGGCACCTTGTGCATCCGATATCCGTTTAAACAGTCTCGCATAATGAACAGAGCTTATAATTTATCGGTCTAAACGGCATAGCAACGCGTAGCAAGGTACATGTAGCGAATACAGCCTGCTATGTACATTTTGATTCATCCTAAAATCGGCAATTTACGCGAATGGATTACGTATCGATATTGGAGATAAATATAAGAGAAAAATTTAGGGCTTAAGGGAAATGAGGTAGCTTTGAATTTAGATATCTAATAATTTCTGAATAAATGTATAGAGATAATTTAGAAACAAAATAATATGATTTTTAATTATAACATATAAAATTTAGTAAAGTAGGTATTCATTCAAATTTTCCCGCGTAAACGTTTATAGACAAGTGGTCATTTTTCCCGATGGGAAAGGGTTGGATCCGGGACATCACCATTTTCCCTGGGGAAGTCTGAATTGATCGCAAGATATTCAACCCTTTTAGAATTTACATTAAATTCAATATTATTCAAAAAATACCTTAATAATTTCTCTGATACAAAACAAGAAACCTGATATTCATTAAATCCGATATTATTCTAAAAATACCTTAATAATTTCTGTAGTACAAAATAAGGAACCTGATATTCGTTTTTTGATGAGTTTCAATTATACCGGTGTTAAAAACGTTGAAATCTTTTATACATCTTTCTGAAGGTTATATAATACATTATAAAATCAGGAATGTAGAATTTTGAAAGAGAAAAGAATGGTAGACGGTTCTGTCAGGCACAATTTTAGCGACATTTATTCGTACGTCGTTGGAATTCGTTTAATTAAACAGAAATTATGGGAACGACCTTTATACATTCTTCACAGCGATCTCAGTCTCGTTCCATATGCATAAAGGTTCGTTATGCTCGTGAAAAATTCATACGAATTCCGTGCAGTCCGAATTATTTTACACTATAAGTTGTACGCGTTTTAATTTTACAACTTTCGTAAAAAATGTGATGGTTTAAGCAGCAGAAAGCTTTCCATTTCTTTTCTTCTTCTTTTGCGAATAATCTAATTACATCCAACTTTTCCAGATCATAATTTTCATCATCTAAAATCAATACCATGGCTGATTAACTTAAAGTGACTGTATTTAGTTCTTGAAATAATCAAATATTTCCTGAAACGAGATAATATTTATCCTTTCAACTTAACGAGCCTCGCTGACTTCAATTTCTGATCGAATGTAATGAAGCAGAAAAAGATAATCATGTTGAAAATTTAATTTATCTTGCCATTTACGAAATTTCATCATTTTCACCTTTTTGTATTTCGTGAAGTTCGATTTGCTAATTGAAAATATGGAAATTATATATTTAAAAAATTTTCTCTATAATAAAAACTAATACTACTGGAAAGCTTTCATTTCTGTGCAATTACGTTAAAACATTGATTGCCTTCGCGAACGAACTATCACAGAATTTCAAAGAATAGTCGGAGATTGCATCGTCTGTGATTTCCTATTATCGGTAACCGAGCTGAATTTAGATTACTCGCTAATCGAATTCATTCCGAAAATTCTGTTCCACTCGTAAAACGATCGCCCTTTACCTCCTTCGTTTTTCCTTTTCATGAAACCTATAATCTCATCACTTGGAAATTTTTTTCTGCCCAAAGAAATTTTAGCGGAAAAGACTTCTATTTTTGAGATAAAATCAGACTAAATGAAAACTTTCATCGCTTTTTAACAATGTATTACTTGATGAAATGAGAAATTATTCTTTGATTAACAATTTATATTAACTGATCGTCAACGTGTTACTTGTATAAAAAATGAAATGATTGTAACTTCGGAACTGAAGGTTTAAAACATTGCTTTTTAATCAAGTCTGATGTAATTTCCGCGAGAATTTTTTTTCCTGGACGTTATGAATTTTCACCTCAATAGGTGTCGATGGGCGAAGTGACTACCCTTAATACTCTCACCAACCAATTACCAACGTCCATTATTTCGAAAAACTTTTGACTGGATTACGTGCCTCGGTGTTCATAAACTTTTATTGAAATTAACATCTATCTTCGCCGAAATAAATCGTGTATAATCGCTCGTTTAATCATCGCGTCTGAAAGCTCAATGTTTCATTAATTCAAAGATGAAACACCTTATTCGACAATAATTGAAGAAACACCTTGTTTCTTTTGTTTTGTTAACAAATTGGAAAATAAATTTGCAATATTCACAAAAGAAAAGAATTATGCTGTCCATACATCCTGCTGCAATTTCAGTAGTAAATTCCACATAAATCAGACACCATTCTCCCATAAATAACAGACGTTACTTAGGTACTTGACGTTTGAAATTGAAGGAAAAAAAAAGGAAGAAGCGAGGCAATAAATGCTCGGGGTATTGTCTAAAGTATCGTTGTCTGGTTCGAAAGGAAGGAAGAAAGATCGAACATTAGTGGGCCATCGGAGCCGCTTTGAATTACCGCTTCCTCGAGACGAGATCAAGCCTTCTTCTTCGGGGGGTGTGAGTGTGCGGTGAACGATAACAGCAGGGCCACGTACGATAAATCAGGAATACGAGGCGAGCCGAAAGGACGTCTCTAATTTACAGACTAACTTGTACGTGTCGTAGACTCGGCGGCGGGGCATTATCCGGTATTATTAGGGACGAGATAGTAATTACGGAGCCGCGTGATGCTAACGCTACCTTGGTCGCTATACGACATAATTAAATTACCGATAAACCGATGGAGAAAGCATGTAGAGACGAAGCTACCCCTCTGCTTGGCAGCCCGTCACGAAATGCATGCAAATCCTCGTTAAATCCATCAAAAGCATCGAAATAGGAAAATCCTCCTTCTTATCTATTTTCTCTACCAATGATTTTAACCCTTTCGCTGGTACAATCGTCAAATGCAAGGTATTTACATTTCAAATACAAATTTTTTTTATAATCATTGAAAATTATAGCATCTAATTAAAAAATTTATCATTACAAATAAAATTTGAAAAGGTTAATTTATACCTCAATAGGGTGAGAAATAGTGTTGTATCATGGATAGTAAATGACATTGACAGAGTTAATTTTTTTTTTCTTTTCTGAGAAATGTTTTCACGCTACAGTAGAAGATAATAAGTGAACGGTTAAGGGGTTGATTTACGACAGTATTTTGGATGGCGTACGGTCATGGTTCGATCACGGTTCGTTTGCCACAAATCTTGGTTTCCACGGTAACGATATCAGATCGTTTTGGGTTTTGTCGCGCGAGTTGATTCGTGTTCGGGAACTCCAATTAGTAATCTTAATTGGCGGAAGGGAAGAGGGAAATTTGTCCGGTAAATGGTACGTATGAGCTCGTTAATACTCTCAAATGACTTTGCTCATGAAATCTACAGTGTATTAAAAAGAACGTATGGTGGCCGTCATTTGATTTGTCTATACAGTTTTTTTAAATCATTCATCTTAATGAATTATTAATTCATAATTAATATAATTTCAAATTGGAATTATTCTTGAAAATCATTATTTCTCTTTTACATTGCTTGAAAATTATTGCCAATTCTTTATTCTTAAAATTAAATCCAAATTTTCAGAATGAACTCGAAATCTAAAAAGCCAAATAAAATCGAACCACGATCATTGAACCATTGTATTTTTAACTCGAGGATAACTGACTGCATCAGAATGTCAAGCATCCATGAAATTCGACGAAATTCGCGGATAGAATTTGAAAATGTTCCAGAATCGGCCAGAATTTCGGCGTTAAACTTTCATCGATTTCAATGACATATTGTGTCCGTGGTTATGATAAAATCCGACCTTTTTCACTCGATATTAATTGCTCATCATTACGGAAGTATCGCGGTAGTAGCGGCAGATTTATGACGATTTATAATCGGATATTCCGTTTCAAAGTTATCGCGCGATTCTATGTTTCGTAGGTACAGTGAAATACAGCTTTGTAACTCGTACCACTCGCTGAGAATAGATTATCCCTATGTATATACCTACTCTCGTGATACTTTGACATGGAATCTGAAACTTGACAGATTGATAAAAATTGTCAGTATGTAATAATTTATTTTCTAAAAAAGTAAGAAATTTAATATAATGCGTTTCTAAACCCTCGGACGGCGGACCATGGAGAGACCCCCAAGAGGGCGGACCACGGAGAGGATAATAGGAAATAGGACGTTTTAATTAAGAAAATTGCCTTCATAATCAATGACATTGATCAATATTTTTTCTATAAGGATGATCTTAATCGATCGTAAACATAAAAGAACGAAATCGCATCTTAAAGAACCTCCTCGTTCGAAAGGGCCATTTTGCTCTAGTTGATGGCACCGTGAGCTTATAGTTACCTTCACTCAATTTTCTGGCCGAGTTTCTTTCCTGGATCTTTCATAACGGTTCTCGATGTCGGGTTTTATGAAACCGGTTAAATTAACTTCCGATCACGTCGGTTAACTGCAGCTGGGAGACCGATAACTGACCTCTTCTCTCGAAACGAGCTCGTTTCTTTTCGCTTTAAAGCTATCATTCTGTGTATCTGTCATTTAACGCCTACCATTCGAGGACAGTTTCAACCTATCGATGTGTCAACCTACAATCTTTCATCTTTTCGACAGGCTTGTATTCAGTTTTTCTTTGTCGTATCAAGAAAATAGAGAAAACTGAACCGAGTATCTTTTTATAGGAGCCAATAATTAAATAATTTGAAAATATTGATTTTTTTCTAATTTTTCTAATTTATAAAAATGTATAATTTAACTTCTATTTATTTCACTATTCACTGAAAGGTATAATATAACAAACAAAGAAAAATTGAATTCCATTTTCCATATTTTTCACAATCATTTTCCACCCTAAAATCACTGTCACAAATCAAACAGTATCTACTTCAATTGTGTACGTTCAATCTTAAAATGAGACTATTTCCAATTTTTTAAAAAGTGAAAAATAAAATAACAGAAAATTGCAGTAAGAGTCATCAAAATGTACTTTATGTCCCATCATGCAGAAACGATATCCTCAGCTCTTAACCTGATTGCTCCAAAACATCATATAAAATCCATTCTCTGTTAATGGGTAACGTTTGAAGCAATTGCTTTTAATTGATGATCGAAACGAATCGTACGATTTCTAACGAGAAACGTTGATTAAAACGCTTCTAAATAATCCGGGTTAACCGAGGCGATAGATCCACGCCATTGGGTTTGCGCATCCATCAGGCCCTCCGGATGCAGGTTTTCGCGGGTATCTGGTTACGGAACAAATTAATGACCATCGAATTTGCAGTATAGCCCTGGGATGGGTTATAGGCTAGGAATTGGCACACGCACACACGTCGTTGAGCATCGATACACATCGATTCGCGTTTCTGTTCCCTGGTTCGACTCACGATTTTCCCTGCTCGTGATATCGTGCTTCGCGTTTAATCCTTCCTGCTTTGCGTCACTTACAAACTGTTTCCCTCGATGTTTCGTTAATCACATGAATTTCTATATTTTACCGATACCATTGGTAATTTTATTCTATTAGCTTCTAAAAAATTAGATGGTTAATTGATATTTAAAATTTTTCAAGTTAAAAGTAGCATCTGATTTACTTGAAATCATCGAATACCACTTGTTCACAACTCAACTGGCTGAATTTTCATTTTTCAAGCATTTCACCGTAAATTTCCCGGTTTCCCGCGAGAGTACGCATCGCGAAACAGATTTCAAAAGCATCCCCTCGTTCCCTGAGGAGATAACAATAAACATTCTCCGTCGAGCGAGCTTCAGTTAACCTTCTGAATACGTTATTCACCTTCTTCGAAAATAAATGAAAAAATAGTCGTTGATCCCATTTCTCGTACGCGACAGCGTGTTCCCCTATTGTCATTTATTTATCTCGTCGAGTCTCGTTCTCCGCGTCCATTGGAACTGTTAATTTCGCTAAAGCGAGGACCGTTCTATTTATCAAGCGTGCGGCGGGCACCTCGAAACTTGAAATTTTCACTCGATTTATCAAGCAACGTCCACGCTCGGCACCGAGCACGAAACAATGAGAAGAAAACAAGCAGAGACTACTCTCGTTGGGACGTGGCTGAGTTATAGTTTCCTGGTCCATGGACGAAAGAACGGACGGCGACCCTCGGGAATCGGGTACGTGTTAGGGTTCTTTACAGGACCGACGTCGACACCTGGAGCCGATACAGGAACGCGCGAATGTATTGTAATTCCCACGCGTTATATGTATTTTCTCTTGCGTTACACGTGTAGATACAAGGGAACCACCTGGGAGAATTGAGAGCATTCAGAGATACCATTTTCCTGGGACAAGAGAAATTTTGCTAAGGTTATTGCAGTTTTGGGAGTTGAATTTGTGTCGGGAATACGCAAGCTGTTTACCTTCATAATAGATCTTGCCTTATTTAAAAATTTTTGTTTCTTATTGCATCGTGAATTTTCTTATTCTTTACCCCGAAAGAGTAGAACGTATTTTGTAAGGATATTGCAATTTTGGGGGGTGAATTTGTGTTGGAAATGTGGAAGCTGCAGTTTATCCTTTTGATTCAATAAACCTGGTAATAAAGGTTTGTAATATCATAATAAATATTCTGTTATTAAAATGTTTAACTGGGGAAAAGAATGCTGGTTTGTCGAGTGAGACAAAGTTTGTAAGAATGGTAGAGTTTCAAGGGTGGAATTTACTTCAGGGATTTGGGGGATACTGTTTACCCTTATATTAAGATTCTAGCTTCTTTCGCGATCATTAATTTATATTATACACTTCATTTTGTTATTCTATCGTTATGAAGATAATTAGCTATGCTTAAAAGAAGCTGTAGAGCTTATTTCCTAAGTATAATGAATTAATCTACTTATCTACAATAACTAGGATTAAAATTTCTAAGTATCGTCTTACGATCCTGTATTTTCCACGGTGTTAATCAATTTGCACTGGCCCTCCAATTTCATAAGAAAAAGAAATTAATTCTTTCTAGCCTTTAGTTGAAATTCAAGTCCAAGCAGAAATATAAAACCAGGATATTCTGTTTCTTAAAAACAATCTGGTGTAGAGTTTTTGTTACAGAAGCAAAGGTGATAAGACACAATTAATCCTAGTTTTATTAATCCTAGTTTTGTTACTGCATAGAGATTGAAAAATTACAACAAATATGACAATAAATGGTGTTTATTTTAATCGAAAATTATTATTTTTAAAATTTTAATGAATAGCATTATGTAAATCTGATACTTTTAGTTGAATTTTGAAAAATATAACCCGTTACGCGTGTGCTTTTAATATAAACGTGGTCAAAAGCTCTTTTATAGGAAATTCAATTTATTCCGGCTATCGATTGCAGAATTATGTGGAATGAAGTCTTCCTGGAAGCGAAGCTCCACTCTGAGATAACACAGTTTCAGCTTCTTGTAACTTTTCTCAATGTTTATCTAGCAAAACCACGCCAGGCCGTGGAAGCAGTATTTGCGTTGGGAAAAGGGTAAAAAAAAAAGAGGAAATATGATCAAACCCAATCTAAGTTTTTTACTCGATTAAACGGATAAATCGCTCGCTCATGAAACATCGAATTCCTTTTTATCCAAGGTGTCCCATAATGTGTAATATGTGCAATACAAGGAGAAAAACCATGAATTTATAAAATGAATCCTGATAAATATTAATAAATTTTTAATTGCAATTTTCCAAGAAACAGAATCTTCTATAAAAGAGATTGCATGTTTCATTTTCTACTCATTTTTTCATTTTAATTTACTACTTTTTGAAGTACTTTGTATATACTGGAAACGATATTTGCATACTTATAAATTCCGATAGAAGCTGATACAGTTAAAATCATTCATCGGAGCGATGCTTATCTGATTTATTTAATGCATCCTATTGCTTCCTCGCGATGGTATTTCCAATTTCATTGGGAATCTGCTTAAATGGATACCAATCTAAGCGAATGGAATTGAAATTATGTTCGTTATTGGTGCCGCACGTAAATGTGACTTTATTAAGTTTCAAAATTCCCATGCAAAATGTTTCGCTGTACGTAGATATCTCTTTACGAGTAAATTTAATATACAAAAGTAATTAGAACAGTTTGTATAAATCTATATGTATACTTAGCATTTTCTTGATGTATACCAAAGTGGTCATTGTTCGTTGCAATCCACAACCCACCATTTTGTATTAAAAATATCAACCAAGTCTTTATGCAATTATTTTCATCAAAGTTTAAGCTTTAATTTGATATATCGTAAGTACCATTTTTAAATACTTTTATGTTATGAATCCTTACCAGACTTTCTGTATTTCAAAATCAGTTGTTTTACGTGTAATAATCTAATGCAGTGTTCAAATAATGAATATCTCAATTTTGCTTCTCCTATATATTTATAAATAAATTTTCTGTCTAACTTAATCCTGTTTTCTCGTTGGTCATATCTCCTGTATATTTTAAAGCATCTTATACGTTCGACACGAACTCAATATGATTCCATTTACATACACTTTTTTTTTTCATTTTCTGATCCATTTGGATCCTCGCGTCGAATATTCGATCGTGTGTTATGTATACACGGTACATTGCGGCAGAACCGGTGAAATGTACGTCATACATATGTAATACGGCGAGACGTGCAGGACATGCGGATGACCCGATGTCTGTGTACACGTCTTCCCTGTGTTCTTTACGCCAGAGTCAGATCGTTATGTCTGCTTTGGGTTTTCGGGGTCGATACCTAACTGACTCCACTCTATTATAATTCCTTTTTTTTAATTTGAAAAATTGATTCGAGCGAACGATTTTGCTCGGGATAATAAATTTTTAAAAATTAATTCAAAGACTAATCTGAAAATCATAACTTTGCAGCTGTGAGGTTGAAAATAATTAAAACTTGGGAAATTAATAAAGCTCGATACAGAAATATTTTAAAAAAAAGATTGTACTGAAAATTATAATAGTTGACAAAGTGGACTGAGTTAGCTTCGTGGTAAAAATATTAAACAAATTGGAATCTTCAATAATTCCTCTTTCGAGGGATTCTACGCTCGATTAAACTTTACATTACACTTTGGTATTCGAAAAAGTTGAATCTACATTAAATGAACCATGTAAGCGATGTTGATCTACATTTATCCTCTTATCCTCCTCGAAATTCGACGCTCGTCGAATTTAGGATTAAAACTTCGCCGTTCTGCGAATAAAACGAAATCAAAATCAACCGAAGCGAAACAGCGCCGGCAATCTCAGCTAGAAAAACAAAACTATCCCCGATCGAATCTAATTTATCGAAGCAAGCAATACGGATGGCTGTTGTCGTTGCTTCGCAAACGTTTATCGCGAATTCTAGACGCCATTTAAGAAATTCCTCTACGACCTCGTTCGCGACGAAACTTCGACCGTAAAGCCGAGAACTTCCCGTTCGAACATTTTGATAAACTAATCCAAGCGAATCTGCACTTTGTCCGAGACACATCTCCTGTCACATCCCGCGGCTTATACGATTTTTATTTAACCATCAGCTTTTACCGAGTTCGCCTTTCATGTCGAACGATCGACCAGCAGGAAAGTTTTGCGAATCGATGCTTTCATCCTTGTCTTTCATTACTTTGATCCTTTTAACGGTCCCATAACTCTTGGCGAGTCCTCGAAAAACTGCGGGATCATTTTTATCCTGGGCATTAGCAAAGTTTAAGATACTCCTGTTGCATTCGTGATATTCAATCAAATGATATTCTAGAGATGAGCGAAGTTATTTAACACTAAAGAGTCTTCAATCCTTTCTGGATTAGAAAATTTTCATGATCATTAGAATTTTCATAGTAAGAATTTTTTTAGTTAGTTTTCTAATTAATATTGGAAGCATTTCAGTATTTTTTAAAATGATAAAAATGTTCCATCATTCGATAGGAAAGGGTTAGTTCTTAACTCGTGAATTTTCATTAGTCGAAAATATATTATTTAAGGAATACCAGAAACTATGTATAATGGTATTTGAAGAAGAGAATTTTTAATTGCACCATAGCGAATAATATCTGGCGAGATATTAACTTACTGCTTAGGAAAAGAAATGAAAGTCTCGCCGCGAAAGCAGCATTGTGAGTGTAATTTAGTCGAGCATTTGTAAAAGTAAAGGTCATCAAGGGAATATGGCCAGGGAAGCGAGCAACGGTATCTGAAAAGCTCGCTCCCGCGAAATTGCACCACTAAAAACGAACGTACAAGCGAGCTATTCCCATCGAGATAACAATTATCCTGTACAGTTGCCTACACTTGCATCGCAACCATCTTATTTTATCTCGTTACAAGCTTTCCTTGAACCAGCTCCCTGTTCTTCCTTGTTATTATTTCATACCAACGCGTCTCGGAACAATGATGCTGTTGTCGATTTATTGGAAATCGATCGGATAAAAAGGGATTCTTTTATTTTTTTCATGCTTCAAGTAGTCAGCTCCATACGGAAGGTCTTGTTTGTTTTAAACAGGTTAAACACCCTATACAAGTTTCTACACCTTTTTTATTTGAACTGCAATAGCTACATTACATTTAATATTATTTAAGCTGATATAAAAATAAGCTAATGTTGAAATTTTTCACTTGGAACTTTACGAAATTAATATAATATTAATACTATTTAAAATTTTCTTTAATTTCTATCAATTTTTTCATTAAATTAAATTTGTAGTTCAGTCACTTTAAATTATTTTTTACACCCATCAAAACTATCTTTTTATATTTATTAAGTATCAGAATGTACTTTTCTTGCTAATAAATAAATATTTAGAAAAGAGATAAATAAATATGACGAAATATTATAATGCGTTGTACCATACATTGTTATTTTCACTGTGGAATCAAAGCGTCTGACTAATCGTAGTGTTTTCTACTGACAACTCCGGCGTGCTTATTTTCTTGCTTAAAATAGTTAATTGAAATAACTGCAGTATAAATATCGTACAATTATATGTAATATTTTCTCTTTATAAATATTCTAACGTCCTTCAAGTGTGAGGGAATTTTTCATATTGAATCCGAAATTCTTAAGACAATGTAAATTTTTGTAGCAATCACTTCCGAAAATTGTTACATGCAAATATTATTAATTCTCCGGGTCGTAGAGGAAACAGGAAGCTTCGTTGTGCAAATTTGTCATAACCGTGCAAACGTTGCGAACCTTAATCCCGTAAACACAAAGGATTATGCGTTTCGAGAGGTTCGTTGTTATGAAACGGCTGTTAAATAATAAATTTCCGACGGCACAGAAATGGCTTTTGTTAATCTTAACAAAACCTTCTCAGTTTGTTAACTCGCTTAATATCAGTTGTGTAATATAATGCAATTTGTGCAATTATACTCGGTTGTTGCATATCAAATGGTGGAGTTTAAAATGTAAAATGTCTGACACTATTTCATGGCATAAAAGTATTACAAAATAGCACTTATTATATATCAATTTAAAGCTTAAGATCTAATAAACACAATTGCTTAAGAGTTTTATAAATATTCTTAATAAAAAATGACTTATTTTTGGTTAAAACAAATAATGATTCCTTCAATTTACAACAAAGTATTGCGAGAAGAATCAACTAATTTGTATTAAAAATATCAACAAAACGTTTATAAAATTAGTTTCAAAAATCTTTAAGCTTTAAATTAATATATCATAAGTGTCATTTTGAAATAATTTTATGTCATGGAAGTACATCAGATTGTATATGTTTCCGAATTTGTCATTTGATATACAAAAACAAAATAAAATAAATTAATCGTCAGTTATTATTAACATCCTTGAAATATAAGTCATTTTAATATTAATTCTGAAAGCTCTGTTCATGGAGAAATATATATTCGGATCAAGGAATGTCAGGAGAATATTAATAAATCTTCTTACTCGCCTTACTCGTCCAATCAAATTAATCGTTGCCGTGACGGTAAAGAAATAATTATTCATTGCATGAATTTCATGGATCGAAGAAAGCTTACATAAATTATACCTGACGTGATATACTTAAAAGGTAAAAAAAATAAGACACTATGATCAGACTATGATTCTCGATTATTTAATTATTGCATCATTTTTATTTATCTATTCGAATAAACCCACCACGAAAACTCTTCACCCCCGACACTTTATTTGCCATAAAAAAGAAGCGTAGCCCATTCTCATAAAACGCGACCATCGTCGAACCGTTCGAACGGGGTCAACGCGATCCAATTTCTCACGCGTCACGGTCGAGTGCCCCATGTTGAAATCGAAGGGCCATTAAATAAATAATTCGACGTAAGATTTTTCTTGGTTCGTTTCTGCCGGTATTATGGGATCGAAACGTTACCCCTCTCCACAGTCCCGCAGTCGCGGTGCGTCACCTGCATTGCCGTAGACCAGGCCGGAATTTTACGTGGTCCCGACGCTTCCCGGCGACGTCGATGAAGGATCCTTCGGTTCGTAAATACGCAAGATATGCTATAAAGTTTAACGATTCAAGTTTCGAACCGACTTCGTAGTACCGTTGCTTTCTCTATCTCTTCTAGGCTTCGGGATTTCTCTTTTCTTTGAAATTGAGAGAGGATAGCAGGTGTCGAAAGCGCCATAAACTCACGGTCGAAATGACTTCGATCAGGGATATGGGTCAATAAATTCGACTCCCGTGCTGATAGTGTGGCATGCAATTCATAATCGCTTTTGAGTCAGTAAATTCAGTCAGGACTTTCCAGAGATGAATTTATGATGCAATTTTTCATGGATGACTTTGATTAGAACAAGTATTTAGTATGCAAACGGGAAATTATTAGATCGCTTAAAAAAAAATTAATTTAAAAATAAATACAATGTTAAAAATATCAATAGCTCTTGATATATTTTAAATTCAAAAGTAAAATATTTTAAAGAGTAATTTATTTCATG
Source organism: Osmia lignaria lignaria (assembly GCF_051020975.1). Classification (NCBI taxonomy): domain Eukaryota; kingdom Metazoa; phylum Arthropoda; class Insecta; order Hymenoptera; family Megachilidae; genus Osmia; species Osmia lignaria. The sequence continues at coordinate 11,918,123 of NC_135040.1, forward strand.
CTATTGATTTTTTTTATCATTGTTCTCTCTTTTTTAATATACAATTCATTGTTAAGAATTATAAATAGTGTTTATTCTCTTCCTCGAGTAACTTGTTTATTAATTGAAGGATGCATAAAATGACATATGAAGTTTGTCATAAAAATACAAATAAAGTTTTCTTATAAATCTTACTCCGATTAATGTACCGTCAAACTGGCGGCTGTTTGGACAGTAATAAACTTTAACTCGATAGAAACTTTCCCCCTTCTATAGTTCGATTTTACGTCAATGTGTTTAACTTTGGAATACTTGAGCAAGTATCTTAAATACTTAAAGGTAATAACTGAACAGAAGCCTCGATAACGACAGGAGAATCAGCTGTTAAATAAAGAAAAATTCGTTTTTCTTCCAAAGCATAAATAACAAAAGCGATAAAATGGTCCGAAAATACTCCCTTAAATTAACCCCTTCAAGTTCTGCACCGCTCGAAGGGCAGAGATTAATGGCCGCGTTTGCACTTCACGTTCCATCGAGATGCTCTATTTTCACCTTTCTGAATCATATTCCACTTAGCCGGCGGACAGGTTCGTTGGATTATTTAGGTTGAACTAATTGAGGGAGAGCTTCCGTTTAATGGCGACACGCCCCTACGGCGCATCCGCCTGCCAGAAATATCTTTCCTGTATTTTCGCCAGCATTTTTTCCATCGAGAATCAATCATAATGGCGGGAATAGGTCGAATAGAAGCCGGTGAAATACGGGGAAAGCAGAATTTCCATGCTCTCTATCGTTCAATAACGTTTTCTCACTGATCCTTGATCGAGTCCTCCCCTTTACGCGAATGTTCAACCCTCCCGTCGATGCTAATTATAATTTTATCAAAGAAAAATATATTCCCGATCTTCCGTGTTCGTTTAAGAGTATTTTTAATATCGTCGATAAATAATCATTCGATCGTTGCTCTTTTATTTTTATAACGTGATGCTGATGGTAGAGAGAGGAAATAGGTGAAGGAACTTTAGTTAATTTTCAAAATTAAACTCTTCGTTTAGAGATTTGTTTATAGGATCATTTTTAAATTAATTTTGGAATTAAGCTAAATGACGAAGGAATAGCTTGAAAATATTTTTAGTTGCCATTGGATTGCAAATTATTCTGAAGTTGATTAAAATCTAGATGCGTCATTGACTAGCTATTTATCACGTAATAAGCCCTTTCAACGAGGGTCACTCTTGGGTAAATAGATCCGTCTCGTGAAAAATCTCAAGGGGTGTTCGGCTTTTAAAGAATGTTGCATCATTGATCAACGTCAACCGCGCTGAAAGGATTAATTCTTTCGACTCGGCGCACGGCTGCACAAAAGCCCTCCCAGCTCTGAGTTTCCATTTTTTTTTCCTTTTCCTCGTCTGTTCGGATACAGTATGACATCGATTGATGTCGATTCTTCCGAAACTTGATTCCTTTGGACTGGACGGTATTCAGTGTGACACCGGTTAATTCTGTTATTTATCGCTGTTGATTTATGAAAGATGTTTAAAGAGGAAGATAAATACAAAAGATCCTTTTATTATTATGTCTGTAATTAATTTAGAAAAATTAAAAATTAATAAAACTTCTACTTGCCTAATACATTATAGAATAAATTATTTAAATATTTTCTAGTCCGCTGTTTATAATAATTAGCATGATTTTAATGGTGTTTTGAGCTATTCTAATCATTTTCTAATTATTCAAACCGAATGAAATCCGATGTGTCGATGGATATTCGTATAAAAATAAAAATTCTATAACATGTTACGAACATTTCCCCACCCTTCGGATATAAGAAAAATTCTCAGCAAGTTCCAGAGTCTACCAACTAGAGCGGCTAGTGGTTAGTCCGTTAATTACCAAGAGCCATCGTTAGCCATCATCGATCACTGTGAGCGTGCACACACGTGGATACGTTTTAAAGAATTATGACGAAGCGGTGTGACGTCGCCCCGTTTTCGAGATTTCAATCAAAACCGAGCAATCTGTCGACTGCGAACACGGCCCGCCGCTCGTTACCATGAAAAACACTTTTCCCCGGCGATGCGTTCGTTTAAATTTGTGATAAATAATCGAACCACGACTGTGGCACGGTTTTCACGATTCAGTGTACAGGAAATTACATAAAATATTTGTCCATAAAGAAACAAACGAAAAAGTGCTTCAGTTTATCCAAGAAATTATTTTAATATTCAACATGTTTAAATATCTTGCGAATTATTTAAAATTATTGTGAAATCAATAATTGAAAATAAGGAATTGAAAATTCTGTGTATATGTGTTGTAATATTTTTTGGACCATCCTGTACAAAATGGCCGATTTTATGCGCGAACGACGGGGGGGGGGGATGGTTTTTTAGTATTTAAATGGCAAAATGTACGAGAGGCAAATCCCCGGCTTAAACCAACATTATTTCAACAAATACAAAACGACACGTTCGTTTCCCTCGTTACTTGATCCTGCTTCGTTCGGATGTAACACGCTCGACGTATTTTGCAAAAGTTTTTCGCTTCGCGTACGCGCGACGAGAGGAGGAACGTCATCGTGTCAGGGTATGCAACAATTTGACGGTGCGCTCCCAGAGGTTGAATTTATGGGTGACGTATGACAGGCAAACATACACGTCGGGTATATATATTTTACAGTCGCTACGAAAGCATCCATTTTCATAGCCGGGGAAGGACATCTATGCGACGGACGCGTGTGCATTAGTGTTTGAAATGGAGATCGCGGAGACGTGGTCAGGGAAATACAGGGTGTTTCGTAACATGTAGCATTGACTTCGATATTAATCTCTTCAGGAACACTTAGTTCTTTTTTTAATTATTTCAAGTGAAAATGAACTTAAAATCTATTGGTGAACTGTTCATACAAAAAGCTTCTCGTATGGCAGAACTGAAAAGAAATTAAATCATTTTCTTTCTCACTTTGAATATTCGTCCCTGAAGAAATTAAATAAAAGACACAAAAATGAACATTTCTCTTAAGGATAATAAGCAATGTATAATTTATTTCACCGAGTTATCCCAAAACTGATTCATAAATAATTGTATTTATTTTTATTTGTACCATTATTTATAATTGCATCAATCTATTAATTGAGGATTAAGATATTTAATTGAATTAAGTTTAGGTTGCCACTAAAATGAATCCCACATATTATGAAACATACTGTACACGAAAATCACGTGTGTGGAGGTAAAATGAGGAAGAATAATTAATTCACGTCCCAACGGCTACGAACTTTTGCGTTTGACATGGAAAAAACTGGAATAGTTTTTAGCCGTGGTGTTAGCTCAGCCTCCGCGCGATAAATCCGCCAGGCAAATTCATTCCTTCAGAAAGCAACATTTAACTGTTCAAATATTGATGAAGATGTATGTTTTCGTTTATTCCATACTCAGTTTTTACCTGTCTCTCTTTTTAACATCAAAGAATTGAAGGGAATAAGGTGAACATTCTAAATAAGAGAGGGTAATCAATTGCGTAGTAGATATTATATGGTTGTACTACTTAAATGTAGGAATAATACTACAGCTCTTCTACTGTTACTGCTAGTACCCTCTTATATCTTTATAATTATTACCACTACATGATTGTCATCATTATAGTTTATTAGTGGTCTTTTTTACTGCTATTATTCATTTCAATCAATATTATTAATATTATTATTACTACCCTCACTGCTACGTATTATCTACCAGGGTAACAGAATAAAATAGACACCTTAAATTTGAGATATTTCCTTCCATTTATAAAAGAATACATATTTTTTTGTTTTCTGTTTTTGTACATTAAATCTAATAATTTGTTACTCCTCTTTTTGTTTCATAAGAATTTTGTATCCTGCTTGACATACTTAATATTAAAAGGCAAGATTATATTAAATCTATTTTATTCTGTTATCCTAGTGTATATATTTGGCATTATCAGATATTTATAGGCAAAAATGAATATTTTACAAACTGCTGGCAGTGGTAGTTTATAATTAAATCACAGTTTTTAATAGAAAAATTAATTTCCTTTAAATAATACAGATTCAGGTTCCTGTTTACAAACAGATTGAAATAGCAGGAAGAGAATTTGATAATCAGAAACGATTAATTAAACCGTGTAACAATGGGAGGACTTTTTTCTACCCTCTCGGGTAGAGTCAGTGGGTCGGACGCGAAAACCACTTCCGGGGTGCGACCACTTGCAACGTCCGGTCATTCGTCCTGCAAGGTTATTAATGGCCGACACGCGGTCCCGAGTTGCTAACGGCCTTTATTCAGTTGCAATAATAACGATCGCATGAGGAATTAAACATCCGCTCTCACGACGAGATGATCAAAAGAAACATCGGTTTTCCATGTTTTATTTAAAATTATTCCTTTCTCTTACGAAAATCCAGATGAATTTTCTTTATGAATTACTCGGATTTTTCTTTACGAATCACTGCTTTCTAGCGAAACATTAATTGCGATAGCGGAAAAAAGATATAACAGAGAAATATGTAGAAATACAGAACGTTCCACTTTCTGAAAAAATACAAACAGCACCGAGATTTTAACTACCGATTTGTTGTATGCTTCAGTTTTATCTGCTGTAACATTTTAATTAATCAACTTTCAGACTCCAACTTTTACTCGATACAGAAAGTTTGTATTACTGAAGCATCGTTTAAAACTGTATTTTAATAACATTCAATTCAATATTATAATTTAAAAAATTAGTCCATTGGAATTTAATCATTTTTATCAATTTTAGATGATATTTTTTATCCTTTCACCGAATCTTATCAAAGTTTAAATCACAATCTCCTTTCACGAATAAAAATTTGTTAACAACTTTCATCTCTAGCAAGCCCTTATCCTTTTCATTAACGGCAGCTCGTATAAAACTTTATAACAATAAAATTTTCAAGAGGCAATTTCAAAGAATCATGCACTCGAACTCTTTTACTAAAAAAACTCATATTTTTCAGTAACTTCTTAAAAGCGCATAATCTTTTAATCTACAAATATTCGTTGTAATAATTCTCTTAAAACAATCAAATAGAAACCTGTTGAATTGTTAAATTTAAATCTTGTTTTTTCACAAGATTAATGGAATCAACAGATTTTGACAGTGAATTAGGAACAAAAGATGAAAAGAACGGCGAGTAATTCTTAAACCGGTCCAACCCCTATTTTTCTCAGGTTTGTCCTAAAAGAGACCGCGGATATAATTTTCGGTTCGTTAAATTTCTGTCGGCGAACATGCTTCAAGTGGAATATAAATTATTTTCGAGAATAGAAGTCAGTCTTGACCGCGTGGCACCGAAGAAGAATGAATATTTGAACGAGGTACAAGCGCGTCCCAGTTTTCTGTATTCCGTTTGTTAGCTCGGCTAAGAGTTATTCCTTTGGGCTTATTGCTACCCATTGCCACACCTCCCAGTACCCGCATAATTATGAGGGAAAACAAAAAGACTAGAATGCTTTTCTTTGAAAAACATCCGCTCGATACCTCCACTTCTAATGCTATCAATTCTCGCACTAATGTTGGGTCGTTCTCGTTCTGCTACGGAGATAAAATGTAGAAGATTTATTTAACAGTATTTTATTATTCGTTGCACTTTGCTCGATATTGAAAAATTTCTCATTTACTTTATTAATTAGTGCAAATAGTAATTTTCTGTGAATAACTCATTAATAAAGTTTCTGAATTATATTATATCAAAAATTGAAAATTGGGAATAAGAAATAAAATGATAGAAAATGCTTATGAATATCATGTTTTTCTCAGCTTATTTATAATTTTTTATTTTATATACTTCAAGATAGAGAATCAAACTCTGGTTGTATAATTGAAAAAATAATGTGACAAGTTTATCTTTATTGATATTTGTACGATTATGATGTAATTGTCGAATAACATCACAGAAGAAAATTGGAATTGGATGTAGGATACGATGCGGATAGTTTGCATAAGCAAATGTTGCGTCTCGAAAGAGCCGTTTTCATAGCGTGTCTCGGGGCTGTAGTAGCTATAGAAATGACTACGATCAAAAAGTTGGAAGAGAGAATTTTCAATGGAGCGCACAGGTGTGAGATTCGAGTGCTTTCTTCTCCTTTTACTCCGAGCTGGCGATGAGAACTTTTTCAACTTTATTCACGCGCAATTCCCTGTCCTCTACGTACTCGGCTATGCTAAACAATTATTCGACGAACAAACACGTTATATCCATTTCGTACAAGAAAGTTGGGTGAACATTGGCAAAATTAATTTCTAAAGAACAAGAACACTATTTTCAGATTTCAAATTATTTTCACTCTAACAGTTGATACATAAGAATTTTCTTGGTAGACAAATTTAATTAATTGTCTAATTTAGAACTTTTTGGTTAGTAATTTTTAATTTGTGTAATTTTGCAATAAATGGTCCTCATTTTTGTAATATCGATTTAAAAAAAAATTGATCATCTATTCGTAACGAATTCCGCTTGAACTGGAATCCATTTGGAAGGAATAGAGGGGTTGTCGGTGGCGAAAGAAGCAGCTTGAAAAAAGATGCGACAGCCATGACAAGGTCTCTGCGAAAGAGACTCCGTAATGTTTCGCAATTTCTCAGAGCTGTTCCTTTATGAAACTCGTTTATGCAGCCGGCAAGGATCCCCCTACTCCTGTACGTGACGTCGCGTATGAAAATTTAACAGGGCTCGCGAAAGAATGGAATTAAATAGTTAGCGAGTTTCTTTACGAGCCATGCCGGAAGTAACGGTTCGCTGGTTATTTACTTTCTCATCCGGCTCGGTATAGCTACGGCAAAAGCGTTCCCGGTTCAGGCTAATGAAAAATTCTTTGCTCAAAGTAACGATGACTGTTTACCCTCCAACGAACGACCACGGAAAGTATTAATTTCTGACAAGAGATTTAAAAAGTGGATTGATCGACTTGGAAGAGAAAGAAAAATGGTCGAGACTTGAAACTTTTGTTTCACTAGAAATTTCATAATTTAATTTTCATAGCAATTTAAAATTTTCTGTACTTAATTTTAAATTTTAATTATAAATTCCACAACTGGTCTTCTCTTATCGACCAATTCAAAAAAAGAAGGTAGACCTACGTTAAAAAATTGAAATCTTCTAAACTCTATTAAATATAAATTCCTTAAAAATTACAATTAAGCAAGAATTGTTTTTCATCCTTGTAAGCTCTTGATCGTATGCAAAATTTAGGTTGCCCTTTGATCGTTCTTCGAATCCTTATCCAGGCTCTTTAGTCTTCTGATAAGAAGGAAATGATCGTCTCGGGTCTTTAATAAAAGTTTTACGAGCAGGAGCGTGGCTTCAAAGACCTCTTCAAAGCAGCCAAACTTTCGTTGGATTAATAATGTTACCTCGAATAATTCAAAGGAGCATATTTGTATGCTCGAACAGGATACATCTGCTTTGCTATCCATTGATAAGATATTGAATTGCACATCGATTGAGGATGTTGCTGGGGTATTGTAACGATATTAGGTTCCTGAGTGTATCAAGCTTGAACAGGACCGCTGAGGAATGGGCAGAGAATTATTATAGAGAACTATAATGAGGAAATTAATAGGAACTGAAAGGATAATTCAATTAACTCTCAAATAGCGGATCAATAATTTCAATTTAATTTTGTAATATATTTTTCTGATACATAAAAATCTTTCACTGTAAAATTTAACACGTTGAATACCTATGAAAATAATAGAAGAACATTATTTTAAATAATATTGCTATTGTACAAATAATATAAAACAACAAATAGAAAGCTTGAAACTTGAAATTTGAAAATTAAGTATTCCTATTCTTAGTAATTTGAGTTTCAACAAGTCCCACAACAATTGCCCATTTTCACTGTGGCAGTCGACGTGTTAACCATCTAATTATATTTCACACATTCTTATTATATATTTCATAATTTTAAGTCACGGTTGATACCTCTTTCTCTTTCTATCTCAAAATCACAAGCTTTAATTTGGCGAAGCATATTCTTCGTGTATAAACACGTAATTGGCACACGGTAATCAAGATTTTGTTAATATACATATGCATATAACTGTATCGTACTGAGACAACTCGTTTATCGTACCATTGGACGAGATTCACGAACAAAAATATGAAAACGGTACCAGCAGTGGACTGTTAAAATTGTCACGATCATTAAAACGATGCACGTAGTTTCGTACGAAATACCGTAAAAAATATATGTCCGTATATTTTTATTTGTTCCTGCTTCGGTTGAAATTGGACGATATTTCTGTCAACGTCAGGACTTTGACATTTTCTGACACACACACACATACGCGCGCGCGCGAAACAGTTTCATTATTGATTGTTTAATATTGAACACGGAAACAATTATTTTTGTATTATTTAGTGAATTTATATTTTACACATGTTTCCCTCCATGTTTTGAATTAATATTATTAATTTTAACCGATAGTGTTTTAATTATTCATATTTTGATGTGTCCTGGTACTCTGTAGATTAACGTTGATTATTCGTATCAATGTTTTATTTGAACGCGAATAATTTTAATTTGCGATAAAATACGTAGTAATGAACCTCCAAGAAATGAACGTAATATATAAGGTGTTGTAATCTCTGCTTGCGCGGTGAGCAAGTGAAACAGGATCGTATACGGTCAGACGTAACGCTCAAGTGATTATAACAAGAATTATATCTCTCGACACAATCATAAAGACGTAGTGCGTTCAAAATTAATTTAAACACGTGCGGTCTAAATTACTGTTTTGAAGTGTATAAAATTACCAGCCTGTGCGATTCAGCAAAGTTTAATCCTCCTTTCTGTTAATATATTTTAACCCTTTGCACTTTAACGATGAATCTCACTCACTACTCATCAGAAATATATATTCTCCCCCATGAGAGGGTTAAAACTTTGAATTTCAAATTTATATAATAATAGTATAAAATTCTTCATAAATCCTGAATTTTATCTCGACCTCGATAAAATTACCTTAAATATAAGTCCTCGCTTCTCGTATTTGACCCATAATTTATGACACACCCGTGACTCGGCGTGATAAGCCAAAGGATTAAGAATCAAGGTATCCAATAAAGTCTCGAGAGCTTATTCGCATTAAGAAGCATCCCGTTCGAATTTGAACGACCTAAAAATTCATCAAAAGATACTCGACTCGTGTATGTGTATTAAATTTATTCACCGACTTTACATGTTCCCAGAGTAGATGACGATATCGCATCGAATTGGTAGAGGCTCTCGAGTGTATTAAATATGATCCGTAAATACGAGTATCGAGCCCGTGCGAAGTTCGAAATTATTGTCAAGAATTTGAGGGAACGACATGCATTATCACGTTTAACGAGCCTGAAATATTATGACTGTGCATTAACGTCGACAATTTTGTGTCTGGTATCAATTAGCCGGAAATTACTAGGATTATCTCCCAGGTTATTGATACGGTTAATTATTTGTAAGGTATCCTAGCTGCATGTAATCTGAGACATAGTTTGAAGGAGGATTTGGAAGATTTTAATAAAGATAATATTATATTCGTGAGTTTGACATTCTCATAGAATTTATTAGATTTCGGATAATTAAGATGGTTCGTTATTAATTATATGAAATTTATTAAATTTCGGGTAATTAAGCTGGTTCATTATTAATTATATGAAATTCCAATTTTATTATTTAACCAGCCAGAATAAATAAAAAATTATATGAAAGGATTACGTTAAACTGATTAATTATTTTCCATCGAAAATGGATAGAAGTTCGTATAACACAAATTTATTGGAAAATTTCAAAAATAAAACAAATCAATTCAATTGATTTCTGGTCTGTGTAACTCCGCGTATACTTCATTGCAAACATAGCAGTAGATATTTATTGATGACTTTTTTCCACGAAATCACGTTAGAGAATATATTAAAAAGGTGTATCGAGTTTCGATATGTTTGAACAACTGTAACAATACAGATATATTTGTCAAGTTTTAATGCATAACAAACAGGTATTTCTATAGAAATTTAATTAAATTTCATTGGATTTTCCTGGCAACGAAACAAGATATCTTTTTTATTCCTTTAATATTGCATTGAATTAATTCAACAAGAAAAAAAATATAGTTTAAATTCTTAACAGTTTATGATAGACTACTAAAAATAATATTTTCACGTCAATCACCGAATTAATGAACCTTATGTTCATTATATGTAATATGTTATACATATTTATATTTATATTATGTTAATCACTATTCATTTATGTTATTATGTACCACCAACATTGTAGGCCTTTTCAGGCTAAGTCGCTAATGACCCTCGCTGTCGATGCGACTTTAATTAAAATAAATAAATAAATAATAATTATGTAAAATACCATTTAAATGAAGCTTAAAATTTCTTGAATAATATGGAATGTGATTCTGATATGTGCTCCAACAATTCCCATTGAATACGCCAGTTTTTCCCACGAGATTTCCATTGGAGGCAAACTCGACGTTGAAACGAGATTAATCAGTTAGCTGTTAACCTATCAGAGCGCCTAGCTGCGTGAATTGTCATCGAGATGTTCGTGTAGAACGCAAGCGATGCAAAGTTCACGTGTTAGGAAGTTCATTGTTTGTCGAATTCAGTCCGGAAGTTTCGGACCGGGAAGTTATAGACGGTGGTTCTCGTTCCCTTCGTGGCTTAAGACGTCGTCGAATTATCCTTCTACTCTTCGTTGACGTAATCTAATGTGCACGAAGTTTCGAGACGAGGCGTGTGCCACGTACACGTCCGCGTAATAAATTCACGCACAAGTGCCACGATACGGTTACGGTTATTTTTATTGTTCAGCTACGTTCTAGCTTTCGGTGGCGGCGGGTCAAAAGCGACGCCATAGTCGTTGCGGCTTTATCGCGAGAAATGTTGCCACGTGAAACGAGGGGACGGGACACTATGATTCTTATTTTGTAGCCTAATAAATACCTTGGGAAATAATCCTGGCAATTTTCATTTTTATTCCGCAATACGGGGTGCGATAAATTTCCTTTTAGCATTGAGAAAATGTAAATTTTCTTTTTTATATTGTGCTGAATTTTGTAAACAAAATAGATTGTTTTCTTTTCTTCTTGTAGTCCTCTTCTACGAAAATCTATGAAAGGGGTAAAATTGTTATAGTAGCAAAAATATATTACTATTTACCTAACAAGTCCTTTCAGAATTTCAGTAGTATAAGTCAATGTATAATCAGACCTTCTCCACCAGAACCATTTTAATAACTGCAGTTATTATGACTTCTCTTTTTTTAATTTTTAATTTTTTTAATGAAAAAAATATCTACTTAATTTATAGGGCTATTAGTCTGCAGAAGACAAGAAAATAAGCTTCTATCTAGAATTTCAGTAGTATAAGTCGACATATAGTCAGAAATTCTCTAGCAGAGTCGAGTAATAATTTACTCTCAATTTATTCTCTTTGCTACTTTTACTACGATCATTTTCCAGGAGTTTGTTACCGTACCTTTTTATAATCTTCTTAAATTTGATTAAAGTATGAAACGCAACAAGGAGAATTCAATCATACCCTTTGAGAATCCAATTTGAAAGGCTCCTGGATGAAACGCAGAGAGAGTATAAAGTAACGATATCTCGGATTAATCGTTCCCAGGCCTATTAGCGAAATTAAAATGAAAGGCTGTCTGTGTGAAAAGTTTCGAGTAGAGGGAGTTTTAATTGTACTTCAAAAATTCGCTTCTACTCGTTCTTTACCTTTTTTTTGTCTCGTTCAGAAGCTCGAAACAAATCATTGAAAAATCCTTGTAGACATGATAATAGTATGAAAAATTATTAGTGGATTAATATGCAATTGATAATTAGTGGTATTTGCTGTAGTGATTTTATTTTCAAACTTTCAATTTTCCACTTTATATTATTCCAAACTATGCCTAATTTTATTCAAATCATTCAGTCTGAATCAACATTGACTCAGCGTTCATCGTTAACCGCAGTGATCGTCACTGACGAAGTCGTTGGCAAGCAGCGTGTTAACACAAATCGGTTTAACTTCCGGTTTAACACGATACATAGCAGAACTCGTCAACTGATCGTCCATGGAGATAAACGTATCTCGGTTTACGCTGTCAGAAACGGGGTGTCCATTATCGATGTTTGATCTTGTATCACGTATCGTTAACCCCGAAGACGATAAAGGGTGGTAATCGTGTGCCGTGAGCTGAGGCGACGCGGCAAAAAGCCCTGTCGCCAACAGGGATTACCAGGGCCGCAAAATGAGCAATTGGAAAATGTCAGCAAGTAATCCAGTAGCCCTTTACAGGCGCCAAGTACTTGACAGAAACAGAAAATGTCCTAGAGCTTATATTCAACAACTCCCAGATGTGTATCATCATTATAAAAATTAGGAATTTTTCATAACATAAAGTTTCATTTATTATTCCAAACAGAGCATTTACACTTTTAACAAAGATTTCTCACGTAAAAGCCTGTAAACAAAATTTAATCATTCATAGCCAGGCAAATCTGTATCAAAAGAACATTGTTAGAATTCCAGGTGATTCCTCATTTTCACACGAAAGCGGCATACTCCGGTTTTAATTTCTTCAGACAGAGGCCGGCTCTGGAATTTAATAATTCTAGACTTTAGCGACGCGTGTGATTCACGAGCGTTCGTTAGACAAGACCTTTTAGACAAAGAAGCCAACGGCATAGAGAATATTGATAAAAAAAATAGAGATAGGATTAATTTTTACATCGAACCCTTTTATCAAAGCCCTAGAACTCGTCTAGACGTTATTACGTCGGCGTCGCTTATCCAGCCATATGCTGGAACCCAGCCTCGTCCACAATTTCTCTTCTTTTCTTATTCTGTTTCTCCGGCACGTGTTCAAGAAAAATATTGCTTCAATCTCTGGCCAGGGTTCTGCAGCTTTTCGAATTCAATAGCGATTTGAATTGTTGCCGCGTTTCTCCTTGATCCTACTCCTTTTCCGATTCTGAAAGAGGCTTCGTGTGTATTGGTACAAGATAAAGTGTACTCGAACGGAGTTGTTTTATTATGCAGCAGAATGTATCGTGATTGGTTTTCAATATTTTTGTGGATTTCTAAAGAAATTCGCAAAATTTTAACACGTTCACTGCTGTTCCATCGTGTATTAGAAATTCTTTCGTTTATCTAATTAGAAATATTTGTATTAAGTACTTGAAATTTTGGATAATAGAATTAATAAAATATTATAAAAGTAATAGTTCAATTTTGTTATAAATAATAAAATTACTTTGGAAATTATCCTTCTGATTCATTCTGGTTTCGATAGTCTGATCCTGCGTTGACCTATACTACTGAAATCTTAATTATAAGTTGCGATTTACTTCTACTACTAAAACTCTAGGGCTAGATTGGGCAAGCTGTATTAATTTTGACGGTGCACTATTTGTTGCCACTTTCAGTAAAAATTCATAAGATCTTATTTTATTTATTTTTGAACGTTTTTCATACAATATATTAAATTATATTAATTTGCTTTTTCTCTTCACCTTTTTTACATTTTCAGACGATTGATTATAAGATTAATTATTTTTGGTCCTAGTACTTTCCTTTCAAATCTGACGGTGCATATTCACAAATTTGAAAAAAGCAAAAACACAAAGTGGAAAATGAAAAATTGAAAAAATTCAGAAAATCAAAATTACTTTAATACGAATATTACACGCTTCGATGATTAACATTTCCCTAGCTTTCTGTGGATAAGAGGAGGAAAATTATTCGTTGAGGGTAAATATTGACGAGGCTGGAGAATTGGGGTAAGAAAATGTTTGGAGTTAGAAGAAGAGTAACATTCTTCTCGACTCTTTTTGTTCGCTTCGAACGTTTCCACGATATCCGTTTTATTATTCAACGGTGTTGCGCACGGATACCCTGGTGGAAATCTTCCGTTTCCCGGTTGCTGGAGAACGGATATCGACGTTTCCACGTTATTACGTCAATATTGATTATTTAAACAGGCCGAAGCTTGAACTAGGCGCAAGGGGTGCAAGTGCGCGTAATTAAATTCCAGCTTGCTACGTGAGAATGAAAGTTACACGTTATCGGATTGACTTTGATTACTAAATTTTCAGATCGAATTTTTTCTAAAAAGAATAGAGGAATTGCCTCAAAATTGACAGAACTTTTGATGTTAAATTTATTTTATTAATCGGAATTTTATTAGATATGAATTGTCCTGTATAAATTAAACTAATGATTTCTTCTGATTCATATAATTTCTTTTATTTACTTTTTTCTTGAATTTCAACTTTAGATTTTTTCATTTTAAGCTTCAGGATATACCCCTTTAATTAAAATATTAACTGTGTAAATATTATAAAATGGTGTGTCATCTTTTCTATCATTAGATAATTTGTATTCAGAATTTTAATATACTAAACTTTTTCCAAAGAATTATACTTTCACAAACGTACATTTTATTTTATTCTTTATTTTGTAGGGTATAAGTTAATTTACCTTATCTTATCAGTAAGTCGCCCGGAGACTAATAACATCAGACAAGTTAATTTATTCAAATGAAATCGAGATAACAGAAAAGTCGTTATAACTTTCATTAAATATGAAACGAAGTAATCAGACGGTATAATATTTCGACGAAAAATAATTACCTGTTGTAAACAATTAATTACTTAACTTTAATTCTGCTTTGCGACAACACAGCTCGTGTAAAGTGAACTTTTGTCATACTTTCGTGAAACGTACGCGTAAAATCAGCCGAGAGACGTCGTTCCCGCAGGAAGAACAGGTCAGATATATAGGAAGTACATACTTTTCTCAGAATTCTCCGGCTCTAATCTCCTGTTGCACGATACAGAGTGAGGATCTCGGTTCCAGAAGGGAAGAACGAACTTCTTCTCCCTTCGAGTTCCCCAAGGGAGTCGTTTCTGTTCGTTTGTACCCCCCAACCCTCTTGCTTCTTGGTTACCGTCTGTGTAATTCATTTCCTTGGCACCGCTCATGATTCCTACCGGAGATCTTACGGTGTCCCCTTCCGGCACGTTCACTATTTTATCTTTATTTTATACCTTGTTTGCTACCGACGACAGTGTTTGAAAAATCAGCCAACGTTGAATGTTTTATCTCGTTGACATTTCACAGTAAATTTTCAGAATTTTTATATATTTTACAGTTTTTATATTTTATTAATATTTGGTTTCTAATTTAATTTTTTAATCCTAATTTAATTTCTAAATTCCAATCTCTAATTTCTAATATTTGTTTTCTAGAAAAATATATTTTTATATTAAATTCAAGGCACTTATGAACCCTCTAATTGCTTTAGATCCTTTTTAAAAATTTATTCATTTTTATTATAAAATATCAACCAGAATGACAAAATCCCTTAGCTTCGTATATGAATAAACCAAAGGAAAACACGTGACGCGTTTCACCCATATCAGGAGGGATATACGAAGTTTGGTGGTCAATAAAAGGTGACCGAAACGAGTGCTCGTTGAAGGGTAGCGCTATACATGTGGGATAAATATGCAAAGGTTCGTGGTGGGCAAGGCTTCTGAAAAATTAACAAACACAAGCGCAGGGCTACGGTCCCTTCTTAATGGTCGTTGCAATATTCACCGGTAGAACCCTTTTCAGGGTCTCCAGACAGCTCTTGTGATCAGACATTGTCGACGCTTGAAACTTGAAACTGTAAATCTTCAGATAGTGAACCCAAAACAATTGAACGAATCTCATTTTTTAAATAACAAATGTATTTTTAAAATTCATATTGAATCACTTTAAATTTTTGCTATAATGATTATTTGAAATTACTAATGATAATAATTAATCATTTTCAAATATCAGATTTTAAATTTTCAATTTCCTATCTTGCATTATTAGTATAATAAATATTAATGCAATTCAAAGTAATATTTATCTATTTCTTCTTTTATTTATTTCTCTCTATCCAATTTGCATTTCTGATCATCTACAACACTATATCTGGAGTAAAATATTCAAAATCTCTTGAACAACTTTCTTGTATTTCATCCTGATTCAATGTTCCTTCGGATTCGCTGTGTTCTCAGCAACTCCGTCGGATCAGCAAACTTTGAAAACTCGAAAGGAGGTAGGAGAAAAAAAAGAAAAGAATTCTTACGACAGTTTCAACAGCCTGGATGTTGGTTTTCTCAAGGAGACTGGTTTTTATTTCGCGTTGGAAACGGGTATTCTTTTCGCCACGGAGACAGAAGCAATATTTCATAGTCGGCAACGTAAATAGAGGAAAGAAGAAAGAAGAGAGGACGCGTTCCTTAAAGTAACGCGAACGAAATTGAAGGTGCCCTATAACTCATCGCCACCTTTTACATTGCCCGATGCAAAGTGCTTTTAAACGTGGCACACCGATGAAAAATCTCGTATCATCGATGAAAAAGGTCTAGTGTTTCGTGATAGAAACGATCGTGAATCGGAAGAGAAATTCTTGACTGATCTCCCGGGAATGAGAAAGGTTCTGCAACCGATTCCAATCATTCATATCGCGATACCTGCTATATAACTATGATTTATCTTTGTCCCAGGCGATTTACATCGTACAAATTAATAATTTCGACTGAAGAATAATAACGGAAGCTTTCAGGATGATTTAAATAAATCTTTATGAATTTTGAAAATGTTAGAACGTTTGAACATTAGAATGTTAGAAATATTAGAATATTAGAATATTATATTACAATTTCAGAATATTAGAATTTTAGAATATTAGAATATTAGAATCTCAGAATATTAGAATCTCAGAATATTAGAATCTCAGAATATTAGAATCTCAGAATATTAGAATCTCAGAATATTAGAATCTCAGAATATTAGAATCTCAGAATATTAGAATCTCAGAATATTAGAATCTCAGAATATTAGAATCTCAGAATATTAGAATCTCAGAATATTAGAATCTCAGAATATTAGAATCTCAGAATATTAGAATTATAGAATATTAGAAACTTAGAAATTTGGAAATTTGAAGATTAAAACTTTTAAAACGGTATAGTCCATATTTTTGGGTGGTCTTGGTTTCTTCCATTCCCTACCTCAATATTCCTCTGAACATAACAAGAACACAACCCTCTACCCTCTATTTCCACAGAAACTTTTCCGAACAAAACCGAAACGTTATCATCCGAACAAGCTAGGGACAGAAGAAAATTGTGCTGGTTAATGGTGACAAAATCGTAAGAACATCCATAAAACACGGGAAACAGGAGTGACGATAGTGTGTCTACACGGTGGTGGTGTATTTCTTCCTCGTCGATTATCTTCCATCGTATTTCTTGCGTCCGGATGTCGTCGCCACGAGTTTGACCGTAAAGGTCGAAACAACCGTGGGAAAATATTATGGATCATTCGTTTCATCGAGCATCGTAAAACTAGGTGAAAAAAGGTGTCGTGAATCTCGTGGCTAAGATCTGTCAGAAGGGACGGACAAAATTAGAGGGAAAAGGTGGAAATTGCTTGAGGGGTTAAGGGTGAAGGATGAAGGCAGTGGATTCTGGTATAAATTGAAAATTCTTTTATTTACGGTCGACGTTGAATTCATAGGCAAAGATGAAACGTTAACACGGTAGACAGGATTTAATATACTACGACAAACAATTTGAATTCTGTGGATTCTCAGAAGTATATTAAATTTTTCATTTCTCTTTCGTTCAAACAACTAGCTGTTTTCATAACCGCTTACTCATAGTGATTAATTAGGTGATTATGGCTGGCCATAGCACATAGCGAGCGAATTTTTCAAGCTCTCATAAGCGCCAAGAGCAATGGTAATAATGAAAGAATTACGAAGGTCGTAAGAAACAACAGCGAACCTTCTTTATACTTCACTCCCTAAATACGTTTGAAGTACGCTCTTCTTTAATCATCCCCTGACAAGCTGAACCCTTTGGTGATATCGTGATAAAATGATAAACACGCTTTTGAAATTAAAAATTGTTGAAAATTCTGTAGATTTTGATTGATCAGTTGATCGAACTTTGGACATTTCAAAATCAGTCATTGTTTGTTGCAATCCACAACCCATCATTTTATATTCAGAATATTAACAAAGGGTTTGTGTAATCATTTTTAATAAGCTTTAAGCTTGAAATTTATATACCATAACCAATATTTTGAAATACTTTTATGTCATGAAATAATTTTATAATTTCTACATTTCAAAACTCACCATTCAATTCACACATTACAATTTAATACTTCGATTGAATGGTTTGATAATTTTGTAAAGGATATTATCTAACGTCCATCATTAACTCGTCCATTAAGCAAACGTCTCAACGTTTCTCGTCAATTCATTTTGACCCGGTTGGTGCAGCATCACGTTGTTGCTCGAAAGGAATCTCAAAATCGATACGCGACCTCTCGCCAGCGTATTCAGGCTACCGTGAATCGTGATACAAGCTCGAAACACCCCTCGCCGTTGCAGATCCGTGTTGCTCCACGAAGGCTCGGAAGTAATGAGAAAAATGCAGCAGACACCATCTCCGACCCCTGGACATCGCGCGGGCGATTCGCGTCTAACGAGAGAAAGGACATTGTTCTTTTCTTCCCGCCTTGAAACTGCGCCGCCGATGTTCCTAGCATTATTTCTCGTTGTTTTCTATGCAAATCTTCGTGTGAGGGGGATTCTGAGGGATCGTGAACGTCAAGGATGAAGTGACAGGAGATTTAGTTGTCATTTTGAAATTTACAGGTGTTAGAATTCATAGATAGAAAGTGTATCGTCCATATTATAAAAAATTCTTTTAATAAATAATAGAAAATAATAGACGAGATTTGCTAAAATTAGAAATGTTATCTAACAAAATTTTCAACGTCCTCATCATAGTAACAAACTCATCCATTTTATAAAAAATCTTAATTACCTAATTAAAAATCCTCATGTAATAGAAAATGGAAAATAATAGACAAGATTTGCTAGAAATAGAAATGCCATTTGACAAAATTTTTAACGTCTTCATCGCGGTACTAAACGCATCAAGAGTTAATAAATAATTATATAACCGACACGATTGAGGAATTCTAATGATCCCAAGTGTCCATTAGAATGTTTTGCTAACAATGAGTGTCATTAGTATAATGGATGGGCAAACTGATGACGTTTCATAACGGAACACTAGGTATCTCCGCGGAGCCCTGATAGGGGAACGAGGTGGTCGTTGTTGAATCGTCGAGGACTTTTCTAAAGAAAGAAGAACGGCTATGTGGTTATCGGGTGAGCTGGAATCTGTTGCTTCCTCCTTCTTCGTGTATATCTTGGTGTGCATTAAACTTTACCGGATTCTCTTCGCTGGAATGATAAGTTTAAGATAAGAGCGTGAACTTGGAATCAACGGGGATAGAAAAGGAGATTCGTTGGCTGGAAATTGGATCGACTTTCCAAACTTGCCGACCTATGTTTGCGACATGTTGAACCAAAATTTAGGATGATCGAGTTTCTAGTTTTTAAACGAGAACACAGTACACCTCATGTTTCCTAGTGCGCTGCTCCTTTGGTTTCGAGTTTCTAAACCGAGGTTTATTGTGATTCCAAGGGACCAAGCCATCTCCGCTTTTGTTTCTAGAGAGTTGGCCGCCTTACAATTTGTTACTTCGTTTGGAAGGTAGTAGATTTACTCGTTTTCACAGCTCTGTGATTTAGAAATCCTGTAACTTGAATATCGTTACTACAGCTGTTCTAAGTCTTTGAATATTTTTAACTATATTGAGATGTCACATGTTTTTTAAGAAGTATCAAAATTTGTTTAAATTATTTTCGAATCAGTCAATACATATTTATTAAAGATCAGGAATATTCGTATCTTCGATCGCGTGAAAGGAAGGATCTGGTCGTGAAGGGAATTAAGTAGCAACCTTGGCTTTACGACAGTTAGTTCCAGTTACGAGGCGCGTTAACGGACGAGCCACGAAGTCATCGCCATTACACGTGCAACGCATTTAGCCGGACCTGCTCGGTCCGAGATTATGATGTACAGTCTGGCTGGTAATACGGGATTAAAATGTAACACGTTACCGTGAAAGCATACACCGTTGAATCTCGGGATGCAACCGGCTACTCGCCTAATAGAGCTCGATTATTCCACGGGTAAACAGCTGATCCCTGTTATCGAAACGATGTAGAAAGCTGATTAGCAAATCATGAGTTTGAGTTTTAGTATCACGGATAAATCGCTGAAATGCGTGTATCAAATTCGGAAAAAATATTATGAAGAATCGCCTTTATTTTTTAAATATTTTTGAGAATTAGAAGTTAACCCCTTTCCTTATGATTTTTTCGAGAGTTGCATCAGTGATAATTGACTATTCAAAAGAAATATAAAAAAATTGAAATATCACACATACTTGTCATTCAGCAATCCTTTGTCTGTGCAAATTATAATTAAAATTGTAAAATAGAATGTGACTCGGTGTTATAAGTCAATGTTGCATTCTTTAAATTAGAAATTGAAACTTGAATGTTCACCGAAAGAAGGATCGCCTTTCACGCAACCCACTTTCATCCCCCACACGATTCGAGCATAATCTAATTCTCCTACTTACTCGTCCAACTCACCCCTTTCTTCCAATCAAATATCCCGAAGCTCTTATGTCCGATTACTACGAACCACTTGGTTCTTTGCATTTTAAACTGGATCCAAGCCAGTAACCTAGAAATTCACCTTCTCTCCTGCACTCGATATTAGTCGAGTTCCTTTGACGTTGGCCGCCAAGTTTTAGCGATAGAAAATCCTCCAACGGACTGCTAGACAGCCTGTCAATTCGATCGACTTCCGTTGCTTCAAGGGCTAAATGACCCGCTGTCAGCCACCGTGATTGCCATCAAAGGGTTCAATCTGTGGCTGTGTGTCGTTCAACTTTGACCCCGTTATTTTACAACGACCAGGGAGACGATCATCCAGCTATGAATATTTATCAAACTATTCCTGTATGGTTTGAGGTTCGAAGAATTTGATTTTGTCAAAACGAACAGAAAGATCTGAGTCCTTAACAAAATTGAGGATGACAGTTTTGAAACAATTTTATATGCCAGAATTTATGTGTCGTGTCGAAAGTGTTAAGTTTAATGAAGTTTAAAATTATCTTTTGTGCAAGAATAATTCATTATATCAGCTACAGCCATTAATTATTACTTGATAACCGTGTTTCGGTTCTGAACTGACTACAATGGACGACGAGCTTTTAAACAGTTAATGGAAGCGTCGGAAAATGCTTGGCACAGCAGGTACCAGGGAAATTCTAGTGAAATTGAAAAATTGTCCATTTGAAAGTTTCTAACTATGAGAGAGAAACAGTTTCGATGGTGTTGCCCTTGAATTTACTTGCTGTCCCGGAACACCTCAGTCGAACCGTAAAGGATCTAACCCATCAATCCTGTTACCGAGGACGATCGATGCACGCTACTCGGTTAGCATCCAGTTTCGAATAATAGAGGCAGGTTTGTCACTGTCTTGACACTTTAGTCGTGTTTAATCACTCGAGCATGGAGGTTCATTCATCTACTGCAGAAAATTCGTTCTTTTTAAAATAGACGAATAATCAAGCTCTGTCGTGTAATTTGAAAAATAATATGAAACTATATTACTTGTTTTATAATTTATTTTTTTTTTAAAATGGTGTATGATAAAGGAATTTTTAATGAAGATACATATTGTAGTTTCTAGGAGTACAGAGGTTCTTTTAATTAAACGCTTATTTCTCAAGTTTATTCATCCTGGAAATCGGCCAGTTTATGGAGAATTTGCATAGCTCGGTTGTGTTGATTATAGTCAATCAACTCTGTATATTACCAAGAATTTCTGGAATACAGTCGTTGAAATACCAAACATTGCAATCCTTGGATTACTGTGGCATTTAATTGCCCAGAAATTTCAATGTACAGGTTATGATTATATCTCAACAGAAGTTATTACATCAGGTTGTTGCATACCAACTGATGTGAGATGTAATTTTATGACAGAAGTATCTCAAATGCTATAGCATTTATAGCATTTATATTATATCAAAGAGTTACATAAACTCTTTGTTGTTACAAAATGGCTAATTACAAGTTATAATAAAAGACCTACTATGTTGTCAAATTAGATGTACGTTGCAATCTGTAATCAATGATTTCATACTAAAAATATTAACGAGAAGTTTATATAGTCATTTTTAATAATCTTTAAGTTCTAAATTAATGTGTTATAAGTACTACCTTACGAAAATTTTATGTCATCAAATTGTATTAAACTTCATACGTAGCAAAATTAATCAAGGCTTGCTCTAACTGGAAATTAATTATTTTCTATTAATCACATTAACGGGGCGCTTATATAATTATTTTCGTCAATCTTTAAGCTTTATTTTGTGCTATTTTGAGAAACTTTTATGTCATAAAATTGTATCTGACTTTACGTCCAAGTCTTATTAGGAGTAAATTCCTTTAAAAGAATTCGTAAAACGGATCGTCTGGAATTAACGCGTTAAGGTGGGAGTCGTTTCTTCTTGAAGAGCCTTTCAATTTTCAATATCTCGAGTATCGGCGATGTTTGATAGAGAACCGCGCGAAAAGCTCTCCCAGAAGCATTCTATTACCCAAGGGTTGTCCCTAATCTTCTCTGGCGCGAGGTCGAACTACAAGGACTCGGTATTATCGTAATGGAGGTTGTAGACGATGGAAGAGGCGAGCAGTGAAAAAAAAAGGGGCAACAGGATGTCGGTTAATGGACTTTCCACTTCACGAACCGCTCAGCCGCAGCAGTTGCTGATTCAGCGGTGAAATTACGTCAGGATCTATCGGTGCAAAGGACGCTCACAGGTGTCTCGATCCTTCCTCCTTTCTCATAACCTTTTCTTCATTATTTATAAACGTCTTCGTTGATTCTTTCTAAATCATAGAAATTATTTTTTTCAAAATGGAAGGTTCTGTATATATAATGGATCTTCCAAATAGCAGGCGTATTTTTATGGTAGGAAAAATGCATAAGACTAAAAGAAGTGCAATTGCACTTTTGTTCTGAATGAAACTGCATAGCTTTTTTACACAAATAGATTCTTTGGAATATTTTATTTACATAAAAAAGTATTAAAGGATATGCCATTTATTAGTCATACAAAATGAGAAACAAAGGGAAAGAGAATTTTTTCTCTTTTTCAAAGAGATAAAAGATGAAATAGATCACGTGGAGAACCCTCGACTCGGTAGCGTGCAGGATCGATAGTTAGACTGATTGACAAATAGTCCTTCGTGTTCGGAATCATCGTCTCAATTTTATTCTCGTATTTCTAGACCATTTGTCTATTTCTCCATCTGCTCACTCGATATATCGATTTCACGAACATATGTTCGCGAATTTTTTAAATGAAATTAAATGTTTCGAACAGTGTAGTCGATAATTCTAGACTTCGAATAAAGACTGAACTAACAATAAGATAGTATTATTTAATAAATCAAATTTTTCTCTAGAAAAAATATTACTCAATATTTGATACTTTTGCTTGAAATATTGTTATAATTTATATAAATTTTCCATAGAATTATTTGGATAATTTTTGCAATACCAGATTTTTAATGATCTCCGAAAATTGTCTTGAAAACACTTAACCGGGGTGTTTTACAATAGCTTCCGGTCGATTGATCGGCTACGGCCGATTAGACGAGCCGATAAAGTAACGATGATTTTTCTGGCCGCCTCAAAGGACGGTTTTTACACTGGGAAAATAGGTGGAAGCCGCTCGGGGACGATTTAAAGCGAGTCGAGCCGAAAAAGGAAGTTTGTCCCGGAATTCGATTCCACTGACTTGCCTTATTCCCGCGCCCCCACGTTTCTGTGTTATTTTCACGAACAACAAACGTGGCTTCGGCAGCAAAGACGAATGCCCGGAAAATGGAAGAACAGGAAATAGAAGGAGCCAAAAACAACGAGCGGCTAAATCTTCCGCGCGATAGCCCGACCGATCGATCCGACGATATACTCAGCAAGAAGAAAATTTCTTTCTTTCGAACGATAATTCGTTAGATTCCTGCAGATGAAACGAACCAGTTGTATGAAATTATATTTCGGACCGTATTTTGACCCGAGGAAAATTGTTATTAATTATTTTGATTAATTAATTTTTTAAATTTTCGCTCAGTTTTCTATTTCATAGAAATTTTAAATACAGAAAATTAGAAAAATAGAAAATTGAAAAAGTAGAAAAATAGAACTAAATTGCAATAATATATAAGCAACAAAAATAGAAAATATATTTCATCGATCCATTACATCAAACTCAATAACTGTATAAACAAATCACTCTTCTCTTCAGTAGAAAAGAATCTGAGGAAGAAGGATTTCGATTTTCTTCTATACGCCACGTAAGATTTATCCAAAACTTCTCTAAGATGGAAGCAAGTCAAATTAGGCACATGGGTCAGTTTGGACGGTGCTTCCTCGCTTCCTTTCGTTTTCTCATCGATCCGTTCACGAACATTCGGGTAGAACTTAGGGTATCCTCGTGCGTGCGACGGGCTCACAGAAGGCCAAGGTAAACGACGATGAAAATTCGTGAAGAGGTTGCGATTGAACGGTGGTCTATAAGCTCCCATCAAGATCTTCCGCATCCCTCCAGTTCCCATTACATCGATAATATCTTGTTCTACACAAAATCAGTCAAGAAAGGTTAATTTTATTACATCATTAAAAACTTGTTTGTCTTAACCCTCCGGTGATAATATCCTTTTTCATTAACATGGCAGGCTGAATAGATCTTATATTTCCGGGTCTGATTTTATATTGTTCTAGGTTTTAAAAATATCTGACAAAATTGTGAGATATTTATTAAAATTTTTAATTTAACTTACAAGTGATATTTAAGTGAAATTTTTAAACCTCTTGTAATAAAAATAAAAACAGGAGAGCAAATTCTGAGAAATGAGAATTTCACCTAGAACTTAACAAACCGTGTCGGCGAAGAGTTAATTTGGTATTTTAAAGTGGCAATGAAAATATTAATAATAGAACGAGGCTGACAGCCAGTGAAAAGCTTACGTTTCCAATTGAAAAACCTCGCGTTTTCTGGTTGAGTATATCTCTCATCCAATAACCCGCCATAATCAAAAATGTCCAACTCGGACAATGCCCAGACAGCAGCGATATTAACGAAAGTTTGAACGTCAACATCAATCTCCACATCCATCAGGGTCAATGTGACCTGTTCGCAAACCATTTGAAGAACCATAGAGCTGATCAGAGTACGTTCGTCGATTGGTGCCATGGATAAACGTCCGATCGAATATGAAATGCGCTCTTTCGATTCCTCCAAGTATTTTCTCCTCTCCGAGACCCGTCGTTTCCGGTCCCATTCCATGTAAGCGTTTTTCAGTTCAAACTTGTCCGGTAGAATTTGTCTGCGATTTCAAATCCATTACAAAAAGATAGAACAGTTTCGTCAGCGATATTGCGAATGAAACTTTCGGATTCTGGGATTTTGGGGTACTTGAAAGATTGATTCTCCATGACTTTTGTAGGGAGGTTAATGAGAAATGAATAAATTAGTTATCAAGGTTGAGTGATTAATTTATAATTGTAGTATAATAGAACGCAAGGAATATTTTAATAAATAGGTATCTGAAAATCAGTGTTGGGATAATTGTTAATTATTTAATTGAATAATAAGTAAAATTACAGACCTAACGGGAGATCGAGGTCTTCTAGGCAAACGAATGATAATATTTCCTGACTCGGTGTTTGTGGATTCAAAATATCTTGGTCTTTGTATCTTATAGTATGGAAGGTACCTAAAAAACAAACGAATAATTAAAAGGTGAAATTATTGCCATTTTATTTGGAAGAAAAGAAATGCAAATTTATAAAAATTTTAATTGCTACTTATTTCAATTATTAGAAGTCGGAGTGTTATAACTTCCATTCTGTATTTTTTTTTTTTTTTTTTTTTTTTTTAATTAATCCAATATCCGAATAACTTCCCTCGTAAATAAATATTAATTTCAAAAGCTAAAACCGAACAATTGAACGGAAAGGAGTATCCCACTCATTTACCAGGGATCCGGCATCATTTACTCGCATGAAACGAGCTTTTCCATGTTGTATAGCGAAACGAAAAGCACGAATAGAGGAGACGGTCGTTAAACGAGAATCATCAACGTGTGGCTTCCGTTCATTTACGTCAGCCAGCCAGTTTGAAAAGATCACGGTAACCATCCTGAGGGGTTTGTTAGACCTTTTGGTAGGTGACGACTGGCCGGAAATTGCGGGAAATGTAACTGCGATGGTTTCGTTCAATTACACCAAACTGATCGTACGGAAAGTGGTGCGGCTTTGACCCTTTCGTTGTGTTTGCTGGCCTTTTTGGTAGCTGGTGATCCGACGGAAATTGGTCGTGAAATAGCCGTGATGTTGCTACGTCTTGGCTAGTCGGTAAAGAAAATCTTCCGAGAGAGGGAAGGTATTAGTAAACATCGGTGCTTCTATTTCTACTGATTCGACGGAAATTGGTGAAGAAGTCTGATGAATAGAGAAAATCTCCCAACGTTATCCTTTAAAGACAAATCCTAGTAAACGTTATTTTATGCATTTTCTAATGGGTTTTTTTATAGCTGGTTATTTGATAGAAATTGAAAAAATTTTAGGATATAGGATATTAGAATTATAGAATATCAGAATTATAGAATATTAGAATTGTAGAATAATAGAATTATAGAATATTAGAGTTATAGAAAATTAAAGCATTAGAATATTAGAATTATAGAACATTAAGATATTAAAATTTTAAAATAATGAGGGGGGCATTCCACATTTTTGAGGAAACTACAGTGGGATTACGCCAACGAGTGATATCATGGGGTCATTATTTGATTTAAACACCATTTTATCTAATTGTATACAGGTTGAGGTTTTTGCTTTACCATGTATACTTACAATTCATGGGACATGCACGGATCTGTGGTGTTCGGTTCTTCTTCGTTATCGCTAAGGGATGAAAAACTTTCGCATTCACCCAACTCCCACGACCCCATTTCATCCTTTTCCTCGTCAGGGTCCGTTTCATCCTCAAACTCGTACTCCTCTTCTTCTTCCTGATCCTCGTGAGGAATGTCGAAAATGACACGCGTAAATTTCTCTGAAAGCGAAAATGAAAGCTGTGCGGGTACACAGCGACGATTGAACCTCGACGATGCAATCCGTTTTCAACGGCAAGAAAAACACGCTGGCATCACTTTGCCACACATAAACAATGGATAAACAATTGAAATCGTGCCGCATTGTGAGCTTGAGCGGAAAATCTCGGCGTCGCTCAGGTACAAAGGACATTTCTAAGAGGATCACTGAATGCTGCGTTATTAAAAGACGAGTAATGAAGAATTTTCTCTTTGATAAGATTTTACATCAACCATTAAAAATTCTTTTTATAATTTTAGCTATTGAAGTCTTAGAATAGAATTTTAATATATTTTCGAAAATTTGGATTTATTGCAAAAATATTACTTTGGAATATTAAAAGGAATTAGAAAACTTTGAACTGGTAGACATCAGTCTCAGCAGTGAATTCTGAAACATGGAAATATGGAAATCTATATTGACGAGCTCGATCACAAATGTCAATCTTAATAACTGTCGAGTTGCTGAAATCAATGGCGGTCCATAGGAACCAATCTCAAAATCCATAATGACGGTCCTCGAATAGTGGAACCCCGATGACCTGTGGTCGTGGACGTCAATCTTAATGACCTCTGTATCTCGAAAATCAATATTGACCACCCTTTGTAACATGCTACACCTTTGCCTCTACATTGTTCATTGTTTGCTGTAAATTGCAACCAATCACTTTGTATCAGAAATATTAATGAAACTTTTATGTAGCCATTTATGTGAAACTGTAAGCTTTAAATTGATATGCCATGAGTGCTATTTTGAGATACTTTTATGTCATCAAATCTTGTTTGAATTTATATATTTCCTGGGTAAAATAGTATTTAAAATAAAAATTAAAAATATTTTCAAAATCTATTCTTTTGACATTTAGATTAGAAATAATTATACATCTTTATATTATTTAAAATGCTATTTGAAACCTTTATTTGATGTTACAATAATAATTTTGTTTCTAAACCTAACATCCAACAACAATAATCGTTCTTCTCACCTCGATTCGATGATAAAAATTTCACAGATTCGCGACGAATCGTGAAAAAAAAAAAAAAAAAAAAAACCGAAACGGTTATAAAAAAGAAATAAATGGTTAGATATTGGTGTGATATCGAAACGAAACTCGTGCATAGTAACGACTATCGATGGAAGTTCCGTTTATGGATCGATGTACGGATCATCGCGTTTCAACAAAACGTTCGAATCGAACCCGTTCAACTCCCTGGCGATCGAGTGATCGTCGTACGTATCGACTGGCCAAAAAACTCGTATGAAATGTGATCGATGGTTACATCAACGGATGACGATTCATGACACGTGAACCGTATGAAATAAATACCATGGCTTTTGGGCTCAATAATCGACTCAGTGACAGACCTTTGACCGTGGAAGACATATTTATATGTCTATACATCCCTGTCAATTTATAAGTTATAGGTCATTTAATAATTTCAATTTTATATTTATTGTATATTAACTCATATATTCAATCAAGTTATTATTTAGGAAATTCTTAATTTCAATAATTTCTCAATTTTAAAATATTAAAGTATATTGAAATATAAAATTAGGCTATATTTCTGCAGTTACTCTACCTTAGTATATTCACTGGCAGAGTTACATACGTATATATGCATATGTAACACCTTCGATTTCCTTGGAGGGTGTTGGGCGGGGTTGGACATCCTTTGGGAAAATTGTAGCTGGAGTGATGCTGAACAACTTCTTCCTTCACCAAAATGCTCGTTAAGGCACAGTTTTTGATTTATTAATTAAAAACGCTGACCAATTAGAGCGCGCATAAGACGCAGGCGCAGCCTCGGCAGTGTCGGCTGCGAACCGACGCGACGAGTAGTTTGTTCGCGACCGCGGTCGAGAGCGCTTCTCGTAGCCAACACTCCTGTGATTCAGCCTGCGTGCTATGTGCGCTCTGATTGGTCAGTGTTTTTAATTAATAATTCAGGTGAAGGAAAAAGTTGTTCAGCATCACCCCAGCTACCATTTCATCGAATATCCTGGTATGTGATAATTTTTTATTTAAATTTAATTTTAAATTCGTTTCCATTCCTATTTTCTAAATTTTATAGATATTTTAGAATATAGGAAGGTCTTCTTTTCTGTATTAATTATCTCTGAATTTGAACCGAGTTACTATAGTAAGTCACCCTTAGTAATGAAATGGTTAATA
This sequence comes from Osmia lignaria lignaria, assembly GCF_051020975.1. NCBI lineage: Eukaryota > Metazoa > Arthropoda > Insecta > Hymenoptera > Megachilidae > Osmia > Osmia lignaria. The sequence continues at coordinate 11,947,477 of NC_135040.1, forward strand.
CTGTTTACGGCTTTCAAGTTTAAGCTGTATTCAGAAGGAAAGTACTTTCAATATTAAAGCACACAATATCAGTGCTTCAAACAATATTAACTATAAGAGGATCTTGATAATACGGATTACTCCTTCCAGTTTATAGTTACTAGGAAATTATAAAACATATCACAATGCTTATCACATTAACTGTCACAGTGGAAATAGCCATATATAGTGCAACGTACTATAATATAAAATATTAAAAATATTAACAATTCAATTTCTTAATAAATATTCTAAATTCCTATTTCAAATTATTTTAAATTATTTTATAATCTTGTTTTTTAATTATTTGACAAAAATAAATTTGTAGTGTTAGTCACTGGTTAAAATTATTTTTATAAAAGTAAAATTTAATTTTACATTCAGCATTATTTTCTTATTCTAAATTATTTAACATTTTCTTGCTTCAAAACAGACATCGTAAATTTCTAATGTCTGTATTTACAATTTTTATTTGTGCCAAGAAAGCATTTATCAATAGTGTATATGAATTTTTAAATCATTATAATTAAGGTAGATATTCACTTTGAGGAAGGATCGATATCGATATAAAAGTTATACAATTCATAATCTATTCGTCAAATGTCGAGAGTTGTGTCAATCGACTCTGTTTAATGAGTAGAATCATAACATATATGGTACATGTCAATATCGGTCCTTCCCCAAAATGAATGTGAGCCATATTTAATTTTGTATATGGATTTATCGTCCTCAAAGAGTTAAAAGATTAAAGAGATTATAAGAAAGAATAATATAAAATTCACTCTGGATATATATTTATAAAACACGCACTTGTTTCCTCCTCAATTGTATCATGAAGCTCTTTGCACGTCATTGTCTTCCATCCGCAATCATCTTTGCACAAAACATACTCTGCTGGGTCATTTTTCGCGGAAGATTCTGCCAGATGACTCTTACACGTAGAAATATTATCACCCAAGGAAATTGTTTCCTTTTTAGTGGGTGGGCGGCGATCACGACGGGTTTTCTTTGGCTTTTCCTTTGTCGTTTCAAAAAATGATTCATCATTTTTATGTACAAACGGTGGAAAGAGGGTCAATTTTGACAATGTTAAGGAGAATCTCGGGGACTTTCTGTCTACACTGGGACTCCATCTGATCATTTTTTATATTTCCTATCGTTAACTATGAACTGATTCTAAAATTTTTCAATTTACACAAAGATTACAATGACGAATGTTTCACTCGAATAATTTAAAGCAAAAGAAATCTTCCTCTATTCTTTTCACATCGTTTAGGTTAACATTTCATCTTGCATTGGCAAGTAACAAAAGCCTGACGATAGAATTTTCATTCCGAAATACGAATTTCTCGAATGCTTTTTCGCTTTTTAATTTTTTAAAGTAGAGTTGACGTTTCAAATGCTGTATTCCATTTCAAAATTAAACAAAATTCTACAAATTCTTTTTTCTGTTTATCAGAAGTTTTCTACTACTACATTCTTTTAGAATTTTACAATTTTATTTTATTAATATAAAATCATGTAATCAAAGATTAATATCTCCACTATATCTTTTACAAATTCCTTCTTCCATTTATTACAAGTTATCTGAAAATCTGAACAGTTTAAACGTCCCTTCATAAAACACCTAAGAATTCGTCCTATCTTATTTCACAGTCTCCTGTTTCAGCGAAAGAGTTTTTTAATCGTTCCCCCCGGTTGGGAGTGTCGTATCCCTGGTTCCCAACGGTGTCCCGTAAATTCTGAAAATTGTGGTTGTTTAGAACGGCGAACAGGACACCCGCGTTGAAGCAGAAAACGGTAATAACGGGGAGCCATTTAATTACCATGAATAACGTTGCATACCGGTTACGATCGGCCCAAGCCAGACCCCGCAGCTTCATTTATTTTAAACGAACTTCGCGCCACGAATGTAATTAATAATAATCACAATAACAGAAACAGGATTCGGTTAATAAAACGAACAATGAGCGATTTTGCATCCCCGTAGCAAGTTTGGACAATTCTATACCCTAAGGGCAGTTTCTACAATTAGGAAGTTAAAATTCAAACTTTTCCAAAATAAATGAATACCATTTATGCAGAAATTATTTTATTTAATTTTATGGTAACTGAAGTTGATATAAATTGATTAATTAAATATAATATATCTTTTTTTTCCATCTGAATATAAAAATTTTTGGCTAACAGAGATGTTATAATTACAAATAATTCTATCTAGAAATTAATACAAATAATGTTTAATAATTCAACAAATTTTACAGTTGAAATTTAAGAGTTGATAAGGGAAATGAAAGGGTGAATTTAAAATCTGCAAGGTATATAGAACGAGCTTTTCATATCCAAATAAATTATTAATGCTTCGAAGTTATATTAAAGGGTTTTCATAAGTCGCAGTAGGTACAATAAAATTCGGTTTCAAGCAGTGAAAGTCATCGATACTGGTCTACTCGACTTGGGACTCATTAAGATCTATATCTCTAACTCGGTACCATAAGTATGGACTGGAATAACCCATGGGTCGTCGCTATCGATTTCCACGACTCGAAGGAAGTCGTTGAAATTGATTTTCATGAACCCGAGGTCGTCGAGATTGGTTTCTACGACCGAGACTCGCTAGTGTTGAACTTTTACGAACTAAGATACGTTGAACAGAAGAGTACTCATGATTTTAGAAATCCCACTATTTTCCATTATATCCATCTTCTGAATAAGGTCTTTGGATTTCAGAAAAATTCCATAACATAGATAGATAATCTTTCAGTGAACTTTTGTATAATAAATTAATTGATTCTTTGTTGAAATAAACAATGGACCGACTAATTTATGCCTGCTTATTTCAAATATTTTATCTGAAATAAAATTCTACATTAAAGCAAAATATCCATCAAATCCCTGTGTAAATAATAAATGAATCGTGCGTTGTTGCTGATCGACTACTGTACATATTCTGATTTTATTAACCGTGCTGAAAAGTAACAAAAAATGGAAAAAAAAAGAATTAAACGAGATCCGTCTGGTCGTCGAAACAGCAGACACGATTTAATTTATCCCATTAAAGGCACAATCGAGCTTGATTCGTCCATTGAAAAATAGGATTAAGCTTAATTCAGAGGCCGGTCAGGGCGACGAATGCAATTAATTAGAGGAAAAAACGGAAACAAATTTTCACCGTATGTGTTCGACGATGAACGCATGTTTTTTTTTCTTTTTTTTCAAACGAAATGAAATTGACAGGGAACAGTGAATGAAAAGAATGAAAATCACGCATGTTATTAATCCATTTGATCGTAGAAAGGAGCTAATAGTTTAAAATATATGAAATAGTCGTGCTTTTAGCTGCAACCAATTGTGGGGAATGAACAAGAGTCGGACAGACAAAAAAGTCAATGGAAAAATCGATGCATATACAGTGGTGTATCGAATAATAAATTTAACCGTGTTCCATCCGGTTTCAAAAATATTTACCACTGGCTTTTACGATTTCGAATAGGATACACTTTTCGTTTTTTCTCTGTTGAATTTTGAACTATTGTGGTTTCAAAAAAATACAAGAATAATTCCAGATGTTTTCAAAGATGTAACCAATGAAACTTTAAAATTTTAATACGGTAAACAATTTTAGAAATTTTTACAATTGTTGAATTTTCTCACTTTCCTAATTGTTGCGATAATATTTACCATAGTTTTATGAAAACGTCCGACGTTATTAATTATTAACAATGTTCACGTCTAGGATACCCGTAAAGAGCACAGTATGCTTTTAATGATCTCCGCTTCGTGTTTATCATTTAATTAACGAGATACAAACACGTCCCTTCAGGATCTAATAAGAAGCTGGCAAGTTCTCGGATTGCCTTTGAAACAGGCGGAAACAGTAACTCTAACAACGTCTTAATGAGCTCTATAATTTTGCATTGTCCTCGTTACCCCGTCTCTACGAATCCTTCTACCTAAAATCAATTGTACCTTGTTCCTTTGTCTGAAAGATCAGAAATTGAGAATTTTATTTTAAATAAGACTGAGAATTCTACATTTATCTAAAAATATAATGTTAAATCTTTCGTATACCCTGCTATGTTTTTAAATTGATGCAATTTAAATTTTACATCCCCTTCTTTGAAATAAATTTTGTAAATTTAAAAATGTGAAGAAAATCATCTGTCAGAAGGTGTATGAACTCAGAGCGTACTTGTTATTAATCAAACGATGTATAGAAATGAAAATCAAAACTTCTCGAAAGCGAGTAGAAGGACGATGGCAAGTTTAGCTTAAACTATTTTTGGCAGCCGACGAATGTCCGAACTTCCAGCCACGTTGACGTGTAATTTTAAAAGAAATCAGAACGTCCTCGAGACTGGAACAGGGAATTATAGCAGGATCGCATTATATCCGAGAGAAGTCCTGGTAACAAGCTTGCAAATCCGGCGAAAATGTCGCGAATATCCCGCGAGGCGACTTAAATTGCCTCGTAAGCAAGCCGATAGTAGCACAGAGAGATCGTGGGATCGTAAGAAAATTTGAAACCCCGCCAAAACGACGAGAACATCGCTGGCAAGTCGAACTAACCGTCTCTCTTCCTATTACCGTGTCGCTGTTACGTATGCGAAAGGTGTTTCCACTTTCGATGGGAATCATGGTCCTTAGAATGCTGACTTTCACGATGTTTGCTTGAAATTTGATATTCTAACGTTTCAATTCGAATATAAATATGAATTTAACTTGATAAAAAATAAAATACATACAGAAAAAAAATTCGTGATGTTAATATTCATTAACTGGATAATATTGTTTGCTTCAAAGAAAAATCTGCCATTTTGTATAAAGAATATCGAAAAAATCTTTATATAGTTATTTTCATTACATTTTAAGCTTTAAATTGATCTATTACAAGTACTATTTTGAGATACTTTTATGTCATGAAATCATACATTTTCTTTTGGGAATCTTTTGCATTTCTAAACCGATCATTGTTTTGATTTTATATTTAAAATATTAATGAAGCGAATATATAGTCATGTTTAATGATCTTTAAGCTTTATATTAATGTGCTATATATGGTATTTTGAAATACTTTTATGTCATGAAATCACGTCAGAATATCTATGTTTCTGAATTAGCAATTTGATATGATAATTAAGTTGTTATTATGATATATTGAAATTGTACGTGGGAATGACATTATTCATGGAATGATCTGATACGTTCAGCTGACACCCTACTCGGGAACTACAAGTGTACTTCACGTTAATTTATCGGTAATCAGTGTAACGTCAACCGCATATCGTGCGATGTACGTGATTCAAGTAGATGGAGGAAGCCAAGAGCGAGGAACACCGTTCTGAGTGGCCAGTTTAAATGACATTCGAACCTGAAAGCAAACTAATCCAAGTTTTAGTCGGCACACGTGAAGGTAGCCTACAAAGTGGAAACTCCGCATAGAGAGAGGCTTCCCGTAGCGATGGCTGAAAGCAAACCAGTCTGTGCTGAACAAAATTACACCTGAGCAATTGACTGGGACCACTTACGGCACTAGCCACTGCCTGTCGAATTCGTGAAGGTGCGAAGTGGACGATTATCGGCTAGACCTGCTGCTACGCTTCGCTCGATATCGCCCATTTATTGTGCGAACCGGGAGTAAAATATCTAACATCAAAATCATTTCAAGAATACGATTTTTTTCTAAGGGAGATCAGCTGCTTTCAATGGGAGGAGGAAAATCGAAAGGTTCGAAATTTAATGCGAGAGGATAATCTTAATTTTAGAAGCTTAGAATTTTAGAATCTTAGAATTTTAAAATTTCAGAATCTTAGAATTTTAGAATCTTAGAAGGTACCGAACCCCTACTTACCTACACCAATGGCTTTTCAAAATTTTCAAAAAGCTTCCAATTTTTTATGGCTTATATTATTATTATTAACAAATACTCAAAAATCCCTTTGTCTCTGTTCACCTTTGTCCTGCGGAATGAATCGACTTCGTACACCGTATTTTCCAACAAAACATAATTCCTAGTCGAATGTTAATCGCTTTCAGTCGAGTAACGAGCTGCTCGATGTGGGGCGAGAAGTTTCGCGTGGCTTTTTTTCGCGAACTCCTGGCCACCCTGTACAGCAGCCTGGACAGAGTTTAATGAAAGTTGTGCAGAGGCGTGTACGTGATACAATTTTTGCACGACAGTTTCCCGAATACCCCGGACACTGTGCGCAGGCTGGCAAAAGAAGCCGCCAGAAGAACGAAGCTATTATTGCGGGAACCTGTAATACGGATTTGGCTGAAATTTTTCGGTTGCCACAATAGCAAAGGCTGCCAAGAAAAATTGGCAAACGTTGTCGTTAGAATTATTCCTAAACTTTCTGTGGATTTGTAAAAACGAAATTTTATAGCATTATAACATTTTGATATTAACAATTTAATTTAAAATTCAGTTAATTTTTCTTAAAATGAAACTTCATATAAATTGATAAAAAACATATACTTCTAATAAAAAATTATATGAAGCTTTATTTAAAAAGAAAGAAATTTTGTCTTTTTTATGGCTATTTAAAAGAAAAGAAGAAAACCTTTCATTATTTTGAGAAATACATCTTCATTTTGTAGTAATTTCTGTACAGAAAAATAATGAAAAATACGGAAGATATTAACGATGTAACGGGAAGGGTTAATTTAGGTGAGTTATTACGGGAAGATGAACAGTAATCGTGCAAAATTTTCACCAAACACGTTGAAAAATTGTCAACGAAAGACAGTAGTAGAATGAGAGGAAGAATTACACAATTTTCAACAGTACGGTAATTACTGTGAAACGGGGTGAAGGTAATGGTTGATTCGCAATTGTACCGCTGCTTTGTGATTTCTGCGAAAGAGGAAAGCTTTCATGTGAATTCGTGCAAAATTTTCCCTGGAAAATTAACTTAAACCGTGAACAGGAGCTATTATCTCTTTGAGGACGATTAATTATCTAATTAGAAATATTAAATCCCGGATAAATAAAGAACAAACTTGTCCAGTCAACTGATTAGAAAACATTGCAATTATGTTACTTTTTTTCGTGTGAAAATTTTACAAAAAGTTATTTATTTACACGAAGAGACTATTTCATTATTTTTAAAATCGAATAACAGTTTTTTTTTCTCTTGTTTAGTTTGAGTACAGAGTATCGGGGTGAAAGCTTTATCAGGGATTAAAAAGAAAGTGGAGTGCAAAAGAATTTTGCAATTCGTAGATATTTCGCAATTGCTACAAAACGTAGGGGGACGTGTAGCGATAGGTGGCGTGAGAACGTTGAATTTTCGACGAGCAACCACTCTGCTCTCATTTGAAACACAAATCAAGAGGAATAATTGAATGGCACGAGATGCGCGAAGTTTACCTCCGGCTATGGGTTAGCTTTACAGAGTAACAAACGATACCGTGTGGATTAAGCTGAGTCGGGGGAGCTGGAAAAATTATCTCTTTTCATTACTTTATTCCAATTTTATCCATTATTCTTATTTTCAACTTCATATACAGACTGAATTATTGAATTTCAGGATAATCACCTTGAATCCTCGAAACCTTTGAAATATTAAATAGAAAAAATAATTTAACATATAGTATTTTCTATTACAGCAAAATGAAATATTTTTTTCATAATACTATTTGCTACTCTATTAATACATTATTGATTAATTTAATTTTCTAAACTTTAAACTATTTTGATAGGTATCAAGTTTTTTAAAAATTGAATGTTTAGTATTGGAACCATCTTCGTATACATTTTGTAAGTTTGGGTCATGATTGAGCCTGTATTTTTTAAGAAAGCACCCGAGAATTGTGATTAACCCAATGGCAATTATACCAGTGCTCGTTAGATCAACGTTTGCTTTCCAGTGTCACGTACCCGAAGCGGATTAAGGTGAATTCTCGTGAATCTTCTTCCACGATCGTTATTCTTTCCACTGGTATCCTTTCGACCGCACCCTTTTTTTCATTCACCCTTTCTTTTTATTCCTGTCATTTTCGTCGCTTTCAGGACCTTTTTTCCCGCTTTTCATTTTCATTATTCCTTGTAGCTAACAAGCTTCCCGCTGGTCCTTTTGAATTTTGATCTCTTTTCATGTAAAAATTCTCTTTTCCTCTGCCATCTTTTCTCCTGTTCCAGCTAACCCTTTTCAACGGCTCCCTTTGTCTTTCACATTACATGGCCGCAGCCCGCGATTATGTTTGTTTGCGGTGGACCACGAAAATTTTCGCAAAACGTAGAGCCGGCCATTTTCAACAGTCAAGCCTCGAATATAATGCGACCTCCGTGAATTCGACGTCGTTAAGCGCTTTTTTTTTTTTTTTTTTTTTGAAAAAATATAAAAGGTGTGAAATGCGATCCCCAGTAATTGAGTCGATTCTAGGGTCATGGGTGGCCATGCGGTAATTATACATGTAAATGACGCGTTTGCCAGTGAGATTTGCATTAATTTCGCTAATCGTTCCGATGCAACGCCGCGTTCAATTGCGATTTAATCGGTTCGAAAGACACATGATCTTGGAAAGTAGTCGTGACTTGATTAATTACGAAATAATACTGCTTCAACTAAAATTCAAGACACTGGTTTCTTTGTTTTTTATTTAATTTAAATTTAATGGTGAATTTTGGGAACAGAACTAGTCAAATTCATTTATTTATTTATGAAAAATTTCCTTAATTAACGATGCTTAATTAGCATTATTATAGGAAGAATTATTACAAATTTTAATTTTTTGGGAACAGAACTAGTCAAATTCATTTATTTATTTATGAAAAATTTCCTTAATTAACGATGCTTAATTAGCATTATTATAGGAAGAATTATTACAAATTTTAATTTTTTTTTGTAATTATTTCCTCAATTCTCAAATAATCATAAAATAATGATAATCATTGTTGATTTTAATTTAAATTATCAAATTAATATTTTTTACCTGTACAGGTAATTTTATGAATCTTCAAGGGAGGTACTAGTCAATAATTTTTAATAGATCATTTTCTAAGAAGAATATATATGAGCTTCTTATATATTGTTCTTTTTTTGCGAATCGAATTATCTCGCCTCAACGTTCACATCTTTCAAGAATCTCTCTCGGTTCTCGAGTAACGAAGAATCCAGCCTCGGGAAGGTAATTAGCGAGTCGACGATCGTCGGTGTAACAGAGCAAACTGTGCCAGGTTCATTTTTCTACGAGCACTCGAGAACGTGAAATGTTGAAAGCAAGTCCCTCTACTTCGCTAGAGTTCCTTCGTTTGTCGTCGTCCCGAAATTTGTCCTTCAATTATACGATATTAACAACTTGAAACACCCTGGAGATCCTAAGTTACGTTTGTCAAAAGTTCGTTTCGTCTTTTGAAAGGTATATATCTACGTTAAAACTGAGTTATATATTATTCTCAAAAAGATTTCTACATATTCAATGGTTTTCAACTAAAATTAGACGCTCCGAACGAAAGGGTTTTATGCACTGAAATAATGTAAATTTTATAAAATTAATAAGGTAATTGACTTCCATTGCTCGTTATTATCATTTAGAAATAGTTATTTTTATTCTCTAGTTTTCTACATAAATCAGTTTTCAAATGAAATGTAAATGAAAATTACTTTTGGCCTGATGTCAGACCTTTCATTGACCGCTACTACTTTCTGCATCTATTGCACTTTCTACATTCAGATGAAAATTAATATTTTACTATTATTCTAGTTAATTTGAATCTTTTATAATTACATAATTACCAATTTGAGGGGTTGAAAATATCTTGAAGCCTTTCCAAACATACCCCATAGAAACTACCCTTCTATACTAATCCTTCAGTTACATACAAATAATAATTAAAAATCAATAACAAAAAAACCTTAAAATAACCGTTTGCACTCAAAGCATAAAACCCAGCGAATGTATAAGCACGCGAGAAGGGTAGTCGTTTCCGAGAGATCCAACTAGTACCACTAATTAGAGCCACCTGCAACGTAACCGTGCAACATTATCGCCCATCATCTCGAGTTGGGATGAAACTGTGCAAAACAGAACCATAATCCTCTATCGGCAGCAACGAGAACCGCTGATTGCATACTTGACGGAGGGTCGAGGGCGTTAAGTGTGAAATCAGCCGGGGTGGTAATACAGGGAGAGCCGTAGGTCAAACGAAACAATTTACTAAGTTTGGAACAAGTTAGGAGAATCTAGTAACTTGCCCCGATATTCTGTTGCTATCGAATCTTTCAGTTCACGCGCAAACAACATCTGACGCGGGGAGAAGGGAAAACCGCGATGCAGCAACGACTTGGTCCAAGTTGCGAACTACGGATTGCATCGACGCGTTGTGGTCACCACTGGCTACCCGTTTAATTGCAAGTAATGCCCCATTACGTTCGAAAGTTCAAGGAGATATTTACCTCAATACCTGATATTCCAACACCGTATGGATCTCGATGCGTTTAAGCGAGATTGCTCCTTGTTGTTTAATTGACGATACTAAACACGATGACGTACCTGGGGGTTGAAAATTAATTCGTTCAACTCTGACCCGACACCTTCCATAGTTAACAGAATATTGGAATACTTGTTATCATTTTTTATATTTCTTCAGTAAAATTATTCAATTAATTTCTTCCCTTTCTCGTCTCCACTCCCTGTCTCCTGCCGAAGAATAAAACTGATCGAATGAAAGATGGTTTTTACGATAGCACGATACGTGACCGGATCTACAGTCCAATCTGCAAAAGTTTTGATAAATTATTGAAAGGGAGGGCGTGCCACGCGGCACAGGGGGTGTTCAGAAATTTATTCAAATCTGATAAAACATCGGAGCCATAAACCTGAACCGTACCAATTACGTGATCCCAGGGATACAATCTCGAAGCAATTTAATCTCTCGCGACGGATCAAACCGGAATAAAACCACCCCTTTTCAATCAAATCTTACCCCCTCAAAAGAGAGCCATACCTCGAGCAACATATTCATCCCTCCGGATCCATACATCCATAAATCTTGGAAAATAAGAAATCAATTCACAATTTGACAAATGTCGAACGAATTAGAATCGAGAGGGAAATTATCGAGGGTTGAAATTGTGGATTTGGTAAGGGAAACGTTAAACCGTAATGTTTAACCGTGTATCGTTGCTTTACTATCGAATTTGCGATAAAAGTGTGAAGGCTTCAAAGGGAGCTTTATTTCGTTGGAAACTCGATAGCGACCTACATTTCGTTCGCAACAATTTTCTGGGGGTTTTTTTTCCCCCTCGTTCCCTTTCTTTCTCGTTCACCGCGATTGACGTTGCGTCGACGGGAAAAAAATTCATAGATTTTTATCAACGCGTAGCATCGATTCCGCGAGAACGAACGCGAAGGGCGAAACAGAAACACCCGCATCCTATGGCGTGTACGGACGGATTCTCTTTTCCCTCCGACAACGATCCGGAAGAGAATGAAAAGTGGAAAGGATCAAAGAGGCGGTCGGAGAAAGGAGCTGGACCGTGTTTGATCGTCGGTTGAATTAAAGATGACCGTCAATGGGTGCTCGGTGCGGTTCGTTAAAGTACACCACACGTATCGGACCATCGTAATCTTCCACCTACGACTCTGTTAATCAATACTCCGCCATGAGCAAATAGTTTTTTCCTTGTCAATGGGAAAATTTCTGAATTAGTGTTAACTTTTTATTTGGGAAATGATAGAAAATTAAAAGATTGATATTGGATGATATTCTCCTTCTTTCTCATTTTTCTAATTATTACTATATTCAAAACCCCTCGTTTTCGCTTTTTTTATTTACAATTTTATTATTTCGCTTATTTGCTATTTAATTATTACTTTGTTAGGTTTAATGGAGAGTCAAGGTTACTCTTTTTAATTCTGAGTTATTGTCAATTTATTTTATTTGCAGACAATAGGTAATTTGTTCATATTTCCATGCAATTTCTTAATTTCAAAGAGGAAAAGAGGAAACATCCTGTATTATTCACGAGACTATTCGATCTTATTTTAGCTTCTTAGCCATTCGTCGCTCCTGTTTCGTGGATGCAAATGTTCTTACAAACACGCAGAACGGTATACAAGAAGATTTATGAACGTAGGAAGTCCTTAAGAGAATTACCTTTGCAGGTGGCATAGCTAGAAAAAGGATACTCGCTTTTAAAGGACCCCGATAGAACGGCTTGCAAAAGATTCCTTGACAAACGTGCTAAAACGGATTACCTAGTCTCCTTTAAAAACAGTCCCATACAAAACTACCCCGTTAAGCCAGTCGAATCGATGTCTTTTCCTTTGATAAACTAACCCTGAACCTCCTTTACATCCATACATCAATGGGATCCTTTGGGGATCTTAATGGGAACATCGATCTCTTTTGTTTTCTCTTTAAACTTCACCTCTTTTAGATTCCAGTCAATTTGGATTAAATTCACTGCTTTTCTTCTTGCTTTAATAATGTGGGGGAAATTTTATGTTTAAGAAAGTAGGTAATTAGGTTTATAAAAGGTTGACACTAATGGAATTATTTGAACAGGTTTTATGGAATCATTTTAACTTGGAAGGTTTTTTGGGACTTTGAATACCTTGGGGTTATCAATGCTAAAAAGTTTATTTAATTAACATTAGAGTGTATGTTTATTATTAGATGAAAAATAAATTGGGTTAAGTAAAAGATATAATATTGAAAAAGAAAAATTTTGAAATTTTAATTAAATAAAAAAGAATAATAAATACAGTTATTTCTGTTATGAAAAGCAGTTTGTTATACGTCATAATAATTTTACAAACTCTAATTTATTTCGACAAAGTAGATTTTTATGAAACTGACGCACTTTTTTAGAGCATTCATGAAATTGAAGTTTCATGTATATAAGTTCACCCCTCTTTTATACTCATACTTGGTCCACTGTTATAGAGAAGACTCTTGCATGGAGAAAATAAGTTACTATACTTCGTCTGTATAGTGTTCTAGATTTTGCAGAGCTTGAATATTTGCAGAACGTTGACGTTCTCTCCATGGAACGTTCGTAAAATTGAAGTTTCACGTATAAGTTCATCCTCTTTTATGGATACTCACCCTTCACCTGCTATTATGGAGTAAAATTATTCGTCCAGAAAATAAGTTACTATGCTAACTTTCTATAGACCTCTTAAAGTTTCTTATTCACATTCCAGTTAATGAAATTCTTCTTCAAAAATAAATTAAAGAATATTCTTACAAATTTTAATTAATAACACTAGCAATATATGGTTTCAATTAATTTAATGAAGATCATATTTAACCCTTTCAGTTTTCATTAAGATGGTAGTAAAATTGTTCTATAATCTTTATGTTCCTTATACTTATTATAAATAAAATGAAAAATTATTTATGATTTGTATTGCTAATATTTAATATAAATAATTTGTTAACTCACTCTTGGAACTTTGAAAGTTAGAAGATTAATTCTTAAAACTTTATTCGTAATACATTTATTAGCGAACATTAGGATTCAAAGTAAGAGAAAAATTAATTTTAAAAATGAATTTACTAAATAATTTACAAAATTTTAACCACAACGAGTGACTTCTCCAGCAATTTCCGTTTAACCACCAACAGTTGGCGACGTCTGTGTCGAAGTTCACCAGCTGTCGTCTGCTCGACTCGTTCTATCTTATTTATAAGGGAACCCGTTGCATCTACCGTTTCAACGAGAACCTTGCCTAGGAAACGGAGGACAAATCCTAGCTGATTACGAATTGATGATGCACTACCGATCGAGTGGAAGAGAGGTTTGCTCAGCCTCTTTCGTTGAACAGAACCACCCTCAGGCGAATACAGAGCACAGTTGAACGGCCAACAAGAAAATCCTGAGGAGATGATCGACGAAAGGAAGGGAACTAGTTATCCCACTTTTCTTACGTCCAATGTTCGTGAAATAGCTTTCGATATACAGTTAAATGACTAACTTCCTCTACTGTTCAGTGAAAAAACAGTGTGATTTAGAGAAACTGTTTCTAACATGGAAATTAGAACGATTTTATAAATCAAAGTTTATAAAACATTTACGTAATGATCATTATTACACTTTAAACTTTAAATTGATATGGCATGATTTCGTAGCCGACTTTACATGTTCCCAAATCGATCACTGTTCGTTGCGATCCACAACCCCTCATTTGCTATCAAGAATATTAACGAAATATTTACACATTCATTTTTAATGAACTATAAGCTTTAAATTGATGTATCATAAGTGCAATTTTGAAATACTTTTATGTGATAAAATTGCTTTAGAATTTCGATGTTTTCCAATCTCTATCACAATCAACGAATCTCATGGAAATAAATACCGAAGAATGCCATGGAAATGGAGTACTAAAAGCGCACATTTTGAAAAGAAGCACATCCCAATGGAATCTGACAAAGGATCAAAACGAACAGGAAAGTTTCCACGAGAATGCGGAATAAAAAAGGGGAGCTGGTCTAGTTACCCGCTGATGGCCCTAGACCGATTAAATATGCATGACCGACCACCAGTGGACCGAAGGAAGCGGGGAATTGTAAATCAGCAGAGGGGTCGATGCGCAACTTCCGTGGAAAAGTAACTGAAAACAAATAGAGCTGGAAAGGACGACAGGGATAACCGGCGTCTGTATGCGAGCATTCGTGACCGGATGACAGCGTTTGTGTTTGCATGAGAATCGTTGCTCAGGGTGACAGTACCCGGGAACACACCAACTGCGACACTTCCGTGGAACTTTCTAACGAACCAGCGGAGAGTTTCGAGCGCTATCGATGTAAATCAGGGACCGGGTTATAATTTAATCCGGCTGGACTCGACGATGGGCTGGACTATCGGTGTCGAAGCGGAAATGTTAACCATGAAACGCGTTCTCCGGAATTGTTCCTCGTGCTATCGTCGAACAACTTCAATCGGTGAAGGAAATTTTTCTTTCATCGTTATTGACGTTTCGTCGATAATTTTGCTTTGAGAATATTTAATCAAAGAGAAGGGAGAAATACTGTACGATTACGAGGGAAATCGTGTAGACACACGAGGTGATGGACAAGAGTTTGAAATTTTTTAAACATAATATAGTATATAACATGATATAGTATATCATATCATATGCTGTGCTAAACCTGCAACTAGCTATTTCTATCCCAGAAATTAATTAAAACAGGATCAACATTATAATAGGATCAATGAAAATTTGAGGCATTGTTATGGAGATATTTCATGAATTTCATTATTAATTTTATCAACGATTTGACACCTATTCCTTCGATCAAATATACTATAAAATAATAACCAGAATTGCAGAGAAAGAAAATGAGCTTATGATATAGAAAGAAAATACGAAACACGATCATCGAAAACTCTTTGAAACTTGAAGAATCTACCATTCCTCGAAGTTTCTCTGCTACCGAATAATTTTCCAGGAAATATATCCTCAGATTGCGCCAACCCTTTGGTATAACAAGGTCTGCAGGGAAATCCGTGGAATCGACGATTTTCACGTATGCACCTCGTGAGAACAATTTTTTAAGCTTGTCTTCCTTTCCCGGTGGGAATCGTAAATAAAGGCAGCTTGCAGGTTACGTATTGAATAATATTCCACGCCAGTTCGTTCATGAAACATATAGTGGTGATACAAAATTTCATGAAAAGTTATTGGAAAATGTTGGGAGTTTGCAAACTTTTTTTGCTGAGGGTTCGTTGAAAAAGTTATATTTACCTCGATGCAAACCATTGCAAAAATATTAATAAACAAAATTTAATTTATTTTATTTTACATACAGTTGAAAAGACATTTTATCTAAACGATCTTTTTTGCTCACTATGCCAGTTTCATATTTATTTTTTCTCTTTGTTAATTATTTTTGCATATTCTTCTAAAGTTCTTTATTAATCACTATCATTTTTAGGATCACAGATTTTCCTTATTTTGAGTAAATATCAAATTATTAAAAAGAATCCAAAAAATCTTATGATCTTATGATGTTATCAATAGTTTGTCTACTACTTTCTTAAGTTTTGTATCAAGTTTGTTACTAATGTATATTGATATATAAGCAACAAATTACTTCCTAGAGGTTAAAAATGGTTAAGGTTGATTGAGAGGGAAGAAAGGAAGTTTCCTGGTGATATTGAAGACTGGGTGGTTTTCAAGCACGACTCTTCGAACGAGACCTCGTAACCCCTTTTTAAAACTTCTCGACATCACAGATTTCTCCCTTTCGTTTTTTCTATTTCCTTCCTTTGCAACCCCGTCACGTGTTCGTAAGTTTCGCGAAACGTTTTGCCTTTTATTTCCTACCCCTGTTCCCGGTTTTCGACCAACGACCGCTAGAATTTCTAATTAGAATCGACCTAAGCTAGAAACATTCTATGGCAAGGGAGACTGTCGTGGTTTGAATTTAAAATTCATATAATTCTTGATTGAAATATATGTACATTCGATATTGCTTCTTTTTCCTTGTATTTTATACTTCTTTGATTTGAAAAGATACCTAGCCATTTTCGATGCTCCTCGTTCGCGTCTGAAGAGGGCTGTTCATCGAGAGAGTAAGACAATTAAGGAAGAGCAATTCAAGCTGGTCAAAGAGAGCCTCGTTCCACTTCTTTTCTCCATGGAATCGTTTCTGAACTCGTAAACGCTAGGGAACGTGACAGTCGTTAGTAGAAAATCGTCTGCCATTAACATAGACACCTGATCCATAAAATTTAGTTCGGTTAATCGCCTCTTTTCGACAACACTACCACCTCCCTACGTTCTTTTTCTTTCTGTTTCTCTTTCGTTTTTATTTCCTCAGTGTTTCTCATTTCCTTCGATTATTTCCTTTCAGTCTTCTCATTGCTGAATAGTATTCTCTCTTATCTCTGTGACTCTTCTCTTATCTAAGCTATAATTTTTTCTATTATCCTTTAACTCCAGTTTACGATCAGCTATTTACCTCTATCACTCTTTTATTCCCCAAAAATACTGGTTGTATTTTTCTCTGTGTCTCCTGTTTACGATTTTCCGTCTTTTTCACACCTATTTCGTGATGAAAGGATTGAGAAGGGTGATCCTCATTGGAATAAGTAAGTAGGGGCCAGAAACTCTGAAATTAAAAAATTCTGAGATACTAAGATTTTAATATTACAAAATTTTTTAATTCTAAAATTTTAAGATTCTGAGATCCTAAGATTTTGATATTCCAAAATTTTTTAATTCTAAAGTTTTAAGATTCTAAGATTCTAAGATTTTTAGATTCTATGATTCTAAGGTTCTAAAATTTTAGAATTCTAAAATGTTTAACTTCCAAACATACATAGCATACGTCATAAAAGCAACTAGTTACACTAATGATGATCCTTCAAATGAACATTCTCCTAAAATAACTCTACGCCGATCCACGTATCATAAATCCAGCACAAAAGTACAATTCACCGTTTCGAAAGCAATTTTCTTGTCCAAAAGACAAAAGCTCTGTCCCGTTCGTCCGACTGCTTGCTTGTTCTCAAGCACGAAGCGTGCAAATTACAGAGTGGCAGTTTCTGGCACGAAGCGAATTTATTCCAACAGCTGCATTCCTACCCGGTTGCTAGAACATTACAAGTTCTACGTTCCATTAAAAATCGTTGTCATCGTTCTACCGTATACTAACAGACGTACTCGTTGTTGGTAAATTTCGCTAAAATTGCCGTATTTCCCTGCTCGTTATCTGCTAATGCGAACACCGACCATGTGGAAGAACGAACCCGTAAAACGTAACGCAACGCGAATCCTGGATTCACGAACCAAGTCTCGAGCGATTGTTGAACTGGCTTTCGCGAACGATTGGCTCGCATCTGAACGAGATTCTACTTACTCGACGATTTTCCTCGAGCTTTCACGAAATAGAGGATTTTACCAGTTTGCCTGCATGCTATCGTGAGAGATTTTAGGATCAGAGATCCCGTCGTTTCGTGTTTCGTTTTCGAGAACTTTTGAGGTAACACAAGTTAGAATCATTGGATCAGATGCATAGGTGATGAAAATTCACGTGGGTAAAGTGAAATGTTAAATAAATTAAAATTGTATCTAAGAATAGTATTTTGAAAAGGTATTTTAATAAATAAGACATCTTATTTTCACCCAAATTAATTTTCAAAATAATCTTCTAAAAATTGTCAAAATCTAAATTTCATCTATTAAAAAAAGAAATATTATTTTCAGAAAATAAAATTCCTTATAATGTAAAATAAAATTATGTTATTCGTCAAAATTTCGCTTCCTCATTTGAACTTCGTTGCATCTAATATTTTCAATAGTATTAGAAATATTTTTTCTCCAAATTTTATCCATCTATTCACCTAATAGCTTAAAAATCATTCATGAAACAAGATTGTCAACAAATAGGAGCATCGAGCTCGTTGATCCTTTTATTCAGACGCGCCAGTGCTGATTTATTTTCACAAGGGGACGGTCAACCAGCCTTCGAAACATGTAATGCCGGTGTAAAAGCATGTAACCACGGCAGGTAGCCCGTTTCCGCGGCGGATCCGGCGGTCGTCGTGACCGGAATTCGAAGACTAGGCGCGACCTCGTTCGGCAGGGTGTGTTCTAGCCGGTATCGTTGGTCCAGAACACGAAGAAGGCACGTAGGATTCTACTTGGAGAAATATTGCCGCGAAGGCGGAATACAAAATTGCCCGACATCCCGCACACTGCACACGAATGTTTTTCTTTCCACCTAATACGATCCCAATCCTCCCGAAACCGAAACGCGTTCATTCTCATGAGCGACTCGCGGTTCGAATGCTACTTCCGGTTAGCTGATCGATCGAAATTGATTAATATTATTTGATATTACAATATAGAGGCTCGCTTCGTTACAACGAAAGAATTGTGTTTAATTAGTTTAATTAGCCTTGAAATTTAGTAGACGGATAGCTGACGCAAATATTGTATTTCTCCTTTCACGCATGATATCTAATGCAAATGAAACAATCTACGAGCTCTTCGAGTTTCGCGATGTTATGTTAGATAACAGCGTCAACCGACAAGGGTAACATCCCTCTCCGTTTCTGTTTCCTTGTCCCACGATATTCCTGTGCTCGGTTCAGTCCAGATATTCCAACCGTCTCAGTAATTATAATAACAAACACCTGCAGGCAGCGACTGAAACTTCCATCCTGATCTTAAATCCTTGCTTCGTTTAGAAAAGGACATTCTGTCCTTTTAAGTATTTACAGAGGGTTTGTTTAGGTAGACGATCATTTGATATTCGAATATCATTTCTATTTGTTTGATCATTTTTATTAATTAATGGTAAATGAATATATTGGCCAGTATATACTGTATTTCTATTTTTTTTTTTTTTTGTCAGAATATAAATACATATGTGAGGGAAAAAAGGT
This sequence comes from Osmia lignaria lignaria, assembly GCF_051020975.1. NCBI lineage: Eukaryota > Metazoa > Arthropoda > Insecta > Hymenoptera > Megachilidae > Osmia > Osmia lignaria. Next base: position 11,966,847 of record NC_135040.1, read on the forward strand.
TTATTAAATTATTAACAAAAAAATACAAGATACAGAAATACTGGCCCAATAAACACCAGTCATTGAAACATCACTTAAAATGATAATAACAATAATATTGACAAGTATAAATAATTAAGTGTCTGTATCTGTATTTGTTTTTTGATCAAGTAAATAATTGCCAGAGAAAATGTAACAGGTTTATTGAGTTAACAAAAATGAAAAAAGATATGCAGAGATACTGCCTCAATAAACACCAACCATTAGAACATTTGCATTGGAACGTTACTTGCAGAGATAGCAACAATAGTAATTTTCATTAATCCTTTAAAATCAAAAATATGCGAAGATCCTTCCTGTTTGTTCGATTCTCCGTGCAGAATACTCTCATAAAAATTCCGTCACCGGGAATATCCGGTTCGCGACGAGCGCCGAGCATATTTATTTCCATTCCCGTATCCCAGCGAGCAGAAATTTATATTTGTCACGGGAGAAATTTCGAACAACCGAACCCCTCGAAAAGTTGACACTCGTTCTCGTATTGATTTTACTTCATCCGTCGAGCAACAACAATAATAAAAAAAATAAAGAATTTTACTCGATCGAAAATGTTATATATCAATTATCGACAGTTTGAAGAGTGCTACAAAGAGTTCTCCACGATCCTCCAGCTCCATTATCATTTTTCCCGCCAGCTATTGTGGAAGTTCGCCGCGTACAACTTCCGCTAATGGAATACGTTATGAAAACCAGCCTGTGCCTGCCTGCTACTCCCTCCGTTTATAGAATATTCTATTATCGTCTTTATTACACGCTCCGTAAATAAAAGTTTCGTACGCGACCCGACGCCACACGTTACACCAACGTCTCGTGGCAAGAAACTTTTCCATTACGGCTGCCGGAAACTGCTTCGAGGCTCGATGAATAATTAGTTTTCTCCGTTCTGGCGAAACATCGGGCCAGCTAGCTGCTTGAAACTTACCGCAAGAATATTTCAACCACGCGGATCATATTCCACTGAAAGTTTTGTCTTTTTTAGATTCTTCCACTGCCACAGTAGAAACATCGATATACAGTCAGACAGATAGGATAATATAAATTATTTAGAATACCAGACATGATATTTTTCATTTCAAAATTCAATTTAGCGTTTTCATTTTCGTTTCTTAATTATTTGCTTAAATTAAATTTACAACAAATGCCTGAATTGATTTTATTCTATTCTCTTAATGCAACGTTTCGAGAGATTGACACTCGAATAACAAAAGTCGAAATTTGAAGGTATTATATAGGTTGTTGGTGGGTTCTTTGAATTTGCGTTAAATTGAATTCAAGAGAGGGTTTCACAGACACGGAGATAGAAAGGATGAACAGTAACATAGGTGGTTTGTTATTCTGGCTTTCAGGTTATTCTAGCACGGAGGGGATTCCAACCCTGTTCTCTGCCAACTTTGCGCTTAGAGTTATGTCCTCGCGGGCAAATGCTGTGCATAACTTCGGTACGAGTGGCTGGCTGGTCTTGCGCGCATCCACGCTTGCAAACCGATGCCAGATAATGTTAAGTAAAATTTAAGACCGTCTATAGTCGCTTCCGGGGGTACACGACACTCCTCAGACCGCGTAATTCTTCTGCGAAAACACGTTGCACTTCGAATCGTTGTTAGTCAGCCTGAGGCTAGCTGAAATTTGCGGATATCCACAGGAGTTATGCTTTTTTTTCACAGTTTACGGTGAGGATACACTGTGGTAATTGATGAGAATTTCTTGTAAATGGAGGCATTTTTATTTCGTACATCTTCGTTTATGTTAACCCTCGGTCGACGGACCCTGGAGAGAGACTCAATTTTAATATATAATAATTTTATATTCCATTTCTTTCAGAAATTATTCTTCCAATATATGAAACTCTTTCCTTTCAGAATTATACATTTAACTTTAAATTAATATCCTTGTATATATTTTATAAGTTTGGGTTCCGATTGTCCCATGTACAAGAGTTAAACATTCGGGAAACACAGGTGTTGCCAAAATTGAAATACATTATTAAAGACACAATGAAACGTTCAGTTCATCTGATAAATTCAGTGTATTTACCGCAGACAGGTGGGGAAGCGTTAATTCAGGTTTTAATATTAACCAGAGGGTACATAAAATTTTGAGTGGATCACACGAGTATACGTCGAAAATGTTTGCTAAGCGGTTTGGAGCCGCTGTCATCCTTTCAACCTTAGCTATTCTATTTTTCAGCAAGTGTCCCTTGCGGTACCTTTCCCTTTTTTTCACTGTTAAATCGTCCCCCTTATTATCCATAACTTTAAACAAGATTTCTAATCTTTTTCTAAATACAGGAAAATAAAATGTTTGTACCATCGACTCTGCCAGTTAAAAATAAAATTGCTACAAAATTATTCTTTCTATAGTTAATATTAAAAAAATATTAGATCATACCAAGGATGTTAAGTTAATAACAATTATTAACTTAACAAAATCTCCAAAAGTAGATCGATCTTCCAAAACCTAATATCAAAATCTTTTTCATCCCTCTCTCAATAACTCTTCACGATTCCTCCCTGATCCACTGCAAATTCTCCGATGATCAACCCCTAAATCCAAAGAAATCAAGATATATGTCCACAAAATATATCAAGATCATCTAACAGTCCCATTCTCGTGATGCTTATCACTTCCCCAAGGGGTTGGTAGAGTCTTTGTCCTGTTCAAAAGACTCTATCAGAAAAAGGGTCTTAGTTGTGCCATCATTCGAATCTCCTGCAATACATGCACTCGATCGTTTGATTTATATGCCACGCGAAATGGGGGTCGACGAGGGTAAAAAGAGATCTTCACGAAATATTTCCAATCTGAAAGTTTCACACTGAAAGTTGGCTGATGGTCGAACCATCCCCGTCATCCATGGCTACTTACTTCCTATGAATCTTCCTGGCCAAGGGAATAACAAAGTTCCTTTAGAAACTTTGCAACAGTTTTATCATTTTTCCACGGGGTTTCTCTCGGCCTCTTTGTTTCCTTTACCCGCACAGCCGAGGAAGAAAAAAGGGGAGGAAGGAATCGCGTGATTCAACAATGAACAGGGGCACCGCGGAATTGTTTCACGAGGGAAAAAACTGGTCTGAAATAAAAAGGTCGCGGGAGAAGCGAGGAGCCAGGGGTGTTCGTGCACGTCGAGACTCCTTTTTTTTTTTATTTCTCTACCTTCGTCGAAAATTAAACGAATGCGCTGTTCCTTTTCTCGTTTTTTCGGGGGTCTTTTGACGCTTGATTCTCCTTCTCCTTTTTCGTCGCCGTTCTTTTGCCTTTGCTGAACCTGTATTTCGATACGTGCTACGCGTAGCACTACTCGTTAGGGTGCAGGTGAAAATTTATCTTGTTTGAAGTAAAAATTAGATAAACCTCTCGGATTTTTGTCTATTTCCAAATAATAAATTTTCACACTTACAAATTATTTATCTTTCAAATTTTTGAAGTTGGTAATTTGGAAATATAAAAATTCAGAAATTTAGAAACTTAGGAACTTAGAAATTGAAAAATTTAGAAATTCAGAAATTTGAAATTTTAGAATTATAAAAATTTAGAAATTGACAATGAGTGCACATCACTTGCACCCCTCGAACACCCAATTATCCATCACTCTAATTATCCACCACTGTCCCTATAAACTACCAGTAGAATAAATTTTCTTATCAGGCTGTTATCAGCAACTTTTCAGTCATTAAATCACGGATCAAGGATCTAGAACAGTAACGACTATTATACGACCACTTGGACGTCGTTCTACTTGGAAAACAATACGAAAGAGTCATTTAACCTGAACGTAGAAACGTAATCTTAACATTCACACAGTTTCCTATAGTTGCAACGAACAATGTGAGGCCAGGGGCTAAGGGAAAACAGCTAATGTACTTCGTTACGAAATGACGTCGTAAGGTTTCGAAATTGCTGGAGTGCCGCGTGAACGTAAAAAATCTTGAAGGGTAATCTTATTTTTAAACGACTTCCGCTTCTTCGCCCTGGCTCGTTGTTCCGCCTAAAGTTCCGAAGTAAAAGTGCAATTTACCGCGGGGCTGTTTGCCCTGTTCGAGAGGCTGGCGCGTTTTGAAACCCAAAGCAGAATGGATTCGAGACCGTAGTTAAAAATTATAAACTGCGGCTCAACTATAAACTGTAACGAGCTTTTATCATTCTTGAGCACTTGATATAGTCTATAAATATAATTTTAGAATGGTTTTGAAACGAAATGGATTTAAGGGTTGTGCTACAAAATCTTGTACCTATAATGAATTGAATTTAATAACGTTTGGGCATTCAATGGAGATTAATCGTTTTGGTGAAATAATGGACATTTTCGTGGAGCTTTAAGCTTCAAATTGACATACCATAAGTGGTGTTTCGTTATACTTTTATGTCATGAATTCGTATTAGACCTTATGTTCGTTGCGATCCACAACCCGCCATTTTGTATCAACAATATTAACGAAGTCTTTACGTAGTCATTTTTAATGAACATTAAGCTTTATATTAATGTGTCATAAATGGTGTTTCGAAATACTTTTATGTCATGAAATGATGTCGGAAAATATTGAAAATATTGGTACAGATTTCGGATGGAATTGCCTACGGCAGTCTCTATTTTCCACCTTGTTGTCTCTCGTATTCGGTTACGGTTTCCCTTTTCAAGAATATTCCTACCACTGTGCTGTTGTTTATGTTCGAAGCATTATTCCAAAAACAAAAGAAAAAGAAAGAACTTTTATTGTTATAATGGAAGGATCTGATGAAAATCAATGAATCAGAAAGCTTGGTTTTCTAATTATGGTTACAACAGAGTTAATATTCTTGCAATTCGCAAAATTTTACAAGAGAATCTTAAAACATTAGAATATTAAAATGTTAAAATAATGAGGAGGACAGTCCACACTTTTGGACGTGCAAGAGCTAATATAAAAAAAATTAATCACATTATCTTTATTTACTTTTCACAAAACCTAATCCCTTTCACAAATTCGATGTAACATTATCAAACTACCCAGAAGCAATTACTTTTTGCTTCAAAGAAGGTTTATCGATAGTTTTACTCGAGTAACTTGTAAACTTCTTGATACTAAGTATCGAAGTTTAAACAGCATTTATCTTGACTAAGTGTGCTTAATCGCCCTATCAGATAATTATAGGACAGGTCAAATTACCGCTAAAAAATTACTGTCCCGTCCCAGAATGATTAACCCTTGGAAAACGAACGTTCTTCTAATTTTTCTGGGGTTAAACTAACAGATACAACGTGCTCAAATTGCCATCACGTGCTGCAAACATTTTTTTTCAATGGCTTCACAGTGCGTTCGTTTATCAACGATGTATCACGATTTATTAGTGCCATCCGTTGTTCCAAGCTCGTTCCAGATGACGTAGGTATTGTAGATACGTTCCTGCAGGAAGCTTGATTTTATTTCCCATTCATTCCCAACGTCGTTTCCCCAAACATTCCATTTCCATTGTACCTTTCGAGATTCATGGTCTGATCCATCAAATGAATTTATTTGACTGCAATTTATTTGGTATAATTTCTTAGGAAAATTTTATTGAAATAATATTCGATAATTAGAAATTACATTAATTTATAAATTAATATCCTGAAAATTAGGATTTTTTAAATTTGCAGTATTCTTTTTTTTATAATAAATGATGGGACGAAGGAAGCCTAAATAGCACCAGACTGTATTTAAAAAAAAATACAAAATTTTCTAATTTGAATTGTTATAATTGCTATAATGTATTAAGTGGAAATGAAACTTATTACTTGAAAGAAATGTTACTGCAGATTATTCTGGTTCTATAAATTCTTATTCATCTCCGTTCGTCCGGCACGTCACGCACGAGCCTCCCCTTATATTTTCAAATTATTGAATCACGTACTGTCGGCGACCTGCCCGATAAAGTGGATGCAAGTAAGTGGAAATCTAAGAGTAAATGCCGGGGCGTCAAGGAAGTGAATTGGAAATTCCGACGGTCGCAATTCACGTTACGTGACCGGCTACAGTATTTCATGGAAATTTCTCTGGGGACTGTGCGATGGTAGCTGAAGATGCGAACCCAACGGACGAAACGATTCTGTACGCTCACGAAACATCGCGAATGCATCTTGTTCACACGTGAATTTTTCCTTAACTTCGGTATATCGATAAGAAAATGGCGTAATTTTCTTTAAAATTGTGCCATATCAAAGTTTAATCCAAAGCAACAATTATTTATCATAATTTGTTAATGTTTTATGATTTCCACCCTAAAAGAAATTTCTTATTACCATACGAGTTTAACATATTATACGTTTTTTGTTTGGAGTTGAAATAACCCACAGAAGCCTATTTTATTACTTGTTCTGATTTATCGTCGTTTGTACTACTTGCTAATTAGAGCCATGACGATTTCGATGATTTTATGACATAAAAGTACGGTGAAATTGAATTTTCTATCTTCAACAAAACAACTACGTAACGCAAATGACGTAACTCACCCTGTATTTCGACGGGGTCAACGTGGATCTCTCCCTTGCCACCCAATTTCAAGGAAGCTGTCTCGAGCAGCGAGGTGATAAATTCGGGACTGGAGGGAGAACACATTAAATTCCAGCCTGTATTCGAAGTAACGATATACGTGGTCTGATACAAAAGTAATGAGAGCATGTTCATAAGAGTTTTCCTATATTACATTTTTAAAAATCAAATTATCTCGAAGTAACGAAACAATTTTTATTATAGTTTATAAAGATGAAATTAAAATTTTTAAAAATACATTATAAAAAAGAGTTCATTATCTTTCAATCAGATCACGTATTGAATGAGGAAAAAAATCAAGCTGCGAGAAAGGGAGAACAAAACAGAGGGAGAAAAGTAAAAAGAGGGATGGTCGTTAGCAACTTTAGTCCGATGTAACTACCCCATTGTGGTTTCACCGAATACGATGCATAGATCCAGCCACGAATCAATAGATCGTCCTTTGTTGCCACTGTCCGTGACTTTCTTCCAGCGTATTCCTTTAATACGACCTTTTATTACGCTCGACATTTGGATGCTGGCCAGTACGAACCACCTTTCCTACCCCTCTGCTCAACGCTCCCTCTCCGGCAATGGCTGCTTTCTCGTCGTTAGGTCCCTTCTGTTTTCCCCGTCTCCGTTGCTACGTCGAAGACATTAACGAAGAATCGAGGGCTCCACGAACCCCTTTTACGATCTTTTAATAAAAACGCCCCCGGGGGAATGTAAATTGCGAGCCGGTTTCGTGTCGATGCTACCTCGAGGAAGATTTGTCGGACCTACTCCACCTTTATTCTTCTTCTTCTTCTTCGAGGTTGTCGGCTGATATTGGAATTTTTACGACCAGTATTAATCGACTAACACGGGAATAGGAAAAGGAAGTTCTTCAGGTTTGAGGTCGTTTTTTGAAATTTTCACCTGGGAGTTTTGATAAAATTTTATTTGTGTTTCTTTTCAAGATTTAGGTTATTACTATTTTATTTTAATCTTCAATTAATCACTAAAAGAAGGATAATTAAAGAATCTAAGATTTTAGACAACATTAGAAATTTTTTAAAACTCGAAATAGCATTAATAATATATTAATTTCCTAAAAAACAAATGAAAGAATTATAAAAAATAAAAGAATCATACTTTAAATATAACGGGTCAAGTTGAGAAATAAATTACAATTATATTGTACCATTTCCACTATGGCAATCAAACTCTTAATAAATGTATTCCATTCTCTACTCAAAATGAAATGAAAATTTGTATAATATTAGCAAAATTGTTACTATAAGTGAAGCAAGAAGTGTTTTGGAATCTCCTTTAGTAACGAAGTCAAGATAAGATAAAATTAGCATGTTACGGTTATTCCCATAGGGTAGTAGGAAACTCGGTCGCTGGCAAGTGGAAAATCATGTGTTAGATCAGACGCGGCTATGTTACTGCAGTCTAGCGGGCAAGTAGTTGAGGTAGCCGTTTGGTCAGACGCTGTATACAACTAAACTACATTGTTCAGCACTCTGCAGTTTTTCTTTTCTTAGTGCATTTGCAGTCTTTTGTGTATTAACCAAATGGCGTGAATAATATTTTACATTCACAAATTTATATATATTTTATTTACAAAAAATTCTGATACCATATAATCTTTTACAGTCCAGTATTTTCTTTAAATGATATATCAAGAAACCTTATTCAATTTTCATTAGTTAATTTCATTCTATTTTAATATGGTTCTAGATTTAAATAAATATAATACAATTGGAATATTTTAAATACTTTATTATATATAATTTTCATAAGGTTATTAATTTAACAGCTTATGATAGTTCCCTTTCAAAATAGACAAAGTTTAAAAATTGGTGAATTTAATAAAATTAACATATTACAATTGATAAATGCACTTATTAAAATTTCATAAAGGCCCTTAAAAAAATTATTGCAATCCTAATAATGATTAAAGAAAAGTAAATATATGGAGCAACGAAGCTGTATCATTTAAATAATAAAAATTATCAGAATCCTGACTTTTGAACAGAAGTATACATTGCACAAAGGAGAATAAAGTTTGAAACTTCTCTCGAAAGGATTTTTTGCTCGCCATTTATTGGAAAATTAGTTTCACAGATTTTCAATGTTACGGTACACTTTCTCCCAGATTCACCTTCGGTAATTCGAAAGAGTAAAAGTTCATTGTATCGCGGTACAGGTTGAAAGCCCCTCTGAAAGGATCAGTTAATGGAAGTTCACGTGTGAAACGTACGATCGTGAAACTTTCCACTTCACGATCAAATTGTCGTTTTAACGTTCGCTCGTTCCAACAGATTTTTCCTACGATTCGAGCGACATTAAAAGGGAAGTTTGTCTTCTACCTGGACGGACTCTGACAAGTGATTTTCCGTCTTAATCAAGCTGATCAATCATTCCTGTGGCAAGAAGCAATCCGTCGTCCCTTTGACGAATTACCGCTGACGAAGCGATCCCGTTTGATGAAGAAGGATGCAATTATAAGGATTAATCTTATGTTCCATCCTTTGATCAAACCTTTTTAAATAAATTATTTCCTCAGTGAGTGATATAAATGTTCATACTGGAACTAAATTTCATTGTATCTTATTCTCTTAAAAGTTCCTTCGAAATTTTGAAATTTCAAAATTTTACAATTCTATAATTAATGTAATTAATGCAATTTTAAAATATTAAAATTTTAAGGGAGCTCTATCTATCATAAGTACACCAGTGCATGCCTGAGCTCCAAATTTTTAATAATCTCCCTTCTAAAAAATTATTTATTGAAGGTAAATAAAAGCATAGGATTTATTTGAGGAGAAAAGTACAAATCTGATAGAGTTGAACGCGTTCTGAAAGCCACATGCAACAATTGTTGCTGGAAAAGGTTCCTTTGACGAAGATCATAAACTATTCATCTCCTTCAGCCCTGTGATGACAGTTACCTGTCCCGGGGAACATTTGCAACTCACAAGACGAAACAGTAAATTATTTCTAGATGAAAGGATCAAAGCTGTTCGTTCCCTTTAGCTGCTCACTTGCCTTTGCCTCTTTGGGAAGGCTTTGCTTCGTTCTATAGAAACAAACTTGACAGCAAAATGCAAACAAACACCCGTGGATTAATGAGAAATACATACACCGAAAATTAATATCCGAGTGTAATTAGGAAGATTTTGTAAAAGGGCACGGTGTCTTTGAAAATCGTTATTCCCACGGTACACGCAATTATGAACAGCGTTTAACCGGTTGATTAAACTAGCACCGAACTAACGGAGTTCGTAGACCAGCAAGATTTCGGATAATCTAATTACTGGCCGGATGAAGTTTTGATCGAACGACCCTTTGTATAATGAAATTTCTCGATAATTGAGGTCGAAATTGATAAAATTATCTGTCTATGTAAAATGGTAATTGTTAAGCGCATATTACCAGTGATTTATGTTATTAATTTTCATATGATGGTATGTTTTGTTGAGATTTTAAATAATATATTTTTAAATCAACGGTGGATTAATCTTGCGATCACTTTTTAATCGAAAACGTCATTAGATAAACTTTTGTCAAGCTTAAGAATAATGAAACTGCTTTACAATTAATCTAAGAACAAACAAGATTTGATACTTATTTTATAAAATGATTTTATTATTAAATTTCAAGGCACCGAAATTTCGAATCATTGTAATATTAAAATTTTTAACTGAGTTCAATTAATTAACTTATTAAGAAAAGAATTTCTATTTTAATCTAAAAATAATAAACGGGAATTGTTTAAAAATAGGTTTTTAATTTCATATAATACGCGCTTCAGAATGCTGCGAGTACCATCTGTCGTTAAAATAATTTATTTTAATCTCAGTCGGTAATCGACAAAATGTTTCAACCCCGGTAGGTAAATGTTTTCGTCAAGGTTCCGCACTTTGTTCTTAGATGGCGCCTGTGGTATAATTGGTAGCGGTCATTTTAAATTGAAAGATTTTTAAAAATTTCTAATAAATTCAATAATAAAATCTGGAAAACTGTAAATAATGATTAATTACTATAATTTTACTGCAGTACCAAAGAATGCTATCCATATAAAACCTGAATATCTAAAATCAGTACCTCGTAAATTTGAATATAAAAAGTAGCTTCCCAGTCCACCTACCCTCAATCAAACTTCACGTACTCTAATTGTAGTTCTTGAAATTGTTATCCAACAATTTTCAACTAACAAGCAATAATCGATGGTTACAGTGTGTTGGTCAGAGCGGTGTCTGGACAGCGAGCGTGATCATACTGTCAATTGGAAGCTGGATTGGCAAAGTTGGGCCTCGACCAGCTGATGGCGAGATTTCACACCTGACATCTAAGGAAAGACTAGAGACCGTGCGACAGGTTCTTTCGGAGGTGCCTCTGATCGACGGGCACAATGACTTACCTTGGAACATTCGAAACTTTGTCCACAATCAGTTGGCCGACTTTGACTTTGATAAGGATCTACGACAGGTCGCGCCATGGAGTAAAAGCGCCTGGAGTCAGACTGACCTGGTTAGACTTCGTCAAGGCATGGTCGGTGGTCAGGTAATTATCTTTCTAAATAGCATTTCATTTAGCCCTTTACGTTATTATTCCGTTAAAACGATAAGAATTGTGCATAAATAAATAGTAAGAAATAAGTCAGGGTTTAAAAGAGAACAAAAAAATAAATAAATCAGGGTTCATTTATTATAAATAAATGTATAATCATCTATATCATAACGATTAGATTAAAAAAAAACAAGGTATCCTGAAAAAAAAAAAATATGAAGGAACCGTGATTCGAACCATGGACCTTTAGATTTGAAGTCATACATAAACGCGTTACTTTAGAATATAACGAATAATTAACTTGAATTGTTAAAATATCTTCTCAGCAATTAACTGTCTACCCCAAAAATGTGATACAGAAGTGTTTAGCTTGGCGGACTCTATAAGGTAATAAAGTTTCATTAATAAGTAAATGTAACTCTTGGGGAGTTGCCTCGTAAATCCAATGTCTTAGGGTGAAATAAAGAATATATCATCAACCCCCTATTATTAAACAAATTTTCTTATACTTATACTAACACTTATCGAAGCACACTTAATTTAAAAATTTGAGGGTGTGATCCTCATAAACCAAAGAAGGTTTAATAATATTTCTAGATCTACCATGGGAAGCATCCTTTTTCATTACTCGAAAACATTGCAATATTCGAATTTTTATCTAGTTTCCACTCGGCAGAGCGGATATCCCGTAAAGTCGCGATATTAAGAAGGACATGACAACGATGACACAGAAAATGTTCCTTTCTTTATGAAGGTTACCGTGTAATAACGGCGTGCGACACTCATAATGAAACACCCGGCTATGGTGTGCAGAAATGAAACAGGAAGGTGGTTCGATATTACGTTCCAGCCGCGCGTTGCTTTCTGTCTCTGCGCTTTCGACCGCAAGCTCGTTACCGGTTCCCTACGTTTTCTGGCAGTTTCTTTTTGTACCATAGCTGGCCGCATTTCTCCCTGGCCCAATACTTTTTCCTGTTTTTATATCCTACTTTCATCACCTTTCTCACCGGGTACATCATTACCACGATTTCTTCACTCGAGAGCACGAAGTCGCGATGGCGCTAAATCCTTCTCCAAACGCGGAATCGTGCTGCATTAACGCGTTACGTGGGTCATTAATGGGCTGTGGAGTTCAAAGGAAGCGTTGGTTTAATATTCAAATCGGCAGGGATGAATCAAATGTTCTATAATTGCAATTTGCAAATATTTGCAATTTTTATATAATTGCATACTTGCTGATTCCTTTTTCTTTTTGAATAAGAAACTTTTAACGACACCTCATTACACCATATCATAATGATCTATCCAACTATAAGTTTCAGTAAATTTTCATACAGAGGATTATTTATAGACGCTACGTGATACCATTATTTGCGGTACGATAAATTATAAGCGTAAAACCACGATCGTTAAATTTGTCACGGTAGCACGCTATGAAATAATGAGTAATAAATTCGGAAACAATAATGGACAGGGATCTTATTAAACTGCAATAATCAACCGAAATTCGAGCTCGCCCGGCTAATTGCAACCATAGATCGTGGCTATAAATATTTGGAAACATATCCTTTTGTATCTGTTAATAAAGAGAACAATAATTTCCTAATCCTCCTGTCTCCCTTCGGGTCTATACGACCCACAATGAAAATTACACTTCCATATGTACCATACTTTTAAAGATTTCTTTTCTCTTACTTTTTTAATATTTTTAATTTCTTCTTACGAATAATTTGTTTAAAAATTCAAATGTGATAAAATGAAAACGTAAGCAAAGAGAACAGCAGAGTTAATCTACTTGGAGCACTCTAATTGTAAAATATTGTACGTAGCCAGTGTACGATATATGAAACACAAAGGACAGTTAGTTAATTAATTAAAGAATAATCCAATGGATTTTTTGTTCATAGTTTTGGGCTGCTTATGTGCCATGCGAGTCGCAGCATCTCAACGCAGTCCAGTTGACTCTGGAGCAGGTGGACCTCATTAAGAGGCTCATAGAAAAATACTCTCAAGACATGCAGTTCGCTGCATCTTCAAGGGGTGAATATCTTCAGTAAAATCTTTCGATTAGCTTTTAATCTGATATTCTTGCCTGACAGCTTCAAATACTTCTCAAGGATAAATTTCAATGTTCCTATTCTGAATGCAAGGAAATACGAAGTGAAAAATTCAGGTTCTGTGTATCGACGATTTTCAGAAATCTTGGAGGCCCACGGAAAAGGCAGGATAGCTTCCCTAATTGGAGTGGAGGGTGGACATAGTCTAGGAAGTAGTTTAGCCGTTTTAAGGACGCTATATCAATTGGGTGTTCGGTATCTCACGCTCACGCACACCTGTAACACACCTTGGGCAAAGAGTTCGTCGGTGGAAGACGAGGATGAAGATGGTAAACCAGATTTAACCCAAATCAAAGAATTATAATATAGATAATGAATTTTTATGGAGATTCAAGCGTCATTCAGTTATGAATGATATGACAAAATCTGAAAAATATACAAAAGATTATACCATTGAATCATATTTGATCGAGCATTCGCCATCGTTCTTTTATCCGAAGATAAATAATACTCACAAGACGTTTGACAAACGAGACAAGATCAATAGATACAGAGGGCACAATTCTCACCTTGTTTCAAAGGTAAATAGAGGGTGGAAAGTAAAGTTTCCTTTGTTCCAGGAGGCGGTCTGACGGCATTCGGAAGAGCAGTGGTCCAGGAAATGAATAGGCTGGGAATGCTGATAGACCTTAGTCACACAGCGAGGGCTACCATGAGGGACGCTTTAAGGGCCAGCAGAGCACCCCTCATTTTTTCTCATTCCTCGGCCTTTGCCATTTGTAACTCGTCGAGAAACGTTCCCGACGACATTCTGAGGCAGCTGGTACATACAAAATTACATGCTTTAGTAACATATTTCTTTGATTTATTTTGATTCACTACCAGCATTCAAGTAAAAACCATAGACCATTTCTTTTTTAGTCAAATAATGTAGCTATAGTTTGGATTATATAATGGATTCTAATTTTAATTTGTCTTAAATGAAGAAAAGAAAAATTGTAGTTTCTACACTTTCTTCTCTGGAAGATAGATAATTATCTCGGCCCTCGGTGGATGAGCTTTTAATAGCTGGAAACATTAACCACCAGCAATTCTTTTCTGTTGTCGAGTTTTAAAGAGTTCTCCTCTTCACCCCCTTGGTGAAAAAGAAATTAAGAAATCTATTTGTTCTTGTCAACTTTGTACACTGCAAACCAAAGATTTCCTACTAAATAATTGTACTAATCTGTGGACTTCATTTGCAGGCTGATAACGGTGGATTAGTAATGGTGACATTTTATAATTACTTTGTAAAGTGTGGCTCTCAAGCCAGCGTCTCGGATGTCGCTGAGCACATCTACTACATTAGAAATTTAATTGGCGTGGACCACATCGGTGTCGGTGGCGATTTCGATGGTATAAACAAGTATGTGCAGTCGTCAAACATCGTATTCCATGTATAAAATAATGAATTAATGAATAACGAGATTCATATTGTAACTTAACTCGAACAATGATACTCAATTCGAAGGATATATCATTCAATTCTGTTGACAGAACACCCAGAGGACTTGAGGATGTTTCAAAGTATCCAGAATTATTCGCTGAACTTCTTCGAAGTGGCAAGTGGAACGTGCTGGACTTAAAGAAAGTCGCTGGTCTAAATTTGTTGAGGGTCATGCGACAGGTTGAAATTTATTCTTAACCGACAGGCTGAAAGATAGCCAATTTTGTGTAGATATTGATAAAAAGTATTTGTACAGGTGGAACGTGTGAGGGACGACATGAGAACCGCAGGTGTGACACCATCTGAAGAATACCTCCAAGATTCACCTGACACTATTGGCAGTTGCGCTCTGGATATCAACTCTGTGCAAAGAGTTATGGAAGTTTGATTGTTCTGTCAATCTGTTGTATTTCTGTAATGACGTGTAAATTACTTCTGTACGACCTCCCTGCCGTCCTATTCTCGATAACGAATAAGTCAGGATCCCGTGGAAGTAAGGATAATCATGATAAAACAAGCAATTCTGGAGGTGAGGGTCTCTCGTTGCTTGATTCTTGTGCGACCTACCCCCCGGCTACAAAGTCTGTCCCTTCTTAGATGCTCAATCAGAATAACGTTAGATGAAAAGATGAAGGAAAACCTACCTCGAACAAAAAAATATCGCGAACACAGTACGTATAGCTTCGGACATCTAATTTCTTTTGTTTCTTTAGTTTCATCATTTATAGTACAGACACGCCAACAATTATTTTTAACGCATTTTTATAATTATTCTAATAACCCAGAAAGTGTCGAGATGATTGGATTTTATATAAGGAATATTGAATTATAATTTTTATTGAAATTTTTGCTTTATATTATAAAAATAATGATAATATTCTTAATAATTATTTAGGTACAACAAAATTACATGTGAGTTTGAAAGATTCTATTAAATAAATTTTATTTAGAATTAATTAAAATAAACGAAATATCTACAAGATTATAAACCCCAAACTCTGCAAATTTTTGTTTGATTTTCTGTAAGAAGAAATGAATTTAATAATGATTTAGTACATTGAAACAAATTGAAAGATGGTGACAATATAGTAATCTTTTCTAAATCGTGACACTGCTGTATTTAGAAGAATTAAAAACAGAAATATTGTGTGTAAACCCGGCTGTGTATCTTCGTACGTCTTCCCTTTCTTCGTTGTACTGTAAAGTGAGCACCTGTGTTTGAAAAAAAAAAATGTTACAAGTTTATTTAAAATAAGTTTTTATAATCATTAATCGAAAAAGATGTTTCCAGAAAAAAGAACATATCTGATTAAAAAAAAAAAAGAAAATGTAATTGCAAAATGAGTCTCACCATTAGCACTAGAGAAAAGATAATCAACACTGTAAAGAAAAGGAATGCTTTTTTCGAATATAGGAAATTCTTGAATAAGATAAAAATTGCTCACAGAAGACGTCACTGATAGAATTCAAAACCTATATGCGTGTTTCTTGACGTGTTGTACCGGATGTAATCTATCACTTATACACATCTAAACTTTCCTCAACAAAGCATCATCTAATGTCTTTGACGTGTCACCGAAAATTGTTGGGATTAATCCTCCTAGAAAGGATTTTTCTACTTTTGTTTTTTCTTTTAGTGAAAATTCATCCCTGCAATTTCCGTGTATCGTCGCTCACCTATCTGTGTCTCGTGTGCACTTATTACGTGATTCGTGTGAGTTGAATCTTCAATAAAGAATTCAAGAAAATGACGGTGCAAAATAAATGGAAGATGAAAACAACTCGCATGAATTATACCTAACTCCTGTACGTGGAGTAGGTAGAAAACTAGATTATCAAAACTTCCGTTGTACCTTTGCAGCGGATTCTATAAATAAATGTTTCTATTGTATACTTGTCGTTGCTCGCATCCTCGCTTTCCTTCAATTTTTGTTTCTTCACCAAACAGATAATATCTTGTGTTTTAGGAAGCAAATAAATATTTAATACTTAAACATAAAATAAATGAAGAAGTGATCTGTTTAATTACTTTATTTATCAATACAAAAGAGGTATTTAAATTTCATGTGTCTTTTATTCTTTTCTTATGCTTTCAATATAAAGACAAGTTGTCCAGCTTTGTGAGAAGTTGTTGATCTAGTTGACGAAATTCGAAAGCACATTGATTTCGTTCAGTTTTAAGGTCAATCTCATGGCATAATAAAGATTCTAGGCACAATGTCGTACGAAGTCTTCCATACGCTTCGACTTTCATAAAATAATCTTTTGCTTTCGAAAGTGTTTTAATAGCTTTTAAAATAACTTCTTTTCGTGCTTTATCGTTTGCTGGAGCGGTAGCAACCAAACATTTCGCGTACAAAACAAATGCTCTACCCTGATCATAATAGCCTCCGTGAGCTAAAATTTGTATTATTACTTCTTCCACTAAGTTTACTGCTAAAGTCGGCATATTCATTATTAACTAAAAATTAATAGAAAAAATAATTATCATTGCGATATTACTAGAAAAAAATACAGAGAAAGATATTAGCAAATTTAATTACCTGAATATTTGCAAGATGCATTTTAATTAAAGCTTCGTAGTAAGATAAATGATTTTTTACAGCCAATTCCAAGGCTGTATTTAGAAGCACTAAAGAATTGGATCCCGCAATTCTATTCTCTGGTGAAACAGATGCACACATTATTTGACTCGATAAAATCATAGTTCTTATTTTATTTTGAGGTGTAATTTGTTCATCTTTCTCAATACCGTTGATACATTCTAAACCTTTGGGATAATCTCCTTTCCCTAAATAAACTTCTGCTAACCTAAAAATTCAGTTTCCATATAAAAATGATGCCAATACATAATATTAAAATAATGCTTCAGAACGTTATTGTACCTAAATTTACATTCCAATAAATCTAAACTTGATATATTTAACGCTATTGCCTCGGCTTCGCTCCACTTTTCTTGTCTCGTTAATTGTGTAAATACATAAAGTTGCTCACTTAACATCCATATCTATTAAACAGGCATAGGAAATACTATAAAGTGATATGTATATCTACTGTGTTTAAATAAAATTATTTTTATCAATAAATAATACCTTATTACATGGTTCATTAGGAAATCTATCTTTGGCATGAGCAAGTACAATATCAACCATGGAATATTCACCAAATTCTACTAAAATATTTGCAATATTAACAACAGCCTGGCAAGTAGATGGTCCATTGAACATATGTTGCTTTTTATCGCCTGTATTATGTAAAAGTAACAATTGCCCGCAAACCGAAGACATCTCGGTTTTACCATAATACGCCCATAATGCACATTTCTCAGCATACGTTATTGACATTAAATCTGTCATGGAATGTTGACAATTTAAAACGTCAGATTTTGTCAAAGTCTACAATAAAGTTTAATTACTTAACAAGGACGACATTTCTAGAACTATAATTATTACATTCATGTAAATTCATACCTCAAACACTTGTGATGGATTCTTAGCTTCTAAAGCAGAATTATGAGCATACGCGATAAGACCTAATCCAGTTGTATGAGTTATTCCTAACATACTCGCTTTACCAACAGATCGTTCTATAAGTGGCCCTCTAAGAGAAAACATTATATATACGATAATTTACATGTATCAATATTTATTAAATAATTTTGACACTTACTTTTGCCTAGTAGTTAAATAATACATCCAAGCATGAGCTAATTGCAAACAGACATTATCTCCAGCTTCTTGAGCCATCATGATAGATTCTTTTAAAGCAGCTTGTGCTACTTCTCTTTAAAAGAATAATAATAAAAAAAACATTAACATAAATTTTACTTAGGAATCAACTAAACCTATCATCATAGTATTAACATATTGGAACATACTTATGATTAAATTGAGCATGTAGGACTGCTAAATTTAAAGCTGCATATCTAAAGATACGGGACCTATCTTCAGGTGCAGAACGATTTTCCATAGCAGCTAATCTATCAAAACAATGATATAGACTATCTACAGCACCACAGTACTCGTTAACTCTTAAGCAATTTAAGTAACTTAAATAATGCTGAAACACATTAAGATGTAAGTAATATAAAAAGATATTTGTTTACATTCAACATGTAAACAGAAAAACATTCTTACCACACAGTACTCACAGCTTCTGCATAATAAGGACTACAGCTTAAAAGTTCCCTTACAAGAACTTGGAGCTCTGCAGGAGGCATTGCTTTGTGTTCGTCTGTCTGCAATGCGTGTGCTTGCTGTGCAACAAGTAATTCAGCTTGTCTTCCACCCCAGGTTGTTTTAATTCTATTAATAATATAAAATACTACAGTTTAAATGAGCACAATATAAATGCAACTTATATGTATTATAAATACATACTCATTCGAATAAGAATCTTCTGCCTTTGAACCCATACAAATACCAGAACTTTCAGAAGCGTTAGATCTTCTTTCTAAATATTTTTTTAAAGCTTCATAAAGTGCTACAACTTGATCAAAAGGTAACTTCTCGAAAAAAATGATAACTCTTCTTATATATAATCCAAGAACAGAATTTTTATTCAGTGCGGGTAAAGCAAGATCTATTGTTGGTTTCATAAGACGTCCAACACTGTCAAATAAATCTAATAATCCTTCAACTCCTTTCCCTTTTAACACATTTAGTTGTACTTCTAATTGATGAGCAAAACGATGCAAAATATATTCAGGAGAGTACAGTATATTCAAAAGGGCATTGAACTCCATATCAGGTGACTGAAAATAATCAGTAATAATTACATTGTAATGCATTATATTTGTTTAAATTCATTAAAACTGTTATATATAAATTACCAATACTTACTTGAATTAATTTTAATGCAGCTAAACAAAAGTCACGTCTTTCAACAATTGCTATAATAAAAATACATTATTAATGTTATTTTTCACATGTTGGTCAGTTACAGGTTCTATAGTAATTTATTATACAATCAGTACACATATTATAGTATCATCACATGTAGAAGTTATGTTACAATATTTAAAAGAATATATCCAAAGTTACCTTTTGTTGTTTCATTACAGTATTCTTTAATTAAAATGACAGTTGCTACTTTGTATGGGGTTAAAGTTTCCTTCTGCACCCGTTTTATATTCCCATCAATATTCATTAAATCCACAGACATAGTGAATAATGTTTTGTAACATATATAATTAAAATGATTATGTAGTTTTCATTGTATACAAAAAAGCAAATTTTACAATAATGACATTAAATTAAACAACCGGTTGCTTCTTTGCTTCCCATTAAATGTGATTCAATGTTTTCTCCACAAGAGAGCTCTCACGTTTTTCAATTTTAATAATTATCAGAGATTACAAATACGAAAGGCCAGAACATCCCGCTGTTCTCAAGAAGTCATGATTTTGGGGGTGCCAAAGATCCCCAGGTGAAGTTAGGTCAACCCGTACAGGCAGCAACCCGTATAACAGTCATGCTTGTTTTACCATAGTTTGCAGGGGCATGCATCTCGTCGGTGATTAGACTAGTGCAGTGTGAAACGTTTCACATCTTTGTATGATATGATATAAATTTTCCCCTCGGAAAAAGTGGGATGCATTTAGGGGGGTGGTGTTTTTAACACCTTTATACTAGGAAAGAGCAGATGGCGCTCATTCTCGAGGCACAAATTCACGAGTCGTGAATCACGACCCTTTGAGAATAAGGGCATGTCCACTAATGTCCAGTTTTCTCTACTATCTGTAGTCATTGATATCAGTTTAGTTTATTGATTTACATACCAATGTATGTATACACATTAAATAACTCATTACATGTTTTTATTAAACATAAATAACTACGAATTAAAATATATGTTTGCTTATCAGTAATTAAATTAATAAATACGTGTTATGTAGTAAAAAATGTGATAACCTAACACAACTGCTGCTTTTCTGTGATTTTATAGTTTCAGTCCTTTTTATGCAACTATTCTTTATAAAACAGACCTTTTGGTGTTTTTAAATTACTTCTATATATTAATTCAATGTGTAATTGAATATCACATAGAAAACATTTCTTGCAAATTGGAGAATTCAATCACAATTTAATGTAGTAACATACTTGATGAAAAGAACGAAATGATATTTATTTTAAGAAAGTGATAGTGTATCTATATACAAAGAGCAAGCAGAAAAATCATGTTTAAGAAAGTAATATGCTTGATAAAAAGTAATCTTAAAAATCGTATTTATCTAATCTCACATAGGCACCAATACATGAGAGATATGCTTATCTGACATACAAATAAAAGTCTTAGTATTTATAAATGTAAAAATTAGATGCATGGTAAGTAGGTTTTATAACTGATTACTATAATATTAACTCCATTAAATAAAAATTTAAGTGTAAATAAATTTTTACATTATAACATAAATGAAAGGATTGACAGTATTAATATTATGAACTATATTTTCTTAATAGGAATTAAATTGCATGCATTGGATCAGTCTTTAAAAATGATTAAAACGTTTATATTCTTTGATCTGGAAACAACCGGATTAATTGAAAGAAAAGTTATGCCCAAGATCATAGAACTATCATTAATTGCAGTGTCAAGAAATGCTATATGTGAAACTATGGATCCTTTACCAAGAGTTTTACATAAGCTAGTTTTGCCAGTACATCCAAATACAGATATTTCTAAATTAATTCATAATTTAACAGGTATTTTATCCCTAATGATATTTAATTAAAGTCATTAATTCTTTTATTAAAGTCATGTTATTACAGGTTTATCAAATAAAAATTTAGAAGAAGTTCAATATTTTAACTATGAAGCATGTAATCTAGTTATGAATTTTATAAATCGACAGACACCACCAACTTGCTTTGTAGCATACAATGGAAATAACTTTGATTATCCAATATTTTTATCAGAACTTAAAAATATTAATAAGGTGTTTATAAGTTTGTAATAATAATTTTTGAGCTTATGAATAATTTAATTTTATACTTTATAGGATGTCAGTGGAGATGTTCTCAGCATTGACATGCTTAATCTAATTAAAGATTTTTTTTCACTGAAAGAAAACGCAATAGAAAATAGAAATGACATACAAACCACTTCCTCTATGTCTAATAAAGAGGATATTAAGAGTTTGTTAAATGATGGTTATGATAAAGCATTATGTGATGCATTAGATTCTGTTATGAATTCAAGTTTTAAGAAGTATAATAAGAATAACCATGAAAATAAAGAAAGTAATTCTAGTGCTGCCAATATACTTAACACTCCAAAAACTAGTTGTTATAAAAAAATACAGAAAATGAATGAGAAAACACCTGAAAATCAAGTTATAAAATCACAAGATATGGATAAATGTTTGCACAAGAGAAAAGAAAGCATTGCAAGAAGAAAATTACATTTTACAAGTGGACAGCCAGTTAATTTTAAATTGTCTAGCGTTTGTAAACATATTTTTGGAACTGATCCACAAAATGCTCATACTGCAGAAGGAGACTGCCTTAGTATGATACGTTGTGCAATTCAATTAGGGAACTATTTTGTTGAATGGGCAGATTGTAAAGCAACACCTTTAATTAACTATGACAAAGAGAAAGAGTAACACAATGTATGTTACATCAGTAACTTTTTTAATGATGTTTTCTATACAATATTTAGAGCATATAATTCTATTTTACCTAGGAAAGATGCATGTGATCATTATTACATTTATAATTATAAATATTCATTAAAAAACCATTTTATCAAAATTTTATAAAATTATTACAATATACTTTTAGTAGTTTATGATATCTGAATTGTTAAATATAATAGTTAAAATTTCGATACAAAAATTATCATTTTAAGATAAAACTAACATTATTTTATAAACAAACTGCAATCTATAAAATTAAGTCATAATATTGAACAGATCGAACCATTTTCCTGTGGCTCGTCTCCTTTATTTGAAGAACTGTAAGCAGGTAAGCTCATGTGTATTAGACTTTGTTTAGCAATCAGCAATTCCATTTCATGTTTGGTTACTGTAACAATACAAAAAAATAATTTTATTAGAAATTTGGTGTAAATATTTAGATTAAAGATATGCATCCTTTAATAAAATACGAACTTACAAATATATTCAGCTAATATAAATTTGTTTGTCATTATATTTTTTTCAATCATTTTTATAATGTTATTCATACGTGAAGAAATATTAAACATTTCGATGTGTTGAATTTTTCCTAATAAATTATATCTATCATCCCAAAAAAATGGTATTTTGTGTTGTTCACAAGCCTGATGTAGTTCTTTAAGCATCTACATATGTATAAATACAATTCATATATAAATGTATCATGCAAGCCTTATGTATTAATTTTGTATACATTACCATGTAGAAAAGTAATGTTGAAGGTATTTTGTCCAAATCCATTTCTGATTTGTTTAACGTGTTTAAAAATAATGTTTCAATGAAATAACTGGCTATGCTTTTCCAGTTCTGCATGTCTCTCAATTTCTGCAAGTACAGTAATGTGAAGGTACTGTTCAATTATATTAAAAATTCAATATTCTTTACATTGCATAAACCTTCATTTGACGTATAATAGGCTTTATTCGGCCATACTTCGAAAGAAGTTCTTTTTCTTGATTGCAAAAAGAAAGTCTCCAATGAGTTGCATCAGAATTAATATCTTTTAAAGGTAGTGGAATTGCATAACATGTTTTATTTTGATACTGAAAAAAAAAAAAATTATTTACTATAATATGAACATACAGTTAAACATACTTATACTTAAAGTAAATCTGTAATTATTAATACCTCTACTATTTCACGTAATTTATATTTAAACCATTATTATTTGCCAGAGAAGCTATATTCACGTGAACAAATAAAAAATACTATATCTATTTAATTTATCAAAGATGACTTTTATATTTACCAAGTGTAATAATTTAAAAGAAGGAAACTTTTCTGTAATCTACTGTCTGTATTATTCTAGAGTGAAGGAAACATAATAATGCAATTTACTAACCCCATGAAGTTCAGTTAATTTTTTAAAATATCCATTAAGTAAATGTATATTAAAAGCTAATGCAGGAACTAAATCAATGTGTATTTCATCATTTTCTTGTGGGATATTTAACATCAATGTAAATGCTGGACCACTTTTTTTTACTTTAATTCTTGTAGTAAAATTAGCAGAAACATTTTTTACTTCTAAGCAATGTTTATCTCCAACTCTTGGTAGTTCACTAATAACTTTGCTTATAATTCCTTCAACCCATTGACGAAATTTATCTGGGTTTAAAAAGCCATTATACATAAATGTTCTGAGTAACCTGAATAATAATAAGTACAGTAACATTAAACATTGTACATATCATGTACCATTATAAAAATATAATTAAATAGTTTATAGCTTGTATATTTGTTTACCTCTGCTCTTTATTTGAAAGATTATTATAGTTTGATGCAAATGAATTTTCTTTTACAAGTATTTGAATGAAAGCTGGCTCTACTTGACTAAACTAAAAATATAAGAGATATAATAATTTAAAAAATAATAATAATAAAAGAAGATATTTTTATTGATATTTATAATAATTCACAATATCCTTACATTTATAGAATCACAGATAATTGGAAGTTTTAAAATAATATTTAAATCAAATTCATTTGGATGGCCTACTTTTGTACCTTTATAAAAACTACCACAAAAAATAATTTCTTTATATGCTTTTTCAAACAATGAATTCATTGATTTCATTCTTTCTATTAATGTTTTAACTACCTGCAATTGAATTTAATATTATATTCTAAAAAATTTGTTACAATGTTATTGTCAAAAATCCATAAGAATAAGCATTGTAAATACATACCAGCTCTAGATACACATTATTTCTCTTTACCTCACTATCTTGTAATGTTATAAACATTTTATTGATTAGATTGAATACAGTATCGTCAGAGAAACATTTTTTTAACTGTGCATTATCCATCTGTATATAGATATAGTGTTGCAAAATTAAAAAGTGTAATAAATTCAAATTTGTTTATTAATATAAATATAAATTTGTAAATTAAATATTATAAAATTTAGTATATAACTGAAGGGTATGAATAACAAAGCAAATACTAATTAAAATTTTCCCGCGTAAACGTTTATGCGCAAGTGGTGGGGAGCTATAGCCCTTTGTATTTATACTTGAGGTCACGAGAGTCCATAACTAAGCGCGCAGGTTGGAAGATGGTGGGGGAAAGCGATCCGCCAATCGCTTTCCACTTCCGCTGGAAGTATCGTCAATCAGAGCGACAATGCGCAGAAAAGAACGAAAACTGGTCTTTTTGCAGTTATGGACTCTCGTGACATCAAGTATACTTAAGTAAGTACTGGGCTTCCTCTCATACATTGTCAATTTCATCGGAGAAGTCTATGCTCAGTGTTGTACGACACAGCATTTCAAATTTACAAACCTTATATTAATTAAAATATAATTTTCTAAATAAAATTAATAATATAACTAGGTTTCTCTTATCATTGGATGCAAAAAAATATCTTTCGTTTATTTAGGATGATAATAGATAAAGTGCGCTATACGAAGAATAATTTTCCTTTACATTTGCTTTACGCGTCTTGAATCTTAAATTACTTACAGTATTTACTAAATAAAACTTACATTTAAGTTGCACTTTATATAGAACAGCGTCAAATCCGTAAAACTGATACAATTAATTATCCAGTATGTTAGGATTAGGGTACATAAGCGAATACTATATTATTGCTTAGCTGCATATAAAAATGACAATATCCACATAAAATTATAAAACTACTTTGCCACGAATGCATATACTATATATATAACCTGCGTCAATACACATCCTATTTCCGCACGTTCATTCATTCATGTGTTTTATACAACTGACGTTTACTGCGACTGCTCCAAGTACTGTAGAAGAAGATAAGCATCCTTTTTACCACACCTCGGATTCAAAACCGAAGAGGAACAATGTTTAGTCAAAATCAGCATAAGACCAAAAAATTATTAAAGTAATTGTTTGATAAACTTGTATTCTCAAACTTGCATTTTAAAAAGGTGTTATAAATAAAATATTTTTGAAATTTGTCTCCAGTACCAACTATACAAAAGCGGCGGAAACTACTCAACAACTATTTTTTTTTTTATTTCAATAAGTCCTAGGCTTTCTTGTTTGCCCATGGACTGATATACAGATTGTGCTTACTT
Source organism: Osmia lignaria lignaria (assembly GCF_051020975.1). Classification (NCBI taxonomy): domain Eukaryota; kingdom Metazoa; phylum Arthropoda; class Insecta; order Hymenoptera; family Megachilidae; genus Osmia; species Osmia lignaria. The sequence goes on from NC_135040.1 coordinate 11,992,706, forward strand.
ATTATACAAATTGTGCTTACTTACTATATAAATTGTGCTTACTTGCTTACTATACATCTTATAATCAAAGTAATATTGCATTCATCAACAACTGTTTCAGAAACAACGGAACATTAACGCCAACTGTCGGGAAGTTGTTGAACCTATGTACTTGGCTAGTAATTTCAGCGACTTCCCGATAGACGGAGCTAGTGTCTTAGCCCAAATTAAAAATTAAAAGTTAAAACATTCGGTTGTATAAATTAAAAGATTTATTGAAAAGGGAATTTTGAAAGGTTGACATGTCTTAATGGTTTGAGGATTTAGTGAAGAACGAATGTTCATAAAAGCAATTCCAATTTGTTTTAAACATGACAAATGAACAGATAAATATAGTTTGAAAAAGGTGGTGGTGAGAATAACCTTGACGGCGTTATCTTCTTTATCGACATCGACGTCGGCCGCCACACGTTTCGAACCTAGTCGGTAAGGTGTTGAATAGTTTTCACCGTTTTTATATAGATGGGACTGGAGTCAAATTTTAAAAATATTTGATTTATGGCGGCCTTTTTAAAACACAGATTTGAGAATATAAGTTTATCGAGCAATTACTTTAATAATTTTTCGATCTTGTGCGGATTTTGACTAATTTTTAAGAAAATAGAATCGAAGAGAGTCAACATTGTTTCTTTTCAGCTGTCAGTGTGAGATGCGGTAAAAGATGTTAGAGCAGGCTTATCTTGGGGTGTCTAAGATCCCCCAAATCACGGCCTCTCGAGAACAAAGGCATGTCCAGTCTTGTTGGATCTGTAGTCACTGCAGCAGAAAATACAGTAGGTTTGGATATTTGGAGTTAGTAACATGGCTTTGTTGTCATTATAAATGATGTATTGTGTTGGATAGAGTCAAGGAATTTCTATTAATATATTTAATTAGATTAATGAAGGGATGGCACGCACTTGAGTGGGTTACCGTTTTATCCGTCACTTTAAATAGATATGTCATTGTTGGTTGATGACCCAACAAAGTGAAAGCTATGGCTGATGGTGTACAGGAGGTTAGGGATTCTCTGCCCACAGACAGTAAAGGTAATAAACATATTCTAACAATTATATTTGATAACAGAGCTTCATATTTTACATTTTAAATGTAATATGTATTTATAACGTCAAATAAAGTATTGAGGTTAGAAATTCCTTAATATATATATACCGCAGTTCACCAGAGTCCATAACTGCGACGCGCAGGTTGGAAGATGGTGGGGGAACGCAGCGAGCTCTCTGCTAATCGCTTTCCATTTCGTTTGGGAGTATCGCCAATCAGGGCGAAGATGCGCACTGGAGAAGCGCGAAGAACGAAAACTGGTCTTTTCGCAGTTATGGACTCTGGTGAATTGCGGTATATATATATAAATTGTGTCATTGATACTAGCTCGACAAATGTATACACGTCATCGGTAGTTAAATCGAACTAAATCTTATGTATTAATTATGAATGATATATCGTCTTCCAAGAATTGTTATAACATGTAATTTTTATATAATTTTAGGATGTCCAGTCACAAAATCATTGATCTCTTATGAAGAGATTGCCATTAAACTGTTAAATGAAAAACTGTTATTAACGGCCTTGGAATTACACGCGGAACTATGCGAAGCTGGAAAAGAGTTGCCTATTTTAAGAGATTTTTTCTCAAACCCAAATCATTTTGAGACTCATAATATTAAACCAGAACCATATACTCCTATGCGTATGTATAATATTATTAGAGTTATTTATTTTTATTCGTATAATAATTTGTTAACTTTATAAGAAGAAACATTTAGATATATTCTTGTCTGAATTCTTATCTTTCATGTTTTTTTACATTTTTGAATATCAAAAGTAGTAAGAATAATATAATTTAATATTTGTATTTTAACTTATTAGCTAGGTCTTCTAGTCAGGCTACTTTAGATTCTTTGGATATGACCAGATATTCAGAAGATGGTGGAGGCGTTGATGAAAGAGTAGCAATTTTAGAGTTTGAACTAAGGAAGGCAAGAGAAAGTATTTCTGCTCTTCGTGCGAATCTCACTGTAGTAACAGGTTTTTTCATCTTGACTAATGAAAGCTGCTAAATACAAATTTATAGTATTTTATATTATTCTTCCAAACATTTCAGAATCTGAAGCAGCCACATCTGACAAAGGTTCTGATAAGCAGGTAGTTAGCAAACCACCCATAAAACCCCATGAACAAAGAGCTCTAAACTTTCTTATTAACGAATATTTATTAGCACGTTCTTATAAATTAACATCAATTACATTTAGCGATGAGAATGAAAATCAAGATTTCGAAGATTGGCAAGATGTAGGATTGAATATTTCAAAACCTGCAGAATTAATACAAATTTATAGAGAATATATGAGAGCTAATGGGTATGATAAACCACCTTCTGTGAGCATTGGTGTGCAAACGGATTTTTGCGAGATAGAATCTGAAACAGATAAAGATGAATTTAAAGAAATGGTAAACAAAGTGGAAGAACTTAAACAACAGGCTATATTGTTAGAACAGGAAAAATTAGACTTACAACAAATTATTGCTACAAGTGGAAGCTTATCTCAAAATCCAACTAAGGTATAATGAATAACAAATATTCATGAACGTTACTTAAATTTTTATAACTGATGTATACTTTTTTCTTTGTAGCAAGATAGCAGTGGAACCATACAAACGTTAAATTCGAGTTCTACAACTCCAGATAAATTTGAACTCCTTGAAACACCAGCTCGCGATACGTCCACTGTTACTCAAGAACCAGAAGAAGATGATAGCGTTTCTGTTGTTGTTAGTCTTGGTGAAACAGATCCTGGTGACAAAGAGTGGACGAGAATTCAGTTACCCAGGGTAGACGTGACAGAAGGGTCATCGATACTTCCAAATCCTCCATCACGGTATATTTTCATAAATAGCATTTTACGTGGAAATTTAATGTTTTATATATTAATATTTTATTCACAGAAATCTACCATTGAAATTCAAGATGGAGGTAATAGCACATTGTTTAGTAAATATACCAAGTTCTATCATTTCTACCACTGAAGAACTTTTCAAAAATGGAGTTACGCGCGACACTCTTGTTCAAATTCTATCACAAACATTACCTCGCATCGTACCCAATATTATTTTGAATAGACGCGAAGAAGTGATACCATTAATATTAAGTGCAATTCGACTACATAGTGATTCTGCAGAAAGAGAAAAATTACTACAACTTTTGTTCAGTCTAAAGAAGAGGCCGCAGGAGGATGAGAGACAATTAATATTAGCTGGTTAATACAAATCATTATACGTAATGAAGTAAATTATTACTTTTTTTTTTTTACTTACATATTTTATTTTTAGGTTTCGTTGCAATGGCTAAACTTGAAGATGAACCAATGGAAGGTGAAGAAATATTGACTATCTGTTGGGAACAGAGTCAACACAAGTATCCTGAGAAAAGATTGCTAGCTGTTGAGTGTTGTTCCGTATTAACTCCATACATGTCAGTTGGCATAAGGAACTCTTTAATGCTTTCCATGTTGCAACAAATGTTACTCGAAGATAAAGATCCTACAGTCAGAGCTAGTGTAGTAAGGAGTCTTGCATTGCTTATAGCTTTAATGGATGATCCTGATAAATATTTTCAGGTACATAATAAATTAGAATTACATAAATTTTGGTAACAGAAATCTGGGTGTATTATTTTAATAATTATTATTTTTACAGTGCGAAGAATTAGCATTAACAGCACTTCACGATATATCGCCTATTGTGGTTGAAGTCGCATCTTCTATACTTTTACCGATTTTAGCTCAATGGGCGCTCTCTCTGAAAAGATTGCAGACGCATTTGTTACCGCGTATAACGTCCAAAATAAAGAATCATTTAAAACTTGGACATTCTCAACACTCACCTAATAAAGATCATATCGATGAAGGAAGAATTGTTTCATCAATTGCGGTATTACAGTATTTACTTCCCCATACAGTTATTTGCGTAGCAGATACCGAGATCGTTAAAACTTATATTGATCATGGAATATCATCTGACCTGCGTAAGTATAATAAATCTGAATGCATATAAGTATTATAAATGATCATAAATTCATTTTAATTATGATGCAGCGGATGAGTTCCTGAACTTGTACCATTCCAATATCGTAAATCCAAAAGTATTTTATGATGGAGATACAAATATAGGAGCTCTTTTAAACACGTTTTTTGCGAACACGTGGGAAAATGATACCTGGCCAGAATTGGAATGGTTCACTAATAAATTGTATATTAACAGATACTTTTTTTTTATATTTTTATTCGTTACTATCGAATACTTACAATTGATATTTTTCAGAGTTGTGGAAATTTTGACAATGGTAAAATCCATTGATATTTTACAAGAATCCATTTTAAATGCTCTTCTTACGTATATTCATTCTCTGTGTTTGGGATTTGGACAATATATTACGGAAACTCGGGTAATTTCAATATTTTAATAAACCTTATATTTTGTGTAGAAATTATGGCTGATATTTTTTTTTTCTTTAGATCCAACCAATATTTGCATCTGAGGTAGCTGAACTTGAACAGCAATTAACGACATTATCAACAGATAAAAAGAATATGAGTTTAACATTAATTCCAGCATATTTAATTATATTGTCCACTTTAAACGGTACCAAGGTTTCTAACTCTTTAAAACAGTTCCTTGTTGCTTTATCTATGAGTGGAACCAGTATTACTAGTTTACAAATTGCAATAATTATATTATGCTCCCAAGAGCATATGCAAGAGTATGTCCTTAGTGGTTTATGGGATGGTTAGTCTCACTGACATTTTACGTAGAATTTTCTATTTTTATTAGATGTTTAGTAATTCTCCTCCATTTTTTTATAGGAGTAGTGCACCAAAGACCTATTGTAAGATGTGCAACTGCAACACTATTTGGTTGTGTAATAGCTCATGTTTCCGATAGGTTAGCAAGCGCGAAGGTAGTTCCTGCAATTGTAACACTCGTTAGTGATTCCGATGTGTAAGATACATTTGTAAATATTTTATTTTGAATTAGTAACCATATTAGTCTTTATAAACTTCACAGATTTTTATTAATGAACTTATGTACACATTTGTAACAGTACTTTATTTTTAGAACTGTTCGATCTGCTGCAATTCCTTCCCTTGGTCGTTTGATAACGGAGTGCAAGGTTAGAGAAGTACGCGATAAAGCACGTTTAACTTTAGAAACTATTGCTAAAGAACCTCAGGGTGTCCCACCAACCTTAGCACTTCCGTTGGTTTCGACATTAGCATTTATTGCCCCTAATTGTCCTCAAAATTATATAGAAGACGGTAAGAGGTTCAATCAAATTTGTATTTTCAGTTTTAGTGTAATTTATGATAAAACGAGATTATTCATTTTTACGTAGTTATTGCTGCACAGTTAGTTGGCATCACTTCATCGGCATTACAACAAGGTCGTAAAATTGATCTTATTAATGCTTTGGTTGAAGCATATTCTGTATTGGTTTACTGTCCACTTAGCAATCAATGTGTTTCTGGTATGTTGGTACCAGGATTAAAATGTCTTGAGCAATTAGTTAATCAGTATTTACCACAACAAAAAGAAGCTGTACGATCGTTGTTAAGAGAAGCTGAATCTCGACAGGATTTATCAAAACCAATGGAAAGGTAAATATAATAATCATCATCGTACAATATTATACTTAACCCAAACGTACTACACGATGTGCAATATTATGATCTTCAAATTATAATTAGTATCTATTTAGAAGAAACTAAATATAATAAAACATTTTAAATTGCAATATTTGTTTCAATAAATATTCAAACAATTAGTTTTATGAAGGAATGACCTTAATATTAATAGAATTCTTTTTATTCCAACATATGTATTCCTTCAAACCATGCTGTTATTTTGTCATATTTTATAGCGTATATTTTTTGTTACTGCTTCAACAATTTTATAAAAATTATTTCTTATTCTTTAGGTCATTATCAATGAGTTCCGGGCTTTCATTGTCAATGGCTACAGTAAATGTAGGGCAAGGTGTAGAAGATATGAGGCAAAGAGTGAGCAAAATATTTCAACAGAAAACTAGCTCGCCTAGTATGACTAGTATTTTTCGAAAAAAGTAAGATAAATCTTTGTTTTATTAATAGGGACAAATGTTTCTGCCTATTCTTTATAAAATTTTTTCTTTCTATAATTTCCTTTTTTTAAGACCTTTTGTACTTATACAATTACAAGTACAAATAAAGCACAAAATTTATATGAATCGGAATATAATTTTACGCATTGTTTAAAAAAAAAAATCGCGGTATAATTTTATAGTTAAATATTACTAAAGAATCATTAACATCACTATAATGGTGTGCCTTTTAAGATGCAATTTTAAATCATGAGAATTATAAAATTCAATCCATTAGAAGGATAACAAATTTAGGAAAAAGAGTCAATAAATAACGTTTTAATTTTGGCTTTCGAATGCACAATTAAGTATAACATCGTGTATTAAAATAGTTATATAGCTCTGTACGAGATTACTTGTTTAAAGAGAAATGTTATTATAGTTTGTTACTTTATATTATATCAAACTGCAATATATTTATTAAAATGAATCTCATTGCTTACTGTGTTATAGATAGTTTTCATACTGCGTATACGTCATCTCGTGCTCTTACAAATAAACAAAAAATTCGAAATATATCCTGCCATAATGCAATTACGATTTTAAAAATAATGTTAACAAGGATTTAATAATATTTACTATATTTTAAAATTACATAAGAGTATCTTATAGGTACATTAACAGTTTAAGAAATCGGTTGTGATTATCAAGCGTTGACGTCTTTAAAAGATCGTTTCATTTTTTGTATTACTATTTGATATTTGAAGTAACATAGTCTTTATTTTTATTACGTGTGATACCATAGATTTGTTGTAGCTAACGTATATCTGTACATTTGTACTTAAATCAATCCTAACATAAATCAGTAGGTTTCTTTTTAGCTGTAAACGAATGGTAAGAAGCAATCAAATTTATTTAAAATAATTCATATCTTGTAAGAATATTTTATTGTATCTATATATATATATATATACAATTACATGTTTCTCGTATATACATATACAATACATGTATATAATGTATGCGTATATACAATGATAATTCATGACCACTGTATCATTATTTTACATATACATATACATATATACGTGTACACATGTATATGCATTAATGTTTATTAAATATTAAATATTGTAGTATATATTATTACCGTGCAAAGAATAAATTTTATAATATATTTATTCTAAATGCCTTTTTGTTCTAAACATGTTGGTTTCATTAGACATATCAGAAACTTAGGTAAGTTTTGTGACTGGTGTACCGCTCACCACGTCTTATTTATTACAACTCACGTAACACTCAATAGCCATGAATTCATCGATACCCTGAGCAATCTATAATAATTCTAACGCTCTAAGAATATTTATTTTGCATAGACAATCCATCTGCCATGATGTGTAAATTTTACACGATGAAGCTTGCACACTTAAGTCTAAGAAACCTTCGGTGTAATAACTATTTACACGATTCTGAACATGAATGTGACATTTTGTTGAAGAGAAAAATCTCTAAACGAGTAAGAACACAAATATATTTCAAAATAAACGTGAGATTTCACTTTTTATTTAACCACTAAGTATTCGAAATAATGAGAAACTATATCACAATTATCGAATGCATATGAACAATGCGTAACGAATAAAAGAAGAAAGAAAGATCAAGTTTTTATCTACATTCGTATTAACTACGATCAAAATAACAGAATATAAAAACTTAGATTCTTATCAGTTAAAGTGGTAAATAAAAAAAGATGGTAAAAATGTATGTTAAATAATAAATACATCTTTTTTTTTCTATTTTGAGAGATGACTTTAGTCGTACGAAAAAATTCTTCTAGAAGCGAAGAAATTTATCTACGTTATCCAGACCCTTCTTTAATCATTCAATGAAATTCTTAAATATTACTATTCGATCTTCTCGTTCCTTTTTTTTTTTTTTTTATTTCCTTAGACGGTACTTCTTGCTTCGTCAACGATAATAATACTAAAAAAAAAAAGAAAATGGCTATCTATTCGTTGAAAGGGTAATATCAGCAAGAGAGGAGCAAAGTTATACAGGACTGACGCATGCCTGATTTAAAAGCGGTCTGCTGCAAACGCGATGTGTCCTGCATCTTCGATGAGCACGGAACGAGTCGATTAAATATTCTCAAATATTTTTTTTCCTCGTTTCGGTGTTCCCAACGAATATATGTGCCAATTCTGCTCGCGCTGCTAGCGCGGCAAGCACGAATTCTGTTGAAAATAATTACGAATGTATAGAAACTAAGTAATAGTTATTATCGAATAAGCGAAGCTTAGAAAATGCTTACCGAAATTTACTGTCGTATCAGCAGAATCAATTTTAGCATTCTGAAAGATTTTGTCCGATTCTTCCTCTGGTAAACTTAATGCTAGTTTCAAAGCCTTTCGCAGTTCCATTTTATTCAGGCAGGACAATGATTTTGTGCCACATACCTGTAATTAAATTCATAATTAATGGATGCGATAAATGATCATGTGCATTGGTGTAACTAGGTATGGGCTAAGATGAACGATATTGTTCTTATATTAAAATTAAGCAGTGCTAGATACTTCATATTTTTGGTAATGTTATCACAAATAAAAATCCTAGTTATTAGTAAAATTAATTAATTTGTACTTACTTCAAACGCTGTTTCGACTTTTTCTAGTTCAGAATTTGCCTTTGCTGTGGCTAATACTATGAATAAATACTCTTCGAAATCTATTATACCCTTCGCTTGCTGGAATAATTGAAAGATTTATAACAGATGAAATATTTAAAAAAAAAAAATTATTGTACACACAGTAATTATACAGATTCATAGTTACTGATATTTTGACATTTATATTATTATAATTTTTTTTGTAAGAAGAAAATATTTTCGTAATATGAAAATCATATTTACTTTTTTTACAATTTGATGAGAGATTTTTGTAACATCATGAAATATCGTGCACAAAGAGTGTCATTTTAATTTTAAATTTATCTTCCTTGAAATAACATGGACTTATAATATAAATCTTGTACCTATTACAATGCTATCGAATTTTTCCTTTAAGTGGTCATTCCTGCAACTACGTCAGAAAGTTCGAAAATATTTAGAATTCTTTTTTTTTCTGAATACAATAAATGTGTATAATGTGATTCATGTATGAAGCTACGTATTATTCTTTAAAATATTATATTTGAAGTCATTGAATTCTAATAAACAATTCCAATGAAATTTTTGAAAATGGAATTTTATACTATGTTATACATCAATCGAAGCGTCTTTTTCTTCTCTATAAAAAAGTGTTAAGGTACTTGGGTCGAAAATTCATTAGTTCAAAAGATATCTTAGGGAGAGACCATTAGTCTCTCCCTGTCTCTCCCTAAAATATCTTTTGAATCGAAGAGTTTTCGGCCGAAGTACCTTAATAATTTCTCGTAGGGAATAAAAAAACCTTTCAATTGATGTATAACAAAGTACACAACGCCGTTTAAAAAATGTAGTTGACGTTGAAATCTTTGAAACGCTTCCACTTCCGGTACCGACGCATGGATCGTGTGACACTCTATTCGACGCCATGTAATTTTTTTTATCATTTACCATTTTAAAATTATAACTTGTTCCATTTGTATGGGGTACCAAAACTCTAATTATTAATAATAAAAATAAGTAGTTAATTTTCAAATTTCAAGTTATTTTAAATTATCAATATAGTAGTAATACTATTCGAAGCAACATTTCTCTATTGTTTCCTCTTAATCATTCCAATATATCTTAATTTGCGGTGCCACTCACCGGTGACCCCCCTAGCATTCAACGTATTAATCATTCTATGGATAACAAGACAGTATCTAACTTGTCATTTTATAATAAGAAATGCAACATTCACTGATAAGTCAAACGGAATAATACAAACTTTGTCATGTATTCGGAAGAGTTGTTGCGTAGCAGGTTCCTTTTCATCTATTCTAAGGATTTGCGCAAATTCGTGCAAGTTCATTTCTTCGCTAAATCTTTCTGTCTTCTTTTGAACTAATTCTTCTTCCGTCTTTGCTGTAACTAAGCTATTAAAAAAAAAGAGAAGAAATTTTATATTATATTAATTTCTATTTTATATAATATTCATTTCATAGTTCTCTTTTTTTGTTGCATATGTACCCGAGTTTATTACGAAGCTTATGGGCTTCTACTATAGTGGACGCATGTGGTATGTGCAATTGATGAGCTTTAGTAATAATTCTACAGTCGTCGTATGTGTAGTCTGATACAGGAATCTGTAGTGCCCTAAAAAATACGTACATTATTAACCATCGGATAATGAACATTTGGAATTATGATCATTTTAGCTCATTTGTCAAATCGATTAATTCCATGTAAAAAAAAATTAGAGAAATTGATACAATATTAAAATTTAACAATCCAATGCTTTGGTACTAAAATTTTAAAAAATTCAAAAAATGAAGTTAATCAACTTGGCCTGTGAATTACTCATATGGGGGATTAAATCGTGTAGAAAATTGAAAATAAATTGGAGAAGTTAATTTCAATTTTACATATCTATGTCTAATGAAATGTACTCACTCTGCCATAAGACGTCGCACGTTGTTTGCATAAAGCTTGGGATCTGTTTTTTCAGCTTCGCTCGGCTTGTACACAGGGAGAAACTCTATTTCACAACTGCTATTCAGTTGAGTCAACGTTAGCCATAGTAACTTCAATCTAAAATCATAATATTTTTCAATTCGTTTAGAAACTGTAATTCAGCCGAATTAAAATATACTTTCAATCACCTGAAGGGAGAAAATATTTGATGAAAACGTATATTTGTTTATCGATTTGATAAAGTTTCTTATCAGCTTTGATTCATTAAAATCGATGAAGACTTAAGAATACTTACGCTCCAGGACCTTCCCATGTCCATGTTACCGTGTCCAATTTATTGGGATACCTGATGCAAACGGGTTGAACGGGGACACCAGGGTAAAATGCACCTGATTTGAAAGTAATTAGGCACGATCGATTGGTGCATGTACCTTCCGGGAAAATCATAACCTGCAGAAAAGAAATTACCGATTTATTAGTAAATTAAAAACAAGAAAATATGTACTGTACAAATATCTTCCCAGTGTAAGGTTCCAAAAGGTTTCCAAATTTTTTTATTAAAAAAATTCTCAAAAATCGTTTCATTTTTCAACCATCACACTGAGAAGACTCCTTAAATAAAAATTGTTCATTTGCTATAGGGGTGACGAAATTCGACAGGTAAACAATTTATAAATAAATCATTTTGAAATTTTTTATGCGATGAATTATGAAGAACGATTGAATCAAACATATGCTGATAGAAATCGACATGCTAAAAATAATTACTTCTCGAGTTTAATATCGCTGAAAAATAGAATCTAGTTGCGTCAGTCTTATCGAAAATTATCGATACAATTTGAAATTGTTTCTTACATTTAAGAAAGGTAGTAATTCATTTTACAAATTTATTTTTCATTCTCATATGGAATTAAAAATTGTATTTCAACAATACCTGTGGCCAATCCTCTTTCGATGTAGCCCTTTCAATAATTTCCTTGATGGTATTTTGCCGTGAATTCGGATCTTCTCTCCAAACATAGACCGGTTGTGTATAGTTGATTAATTCTGTGAGCGTAGTATAAAAAAAAAAATGCAAATATATATATCAAATTGAAATGACGAACTCTTAGATGAAATTAATTTTTACTATGTAACTTATATGTAACGTCTTTTAATCTAGTTAATATGAATCTCTACTTAGATCACGTCTAAATTGATATCAATTTGAATAAAGTTAAATAGAATTCTCCTTCTTTTCTTTTTAATATATCTTTGTCTTATATGTAATTGAGAAATATACACGTTATATCGATGAATAAAAATGTGGTAAATAAATACACACATGTATGTATCGTGGTGAATGGGATAATCCTTTGGCAAATAATTATTCAAACATTTACTTGTTATTTCATTGATCTTTCATACTCATTTTCGTTATACCTATTTCATAATAATTCTTCTCAACAAGTAATGTTGACAAGATTATACCAAAGTGCTATTTATTCAAATTACTGGTAACTTATTTGCATGCACTAATGAGTCATTAAAATGTTTATTAATGCAGAAAGTCAATCTAAATAATTTACTTCGTGTTTATTATAAATCAGGCACCTTTAATCCTCGAACGGCGGACCATGGAGAGAGTTCCAATTTTAATTTAATTTTGCATTTAATATTATTTTAAGTTTCTAAATTGTATATTGTTTCTTTAAAAATTATTCTTTTAATATAATATAAAATCCTTCGTTAATATGCTTCGTATATGTTTTATAAATTTGGATCTCGATTAATCCTGACTCCGCTGTTCAAGGATTAATTAATCAAATTTTTGCCCAACTCTTGAGATTTTCAATCAGGTCATTGAAATCAGTATTCAAAGAGATTCTGTTTACACTTGAAAACCTTAGACTCCTACGTCCCTAAATATTTCTCAAGTATTCCTACCTACTGTCATCGATTTAAAAAAATGTTATTTCAGCCGAAGTGATATGAGCAATTAATATTTATCGGGATAATTTAATCGGTAAAACGAATGCGGAATCTTTCAATAATTATCACATACTTCCGATGAACGGATTCAGTCCCGATTCTCGTCTTACGATGATGGAAGGAAAGCCAGTTATGTAGACAATCCCACCGTCCATGAAGGTTGAATGGGGTGCAACCACCAAGATCGGCGCCTCAGCCCTGGTTGCTTGTCTTCCACGTACAATGATTCTCATTCCTCCTGCCTGGTATGTCAACCGGCCAAAAAAGCACAGCCAGGGCACTATCTTGCTGCAGGTTAACGCATCCCAATTACATTAACGCGTTCTGCATTTTATTCTACACGAAATAATTTGTCGCGATATAAACGTTAAGCCTCGAACGCGATTCCCCATATATTACAATTTTTTGACTAATTTTTTATTATACCGTTTATCGTCAAATTACAAAAATTCTTAACCACCCCTATGATTAACAAAGAGTAAAAACAAATTCTCTTAATTTCTTATTTCAAATAATTCTACCACCACTTAGCCGCAGATAAGTAACTTTTTTTTATCGTAATGACAGTCAGCATCGAAAAATGTTCTGATTATCCTCAATGATTTCACTCTATGACGTTCAGTATTTTTTGAATAAAATTCTGAGAATCAATTATATTTTTGGATTGACGTAACAGGAAAGTACCTTTAACAAATAGAATGCTACAGCTTTCAATTTACTATAATATTTTATATTATTGAAATTTTTGTTTGTTTATTAAATTTAAAACGTTCACCAATGATCTCCGTAGTAATCAACGTGTTGAAGTATGAACATTCAAGAAAATAATTTATCAAAGAAATAAAAGTGCCCGATTAAATTCTGTAGCACTCTATTAGAGTTGATGGTTTTGTTTACGAAGTCTCCTCGACGATGCATAAAACTTCATCACCCGTATGGTAGAAAACTCCACCACCGGTTTATTTGCACAAGAGTGAAACTTTACTGCTTCGCAGCCAAGTGACATTGCAACGAGAAAGTTTATGCAGCTATGAGTTCGTTACTCTACGAGTACCCGACAATTTCGACATCTCCTTGTTTTCATATTAAAAATACAATTTATTTATAATGTGACTTTATCGCGACACAAAGTTCTCGATTATGTTAAAGTGATAAAACGAAAAAAAAGAGAAAGAGAAAAAATAGACTTTAGAAAGAATTTAAGAGAGAGATAGAAAGAAATATACGAAGCGATTGATGGCATCGTTAAGCGTTAAACAAAATAAATAAAAGCGAGCGTTCCTTTGAACCTCGAAATAATAAATAACGTGCTCCTCCAACTGTGATCCAGAACATTAATAGTGTCAGTTAGTAGCATATGTATGCCCACTATTCCAGACTTTGTTAGTAGCAATATAGGTCTTCCCATTCACCGCATACATACATTTTCTGTTAGCTTATTCTAAATATTCTTCTTTTATACGTGTATATGTATGTATATTATTCCACATTATAGAGTTATGTGCTTTTTTCTTTTTGTTTTAATCACTGATAGACACATATTGAATAAGATAATAACATATATGTATATTTGCACAATTATCGATAACATGTATTTAATAATCAATTGAGTAATAATTATTTTATATTCTTTTCCTGTTTACAGAATTATATGATTGATATAATTATAATTGATGTGTTAATTATGACATTTGTGTTTATGAATTTTTAATTTTCCTTCTTTATGAAACAAGTAATAATATAAGATAATGATATAAAAGAAGATGCTTCTATTTATTGAAAAATTACTATGTATGGAATTTCATTTGTGTGGAATGAAGGCAGAGCCGCGTTCCATCGTTTCGTAAGGTTCGTAGGTAATTAGAGGATCGTTAAAATAATCCGAATTATTAATATAAAATTATGGAAAATGATTAAGTCCAATATACTTATTGTATTTTATATCAATTCTTTTCATAATTTAGTATTTTTAAAAATTGAACTATCATAATCGAGCAGAGTCTTTGCTAATTACTTAAAGTTTTAATTTAATTTCAAATTCATTTTCATTATGATTTTTAAAATTTTATTTTATTATACTCTTTTTTTTAGATATTATTTTTCTAATATATTAATTTTTTGTTTCAGGTATTGGATGTACTTCGATGGACCAGTTTATACATAATTACCATTTATCCTAAGAGATACTCTGCTCATGATATTTTGAAAGATAAATTCAGATTTCCAGTATTTAGGAATAAATAATATTTTTGGATCGAAAATAAATAAAAAGGAACCTTTTCCAGCACGCAAGTATAGATATTTTTTATTTGTTATTATGTCCAATATGGGCTTGAAAACATCTTTTTCTGACACACTTTTTTCAGATGGTGTTTACTTCTTATTGATACACAAAACCGATGACTAGGACATGAAATTCCGGGCAATAAGACCTACTGAAATCACGAAAATGCTCATGTATGTATATACTTACAAGATATTCTCGCTAACTCATGACAGTTTCTTCTATAACTAATAGAAAATTTGTTAGAAAAGCAATCTAACAGGTCTTAATCTTCGAATCGGTTAAAGGCACAAAGACTTGTCATTATTTTTATACGATGCAAAAAGAAAGTAACTAAATTTGAAACTAAACTTTCTTCTCCCAGTTAATTAGTTTTACATGTCGAACGATTTTGAATGATGGAACGACGACTCTGTTGATGGCTTGACAGAGCAAAAGTGGGAGACCTACTTCCGAAAAAAGGAATGCGCCCGATCTCCGCCTTCGCGACGATGCTCGGTCCGCCGAGGTAAACGACCGGAAGTGCATCGAAGAAGCTTGAATGCGGGGCTAGGGCTAACACGGGGGCATCCTTTGTTTCCGCTTTACGACCTTTGACCTTCAGATGGTGAAATCCCCCGCAGATGAACAACGCTCGCATCACCCAGCAGATCACAATTCGCATGTCTCTGTTTTTTTTATTTTTTTATTATTATTTTTTTTTAATTTTGTTTTATTTTTCAACCAGTTGAATGGAACCTTTTGTAAGTATATGTTTGGTATATGTGCAATTGTCTTTCGTATCTTTTCGTATGCAAGTAGAACAAGACATATCTCTTCTGATCGCATTTACAGGAAAAAGAGAACTGCATTTAAATGATTCAAATAGAACTACGTACATTTTCAGAATCATATATTTTTTATAAGTATATGTTATTTTTTGTGTAAATTATATCTTCTCAAATCATTAGAATAAAATAGATGTGAAATGATTAGTTAATAATATGTTTGAAATAAATATTTCTATTAATAATAGAACAATCAATGTTAAATGTATATCTGGTTTTAAATTGAAGATAAATTTGCAATGTAAATAAATAAAAGGTAACAAATAAATTAGCATAGTAATTTAATCATTTTTATATAATTGATATATGTTAAATCAACTACTTTTCTTATCACTAATTTATTATTTATTTAAATTTTACTGAAGAATAATGCAACTATGAAATAGAGGTGCATCATTACACTTGTAAAAAAAATACGATTCTGAAAATGTAGATCTCTTTGAACTATTCATCTTTTTTTGATTACAATCAGAAAAGAGATGTAACCAATTGCTCCAATTACGTAGAACACCTCGTATATAATTAATCAAGAATATTGCAATTATCAGTAGAATCTTGTTTACACGAATGTTTACACCGCAAAATATATATATTTGATGTTATGTTTAATTAAACATCATTTGTCGACTGAAAATTATTTGAACAATGGCTATACAAAATTTTATACGATATGAAATTATGAAATTGGATGTTGTTTTAAATTTTGATCTAGTAATCAAGATTCTACTTCGGCAGTAACTAAACAAAATTTTCTTCAAATAAATAATAAAAATAATACAGCAACAAAGCAACTATTTAAATAAAAAGACATAATTTTTAAAATTATAAAAAATGATAAACAGCGGTCGTTGCATTAAACATTCAAAATATTAATTTGACGAGACATGCATTGATTTTATTGAGATGCTTTTCTACATAATAAGAAATTTCCAAATATTTGAGAGGAATATAGAAAATCTTGGTAGATAAGGGTTTAAAAACATGCCACTAATTTTTCCAAGTAAATAAACAAAGAGAAATTGTCAAATAGTCAAATAACGTTATTCTACGCGTTATTACAGTTTGCTTATACCGAAACCGAAACTACCCCTTCCAGAACTATACTCAATCTAAGGTCATGCTACTGAATAATTTATTAGAAACTACATAGATCCACGTAGCAGTTAGATCTAAAGAACCACTTTTATCGATTATTACATAAATAAAGCAAACAATCGTGGAAAATTTTGCTGTATAGAGTCAAGTTTAAAAAGACACTTTTTATTCGTTATTTAGTATTCACCCTTTTTCGATACTTTTCAAAGTCAGTTGTGTGTAATTATACTAGTGAAGACTACGATTATACCAATGATAAGTACTATTCTTTAACATTTCTAAAACTATTAGATATTTATAAATAATTCCAAGTGAAGTGTGATAACGCGTAAAATTTTAGGGTGGATTAGAAAAAAAGTATTTTTAAAATGATATTGAAAATAGAAATAAGAAATAATTTAATTGATAAGTTGAATTATTCTATTCGTTTAATATCTCGTTGTTTATATTTGATTTATTTATATACTCAATAATTGAAAATACGTCGTGCACGAAGCATTAGATTTTTAGTTAATAATGAATGCTAAACAACTAACGGTACAAGTGCGAAATAGAAGCAATTCTAGGCGAAAAGCGTCTACGCCATCTCATGCAGACTAATATTTATTTTCCATAACAATTCCTTCTTTTGAAACCGTACTTTCGACACATTTTACTATTCTGGACGATCCTCAGACGTGAAAGTGTCAACGAAAGTTCTGACACACATTTCAATTTAAATTTATCGACTGAATAATCTTCCTTAATAATAAATAAATGATTTATTTGTTTAATCATTAATCGATATTACATTGTCGAATTTAATTAATTATGGGTCTCATTATGACTGCAGGAGTTATTATTTCAATTGCAATAAAATTTAATCGAATGACTTGTGTTGATTTTCAATAAATTTGCGCAATATGCGAAATTATTAAAAGAAACATGAAGAAAATTAGAAATATTGCTGAAAGCATGATTGAAGTTATACAGTTTATTCAAGTTCCAATGTGAATGAAATTATAAATAGGAAAAAAAAATGTTTCTATTTTTTATTTTATTTTAATGTCATTAATGTGATATTTACTTGGAGATTTAATTTTGATTCATTTAATCAGTTACTAATTATTAGGAAAAATTTAATTTTTCTATTTATTCAAAATAATTACATTATATATTGCAATACTTTCAAATATTCTCAAAAACTAATTAAGGAAGCATAATTTTACTGTCATCGTACAAAGCAATAATAATCTCAAAATTTTAGAAAGACAGTAAATACGTAGCATTGGAACTCGAACAGGCTGCAAGTGCACTTGTTGCATTTGCATCGTGATTAGAAATTATGAGTTAAAATTATGAACGCGTGACAAGTGAAAAGATCGGCACGAACGAAGAATTCCATCGATTCGACGTCCATACAAAGCTAGACCTAAGCTACTTGTCTGATGCATACTTTCTCCTGTTACTTATTCTTTTTATCCTATCCTCGCTCGTTTCTTCGCGGCGGTCATTCACGCCCTCCCCCTCCGACATCTTCAATCGTTTCAAGTATGCGTTCATGAAATAAAATTCTTCAGCGGATTTCCGCAATTTATTTACCCCGCTTTGCTCCGACTACAATGTATCTCTGGGAGAAATATTCTTTATGCCTCTCTCCGAATGTTATGGAGAAGTGTCTTTATAAGAAGTGTGACGTTTAATTAATTTTAGGCATCCAAATGTTTATCTATTTATAAACATTCGAAAATACATTTAGAAAATTGCTAAAGAATTATTTTGAAACTAATGGCTACTCTAATATTCTAAATCCTAAATTTAATATTTAAAGACTTCAATTAACAATCAACAAATTAAAAATATATTTACAAATTTAAAAAAATATTATTTAATCAGAGATCAATTATAATTGCATATAAATAAACGGGGTATAAACATATTTAAAATTAAACAATAAAAACAATGATTTCAAATTAAAAACCTACAATTTCATAGCTAAATGTTCAATAACATATATTGCTCCCACTGCTTCGTATTACAAACCGGCATCAAACTAAATCGAATTACGTACTTTCTATTATTCTCTTTTCCAAGTACTAACGTATGACACATGAACGTATTCTAAACTGGATGGTACAAATGTCATGCTTAGTTAGATTCAACGTGAATGAATTGTGAATGCGATGTAAGAATCGGGATAAATGAAAGTTAAAGTGCAACCATCAAGACAAGCGAAAAGTAAAAGCGTAATTAATAGAAACGAGCATAGTACACATTATTTCAAAGCAAACAAAAAATTTGAGTGAAAACGTTTAATGGAAATAAACAGCCAAAAGATACATGCTTTTACTCTGCCCTCCTTAGTTCAATTATCCCAAGTAACATTTGAAAAATGATAAAATGATCCAACAACCAGATAGGAAAAATAAATTAAACTATTTTTAGATTGCTACAGAACCAAGTAGTACATTTCAACTTTGCTTACGATTCCAAATATTTCAAAGTATTTTAAAAAATAATGAGAATGGTAAATAGGATATTTTAGTTAAAGAGGGCAGTAATGTACCCTGTTACTCCATTATGGATACCTCTAATTTTATATATTTTATATGAAATGAGTTTGTGTGCATTCTATAACACTAATTTACACCAAATTAAAAATGCATCATTCATTTTAAATTTCTTAACTTCTCTTTAAAAACTGAGGCCACTATTAGCATTCAAAGAAGTACCACAAAAATATCAGAAATTATTATTGCCTTATAAAATTTAGAAAACAAATTTGGGGACTTTTTTGATATCTCAATTTAAAATTATAAGTATCTCGCAAAGCTGAGATTTACAAAAAATATTGGATACTTATAATGGAGTGACAGGGTACCAATTGCAGCTCGAAGCTTCAAAAACAAGGAAATGCTATAATAAAATGTGAAAGATAAGAAACATAATTGCGGCTTGATTCATACCGTCTCCATCCGGTCAAAGGAGCTCGACGTAGATCTTCCTCGGACAGTCCTAGGAGACCTAGACAAGCTAAAAGCCAGGCCATGATCACCAGAGCCGTGATTGCAGCCAACCTGAATGGTAGAAGAGCTACCGTCAAGAATGCGGTCTGAAACATCAAGTATTTCCGCTTTAGTAGTTGCTATCGGCGTGTTACTATAACGCAGGGGAAAAGAAGCATGGAAACCGGAAAGTTCTTTAACCCTACAATGGTACAATGCTCGTCAAGTTTACAACCTCTTTAGTATCCCGTACACCTGATTGTTATGGTCAATGGTGAACTATTTTAAAACGTTTTACAGGTTAATAATAGTCAAAGGAATAGGATCGCGTCGTTTAAAATTGTTTATCCTAGTTTTCTTGTCAAATAATTTTTTATCAGTTCTAATTAGATATTTTCTGAAAATGTATTTAGATCATATAAAAGCTTATTTTTTACTCTTCCTAATGATAATTCATTTGAAATTTGTTTCAGTATTTTATATGCTACAGCCTAATAAATATGGCTATTTTTATCCGACTTTGAAAAGGAGGAGGATACTCAATTCGATGTGTATTTTTTTTTTTTCTTTTTTATTGTAGTGGTCAGAGTGCTAAATTTAAAGTATCACAAAAAACATTTGATTTTATATTTAAAATTATTGTTTACTCATATTATATTTTCGATTTTTCCTCGATCATAAAATACTCCCATTCTACGTCTTTATTTTTTCGATAGATATACATAGAATATAAGAGCCAAGTTCTTAATTAAAAATGAAATTTTGAAAACATTAGAAGTAGGTCATCTATTAAATTGAATCTCAAAAGATTCTTTATTGGGTTAACGCTGAAGATGCTTCGCACTGCTTTTAGGTGGTGTTAACGGTGTTTGAAGTGCATAAAGAAACTTTTTCATCGATAAGACGAAAGAAGCCTCGATCAGCAAGATCTATGATTCTTTACGGACAATGAACGGTACTTCTATTACACAGGAAAGCATTTGTGTGATGATCAGATTGCACTGCTTTCTATAGAAGAGTACAACACCCTATATTTTGATTGCTCATATAAATTCAATTTCATTCTTCCATTGTACGCTATTTACTTTAATTCTAAAGTTCATTTTTCTGGAATCTTAGGTTACTAAAATTTCTTTTTAATCATTAAGCAGCTAGTTAAAATGCCTTCGAAAAATTTCTCTACTGCAAAATTTTGCAAAATTTTATTTTTCCAAAATAAATAAATCTTTTTTACTATCAAAAGTGTGTCGATTCTAATAATTTTTTATTCAATTTATAAAATTTTTACTAAGCTCAGATATTGTCAAATGTCAAGGCCAAGAATGAAAAGTCTGCGAATTTATAAAATTTGAAAAATTAGAATATTTACAATACTTCTTTTTTATTAAAATACAAATTAAGAAATGCCAAGAATAAAATAAAATAGTAACAATTTTCGATCACTTCTAATATCAAAACGGATCGTCCTGATTAACTTCTAATGTCAAAATCGATTGTTCTATTTCTCAAATAGTTTTCTAATTTTTCCGGTAACAAAATTTACCGATGACGACTGAAGTCGATGAAGGCACATCGAACCCCATAGAAAGATGACCACACTCAAGGTGTTTAAAAATTATAGTACCGTGTTCAACGCCGGTTCACCGAATAAACTTTCTCGGTCAGGAACTACTTTTTTCTTCAGTGGGCCAAGGTTACAGGAACGAAGAGGATTTGAGATGCTGGTATCCGATGGATGGAAAGAGAAGAGCAACGGAAAGGCAGAGAAGGAAATGGTGGAGAGAGCAGAGAAGAAAAAAGGAGAAACGAGTACCGTTCGTTTGTTCCGTTAGGCTTCATTTCACCTGTTAACTTCATTTTATACCTGTACAACAACTACGCGCTCATATTTACATAACACTGGTCACAGGAGTCTTTCAAGATCGAGGTCATGACCGAGTAATCTTTTTCGTTATCTGGATTCTAAACCCTTTGATTGCGGTCTAATAAGAAAAACGTGGCTAATAAGAATGGGAGGTGGTATGATATTCGTATAATAATTTCTAAAGGTTCGTTTATGCTCATTCACAGTGGAAATTATTCAACATTGAGCATAGTAAGCTTCCTTAGGGAAAATGGCTATGTAAGGGATGAAGATAAATGTATATTTATAAGTAGAAAAGATGTAAATCTGTAACTATGCCTTTTGTACCAGTTTCCTTTGTTAGGAGACCCATATTGATATCGAATATGTAGATGTTCCAGCATAAAAGAAATGAAAATAAAATAGTGAAATTGTTCGAACAGTCGATATTTCACTAGTCATATATTCTTTATCTAGTCCCCTTTTTGAAATAAGACTTTAGATTGTTCGAGACTCGTATTATACGAAGGAAATCGTACTATAAATCTTTACATGTAATGATTGTTAGAAATATCGTTAGACATGACAGGAACATCATTTTCAAATGCCTCGAAAATATCGTTTGTACCACTTATTTCTTTGCGTCCGCTCTCAATCTATGGAGTAAAAGCTAGTTTTATTGGAGAAAGTGAATAACAAAGTTACAGAAGTGTACCTTCAACTATAAACTGTAGAATAAATCTTGAAGCCTTAAAAACTCGTTTAGCTCAAGACTGCCTATTACCTATATTTTCTAGCTATCTTGTATCTTATTTCAAGTTTTAAACAAGATACCTTTCAATTAATAGATGTTATACTTTCAAACGTTTAAATATTTAATTGCTCCCTAAGAGAATTAATTAAATATTATTTTCTGTTGTGTTTGATAATTTAATTTTAATTGCTTTAATGAAAAATTTCAAATGATAATATTTCTTGTGTAATATACTTCAAATGACAAGATCAACCTTCATTTTTAGAGTAAATTATTGTTGTCACAGTTTAAAAATTCCCATGAAGTTAATCTATCACTGCCATCTTCATTTCATAATCAAGAATTCATTTCATTAGTTAACGTCAGCGTTATTTTTTGCCAGTATGACTAATTAAATGAGAAATGAGTTCTTTGTACAATATAAGTTTTCTGTAAATATTACAATTACAGAAAGTGAGAAAATATGTTTGCCTAGGAAGGTTTCAGATTGTTTAAACTTGATACGATCCTTCCACAAGTGCATTCACGGTCACGAAAACGAGTTCGTCAGATCAAACACAGATTACTAATCGCGTGAGACGTTTATTAAAACCGTAATTAGTATTCCAGAAGAATGAGTGCTGTGATACGTAAGCCTTTCGTTCACGAACTTACAATGAACTTTTCAATGCCGTGCGAGATATCTACAGGGTGGTCCTCCTAATCTAGCCACTTCAATTAGTTTCATTATTATCTGGACTATCAATCTAAGGGTCTCGGGTTCAAATCCAGCTGAATTTTGCAAATCTAATTTACCCTTTCGGTTCTCTAAAAACTTTTGCTTTTTAACCCTTTGCACTACGAGGTCACCCCTGGCGTGACCAAATTGTTTCTCCCTAAAACGCTTGAGTCATAGACTGAATAAAAATTAAATTAGAATTGAACGAGAACAATTAAGAAAACAATTATAGTGCAAAGGGTTAAATTCTGATATCTGCAAATAGTATCTGGCAAATATAATACTGTTACAATGAATTAAAATTATATTAATTTAAATTAAATATAAACACAAAAGTATCGCTAATAGCTATAAATAGTTAATATAATATTGAACTTAAATTTTAAAAAAAGGAGAAGAAAAATTAAGATGGTCGCGTTAGATGGACCACCCTGTATGTGATTTAAAGGTAGTTCATTGAGAATCGCGAATCGTGTAATAAAACGAAACCTGTGAACGAATCACGAATTTAATCTCGCGCGTATAACATTATGATGTGAATTAATGAACTTGTAGCTATTTGGGCTGACGGTTAGAAATTGTGTCAAGGCTCTTCAGGACGAGGAAGGAGAAGAAGGCATTTTCAAGCCTATGTACATTGACAACGAGCATTTTATATACTATTTCTAAGCGTATATGCATATGTACTTACATACGTTATGTATAACACGTCTTATCAAATACGTGCTCATTTTTATGAACACAGCCAATCTTTTATGCTAAGAAAATGTTTCACCTTATCGCAGGCTTCTTCTAATTTTTTGAACATAACATTCAAAATCTCGTAATGAAATTTTTTCTTACTTCTTTTATTATTAAAATTTTGAGTATAGGAATCTATATAATCTTTAATCAAATATAATTCTTTTTTTTTATGAAAAAAAGAATGTCGGAACGATTTTCTGCTCCTTTTTAAACTCTTTGTAGAGAATACGTTCCACAGAGTAGGTTCTCGGCGTACTTATGACCCACATTTCGCCGCGGCGAAAGATTTGCTCTTCTCCTGATGAAAATTGAAGAAAATTGTTTTCCTAGCCGTTTTACATCGCTCACGTTTTCCGACTTAACGATATTTTATTAACCCAACTTTGTTGATAAGAAGCCGAAATTCTTAGCGTTTTCGTTCCTGTTTATTGCGAAAGTTCTTTCGGACCTTTCTATTCTCTATAATGTGTTGAAGAAAATTAAACTGGGTCAACGCAAAAAGTGAAAAGCAACGTGGTATTGAAAGCATTTCCGTGCAATTTTAGTTTAAATCCTTCTTTATAAGCGATTAATATCAATTACTGTAATACTGATTCAAGATTCTATAATTATATAATATTTTAGTAGATAATATATATCAATATGGTAAAAGTAAAATCAACTTATTTTCTTATGCTAATTAGAATGATTAAACTAATCATAAGATATGCATGGTATCAATTTTCACATTTCATTTTTAATTTGCTACATTAAAGAAACAGTAGATTGTTCCTTAATACGTGCACCTTTTATAATCTTTAAGGATTTCTGCTTTCCTGATTAAGTAGAATGAATCTTATTCAAGAATGCAACAAGCATTTCCTCTAATAGAATCTCGAAGTTTAATTTCCAAACACTTCATGCAGATTGGATATTTATTGGTTTGTTTAAAAATTAATATTGGTAATTGATTTTCAGGATTAAATTACTTTAAGCAAGCAACTGTAAATGCAAGAAGCATATCATGAATGCAACATGCAGACATCAGATTTACTAGTATGTAATACTTAAAAAGATTTCCTTTCCAACCGAAACGATAGTTACAGGCTTCGAAATTCAATATTGCTTAGATAGGTATTGTCTTTATATATGTACATCTCGTATTACTGTGATGCAATATCTAATTGTAATCGACAAATGAAGAATCCAGAGGAAAATATAACAAATTTATCATTTCTTATGCTCCATGTACTCAAAAATATTTCTCTGGCGACTGATAATTGCAACTGGAATTTTTATTGTTATTATTAAACATAAAATTCAAGATTTATTAAATATTAATATAAAGTGTAAAAATGAAATTTTTTGCAATTCAATGAAATTTAACAGAAACTCACAGTGATGTAAATAAATGGAGTATAATGAAATTAGAAAACACAAATGTTACATTTCAGACTAGATGACCGCAAATTATTTTATTAAAAATTATCGAAGATCAATGTTGCATGGAACTATGGAAACAGGTTTCCATTGTAATATCATCTTATCCTACTCTCAGGTTCCTGTTACGTAATACCACTGCAATAGTCACAGAAAGGGTATTGAAAGGTTACGTGTATTCGAAGAAAAGTCTTATTTATTGAAATTTGTACTAAAAAGCAACGGTGCTCCTTTTTTTTATTAAACTTATTTCAGGTTACTTCAGATCCGGTACGATCAGTTCACTTCGTATGGAGAAAGTTCAATTTAAATACGTAGCCGTATCGAACCTTTTACCTTAAAAACCAGTATTGCAATTCGTCCAAAGACTGCATGAATTTTACTGCAAATTTTTTCCAATTGAAAATTGGAAATCCATTGAAAATTAATTTTATCACAGATTTGTTAAATTACGTATGTTGCAATTTGTGAAAGTAAATTTTGTAACCATTGGAAACATGTTAATTACTCCCACATGTACAGTTTAATTAAATTATCACCCACACGTGTGATATTACGAAACGGGAATTAATATATTGCAAGTGTAATTCAATAACAGAGAATTGAATTCGGAAAAAAATACAGTTTCGGAAAAAAATACGAAACGAGGCCTTATCTCTGGCATAATGTGTGCGCAAACACTTATTCACCTACAAATTATCACGTTATTTTTATTATCAGTTCATGACTAAGTTATAAACGCTGTTTCTTCGAAACACGCTTGCCTATTTACTCTTATGCACCATGCAATTATACTTGGAGTAAACATCAAATTTAACGGTACCTAAAGATGCCGTTAAAATTATTGTAATATTTACACGTGTTACACGTTGCACATTCAGATTACTATCTCTTATATTTTGAACAAATATTTAAACCAAATATATCGAAGTATTTATCATTTAAAAATTTATCATTTATGAAATAATAAATCAGAATTGATAAAAATTCTTGAAAAATTCCAACACCGTAGCCAGATCATCGTTACATCATCGTGGTGCACTCAATATAATAATTTCAAGAAAGTAAATTAACCTTTGAACAGCGGAGTCTGGGTCAGTCGTGATACAAACTTACAAAACATGTACAAGGATATTAACCTGAAGTTAAATGTATAATTTTTTAAACGAAAGAGTTTCATATATTATAATTTCTAGAGGAACAGTGTAAGATTTAGGAAATGAAAATAATTAAATTAAAATTAGGGCTCTCTTCATGGTTCATCCGAGGGTTTAAAATCTTAATTCTTTATCTCTTTAAAAATATCCAATTTCAAACAACGACTTTGCGAACACATGGAACGTTTCCAAAATAAATGAAATCTACTTTGTTAAACGATTCTAAATAAAAAATGAAACGGTGACAAAATGAGGAAAAGATCTCTTCATCTCTGTGACGGTCACGAATACGTGCGATCGCTATTGTATATAAAAGCAACGTATATCCGCATGCTTTCGAATCTCTATTCAAAGAATGCATTTCGAGGCGTGTTTAAGTCATGCGCTCGCACGTACAGTGTAGTTATAAAACAGATGTGTAGACGGCTTAATTAGCACATGTGTCGAGCAAAAAAGTATTTTGACGTTATCGTCACGCCAACGTACATCGCGATACTGATCTAGATCGATAAAATCGTTGTTCAGTCATTTACAAACCACGTGGTGAACGCTTGAACATCCGATAATATAAATACTTTCTCTTTCATTAATTTTATTTGCTGTGTCATTGTTTTAATACTATGGACTATATGTGCATTAGTTATTGATTTAATACGAGAGTCAATCACTTCCCCTACGAAATTGTAGGAAACTCTTCCTGGTCCGCGCTCCCAAAAATCGCGGTAATTTCGAAAATATTGAAATTTTTAGGAATATTTCTACATGGTAAATTAACTTGTTTCGAATGATGCAATAAATTTCACTGGAATATTTTTTTAACCAAATTTATAAAATGTCAGGAGTGCATATAATGATAATATTACGTAAAACGACGTATACGCCGGCTGTTCTATATTCATGATCGACAGTGTTATTATCAACACGAAAGTGTTTCACAAAATATATTTTTCGAACGCAACGAACCGATTTCGTGTCATTTGAACATTAACCCTAAATAATATGAGTAAAAAACTGATAATTTATGTTGCACCGGGGATTTCAATTTTACGTAACTGTCGACGATGCCCTCTGAAAATGTTGACGAAACAGAGTACCGCGGTGGAACAGTGGCACAAAGAGTCTCACCGAGGCATACGGGCAAAATACCATTCTATTTTTACGAGGAGGGTATGTTTCTAGTTCATCAAGGCATGGTGTCTGTCTATTAGAAAGTGGTGCTTGTTTCGGTTACGATCAAATTCCCCGCCCCGCCCTCGGTCGACTGTTAAAACAGTCGGCCGCGCGAACATCGATCCCGGGGTGATTTCCGTATGCAAGGAAATTGTGAGGGCTACTAACCTTGAGCTTGTCATAGGTTGTGTCGAGTTCGAGACGATGCACGAAGGGATTGAGAATGTCAGCACCGAGGGATGCAGCATCAATGTCCTCATGTTTATTCAGCATCTTCCCATTGGCTTCAGCCATGTTTTTTCAACGGGTGGGAGAGAGGGAAAGACAGGGTAAGGGGAGAAACGAAACGATAGACCGAGTTGTGACTTAACACGGCTCGATCTGTCACACACTGCTGGCCGCGAAACGTCGATACGTATCGGCAGGTGCAAGACGTTCCGATGATATATTTCAACTGCTTGCACTGATAACAACTTTCGAAATGAGACAGAATTAAAAAACAGCGAAGACAAAAAGGGTTCTGATCAGCCGCAACGCAACATCGTCGCACGCGAAGGGGTTGTCGGTCGGCGGTATACTGTGCTCGCGGTTAGAACGAACCAGCCAAACGTTCTCCGACCGTTACCGAACCCTACCGAACACACAAGGGGTACTGTCAGATGCGTGCGCATCATGCTGCCAAGTTGAAAGTTACTTCAGATGTCTCCGTCAAACTCCCCCTGTGGGCGCGAACAGATCTGAGAAAGTGGCGCCAAGGACGAATCTACAGCGCCCTCCTTTTCATTTTTTGATTTATTTTCTTAATAATACAGATCATAGAATACATAAATAGATACATTTCGGACATTTGAAAATACATATACCAACATTTAAAAGTTTATGTATTCATATCTATTAGGTTTATGAATTATTCGTGACGTGGTTTTTTTTAATGATGAAAATACTTGTTAATTAACTAATTAACTTAATTAACTTAATAGTTTGTAATTTCTTCAACTAAGTAGATGTAAATTTTAACCTTCGTAGTTTATTCGATATTCAGTTAATTGGATGGTATATAACAGCAATTTTCACAAACCTGACAAACGACTTAAGGTAGATACTTAAGGTAGAACTATCGGAAATTAACATACAATTACCTTACTTCGTTTCTAGAACATGAAGCATTCCGTTGAAACTTTCTGGTATGAAATAGTTTTCAGCTTAAAATTTTGAGAGCTAATAAAAGTATTTAATTAAATAGATATTTTTAGTATATTGAAACATATGACTTTCAAAAATAAATATTTTGATATATATAATACTTACTGTTAATTTGTATATTATTAAACACATAAATAAGAAACTTCTAATTAAGGTTCTATAAAACCAAACCCATTGTCACTAAAGCATTCTAAAGCAATAGGAAGTCGTGATTATAAATTAATTGTAAACTTGAAATAACTGTTCGACAAATCTGTATTTTAAAAAACTACTATAAATTATTAAAAACCGATCTCAATGTCATCTATACAGAAACGACAGAAACTACTCGACAATTTACCGACTCCATCGACGAAGGACTGTTAAGGGGATAGCAGCAGTTTTTTCGTTGGGCCTGGTGGAGCCACTTGCGTGGTCTGTTACGAACTTGAAAGAACTAATTCTCAGCTGGTATGTGCGCAACACGATCTAGGAACCCCTAAATCATGACCCCTCGAAAACAAAGGCATGTCTAGTCTTCTACATCTGTAGTCATTGAGTTTATCAAGAATAACCTATAAGAATCATGGCAAAAGACCTCCACAAATGTTTGATTAATTATTTCTCACAACTAGAGAAAGTAGACTGTAAATGGAAGGAACTATCTGAAGAAGCTGAACGACCCATACAAGCCTTAAGGAATCAATCGGAGCAACTCCGACTTGTAACAAGGTAATGTCAATTTTCCACTTTTTTTTTACGAATCTCATAACAAGTACCCGTCTTTGGTGCAAATGATTGTTAGAGCAGGAACTCGATATTAAAGCGCAAGTTCTACCGTCAGATGTCGTTCTGTTACAGCAAAGAGGTCAATGATGCAGAACTCTGTAAGATGGACG